>NW_024044237.1:13081084-13660765 GCF_014851395.1 Micropterus salmoides
GTTGACACTAATCTCTGTGAACAAGCCACAGCTTGCCATGAGTGCGTCATTACATGCATCTCTTCACTCACCAAAACTGACTCTGGCATTACACTATACAAACCAGCAAGCTAAACAAACTGTCCTGTCAAAAACCTGCAGTCAGTAAATGTCCTAAACAGCACAAACACTTAAGCCCAAAGAGTGATAACCTGGTAACTGTGACTCCAAAGTCAACAGATGGTGAATAGATGACTAGAGCAGCCAACAGCCTTTTCAACACTACAGACAGTAACAAGATCGAAAATGTATCTCCACCAAAGGAAAGTTGCTTGGCAAAGACAAACAAGCATCTGCTTTGTTCTATGAGTTACAGGAAATGTACACTGTTGAAATAAAGTCATGGTTTTGAGTGAGAATGCTTGAATGTTGTAAGATGACTTCCCTCAGGCTGGTGGACATTAGCTAGTTTCACACTGATACTGTAACAAAAAATGTTACTACAGCAGTGTATTTGTATGATCACCGACAGTATACACGAAAACACTGTGCTTTGCTTACAATGTATGCAACACTTTTCCTTGAACCTTGAGAGAGACTGTTAGGACACAATCTATGAAATTAGTTTTGTATTCTGTGGAAAGCATCTTCCCATTTTTGCTGTTGTTGGATGTAATTTACTAATACATATTCAAGGGGTGGGGGGGGCACTCTTTAGGTGCAAAAAATAAAGTGTTCGCTTGAAGCCACGAGACAGTTTTATGCACATGGTGAGAGTCTTACCGAAAATGCTGCAATAAAAAAAGAAAGAAAAAAGACATTTTATCAATATTGAATGGAAGTTTAATTTAGAAGTTGAAGTCAAAAGGCGTTTTTTTCCTAATCTTGCCTGGAGTGTCTGGTGTGAGGCAAAAAACAGGCTTGGATTGCAATAACAGAGGCAGTGATGCTGTGTCTCTGTCAACATGATGCACTTTGGCTGATGTCAATTACTGCGGTAGAGACTGATATGGAAATTAAGGAGCACTCCATTGATGGCTATAAGTGCAAACAAAGCCAACTTTGAAGCTGCATTGAGAGATATTTTGGTTTGTTATCAACTTTTTATTGTGTTTTTTTTTTTTAAACCCACATCGTGAAAATGCAACATTACAATACCATATCACATCCCATGTCCAAACTATTCCATGCTAAATCCATGGATGGTGACCTTGGAGTCCTCTGCTGGACATATACATTTACTGTTTATGTAGGCAGCTACATGTAAGCATCTTATCCAAAACTACTCAATAAGCCAAATATCTCTAAGGCTGTTTCTGAGTGGTTGTTTGGAAATCTTTCTTCCCCCTAGTGGTTGAAAAGCCTTTTAATAGCTTGACAAATATTTAGTAAAAAGTCTGGCAATGTGTTGCAGATAGACTTTTTTTAAATGATCCTCTGAATCTGGTTATTAAGTAGTGACCATAACGTTTCTGAGCAGAATATCTGACTTAAATATTTTATTTGAAAATGAACCGTCAGTGCTCTCTTGTGCGCAAACTATGTAATATAGTCTATTATCAAAATTACCTCAAACATATTTTTTAAATTTGCCCAGCCCATAATCAGGGATGGGCAAAAAATCATCAAAATATATTTTAAAAGTTCCGAATATTTTATATATCCATGATCCCCAGATGGAGGTTACGGTGCTTTTTTTTTCGTGCACACCAATGCAAACATAACATAGGCTGGAAATAGCAACTAACGTTAACTATGAGGGCTGCAAATCAGGTTGAATAGTTAGCTAGAACATTACATAAATTGGTAACAATTTAGTTGCCTTGGCTAATATAACAAACACCAAAACTTAACAGGAATTGTTAAGAATGCAGTAATTTATACTAAAAAATGGATAAAAATTTCTCACTATGACCTTCTGAAGTTTTGGATCAATTAGTAGTAACTATTCCATTAGCTACTAGTAACTACTCCCATTTTACAAGTAACAATTGATTAGATACTAGTACTTAATTTTTAGTTACTAGTAACTATGTTTTATTGTCTAGTAACTATTCCATTAGTTACTTTTAACTATTTTTTAGTTACTATAACTATACGAATAGTTCTAGTAACTATTTCCATTTTACTAGTATCTGTATTAGATACTGGTACCTATAATTTAGATTATGTACCCATTCATTAGTTACTAGTAACTATAGCAAAAGATACTAGTAACATAAAAAATCTCACTAGTAAATTTTCTTTGGTTACTAGTCATTCATTTATAATAAAATGGCTTGTTGATAGTAACATTTTAATAATTACTAGTAGCTAATGGAATGTTACTAGTAACTAATAAATAAGTAGTATTAGCTTTTAATAGTGACTAGTGAGCTTTAAGGAATAAATGTTAAATGGCTTGCCATACTTTTAATATTTGAATTTGATTGGTATATGTCAGTTCAACTTTTATTCCGTCAGTAAGAACAAATTCAAGTAAGACCTACTTAATGAATCCAATGATCAGTCGTAAATGTGCTTCTACTGTATGTGTGAAACCACAGATTTAGGCATTATTATCTGATAGTGAACTAGACCTTCTCTCATTCCACGAAATCCTCACCAAGCTCTATTCTGGTTGTAAAACCAGCTGTTAATTGTCGGTCCCCAGTTTGAGGGGAATGACAGCGAATCTTAATTAAAAAGGAACAAACACCAGTTCCAGGGGTTACAAAAAAGTGCATCCACTGATAATATTTGGGAATTACTCTTACAATTACAGAAAGTAATTTGAGAGAGTAGTTTATTAGCCTGCTGCCCCTTCATCCAGATTTGACCTTGCAAGCCCCTGTACCAGAGGACCACCAGCAATCCATGATTCATTTAACAGCTTCTGGGCCTTTAGAAGCACTCCAAGCACATGTACTGTTGATTAAACGCTTTGTGGAAAATTCCTATTTAAAGCATACGCCACATGAAATTAATGATACCAGCCGTGCAGAAGAACACAGTGCAGAAGAGCCACGGTGGGCAATTTATGAGAGATTCACTCCAATTTACAATTCATTCTGTAATCATCACAATGTTTCTTCCATATACAGCATAATGTAATGCACATTTGTGAGTGGGTGGAATTATAAAGACTATGACTAGCCACTCACAAATGATATAATGTCATTACAGTGCATTCAAGCAAGAAATCTAGCACAGGGAACTAGAGATTAGCCGCTGGGGGGAAACGCTCCACATGTGCCCATAAGAGGCTAACAGAGTCAGTGAGTGAATGAATGGGTGATTGAGCAAACTCTACTTAAGTTTTTTGTATGGCCCTGAATCTGGTTTGGAATTTAGCTAAGGGTATGTACATCTTTGAACTAGGCCAAAGTAAATTTCAAAGGACCCACACCCCGCTTACTGTCAGAGCCTTAAGTGAAAAGAGAAAAGTAAATCTAATGCTGTAATTAAAGCTGCAAGCAGCGTTGGGCGGGCCCTCGCACTTGTAGCGCGTCCGCGTGTGAGCCGGCCGAGTTGCATATTCTGGAGCTCTGCCGGCGCGGCTGTGAATTTCCTACGCGGTTCCGACGCCGCATGAAGGTGCTATATGTCACTTCCTGTGTCCCCTATGGGAGCTACATAGCACTTGCCGCTATGAATATAAATCGGTATTGTGTGTAGATGTCTGCGGGGTGGGAGAGTTATCAAGCACGTAAAGTTTGTTTCAGATGTGACCATGTACACTGAACAATAATGTCCCAAACAATAAATAAATTCCTTTTATATTTCCCTGCCTTGTTGTTTATGTGTACATACAGAGGAAGAATGTGAGAACAGCACACATTTCATCGTTACTGTGTGTTAGAGCATGGGAGAACAGTAGATACTTTTAATACAGCCCACACCCCTAATACTGTGTAACTATAACAGTAGAGAACAGAAGAAAAAGATGTTCTTTCTTTACAACTGTCTGCATAGCTTATTCATATTGTGTAATGAATGAAAATAAATAGGCCTACTAGGATCCTCTCTACTTTGACATTTAAGATTAGCTTGTTTGATCCACCTTCATACACATGTGACATTACTGTACAACTTGAGAAAGGTTTTGTTTTTTCTGCTCCAGCCTGCCTAAAGAAAAGCGTTTTTGGGATTAAATGGACTTATTATCTGCTGCAGTGCAGGATGAACTCAGAATAGCCCATTTCTCACCTTATTATTCTAAACTGCAACGAAGAAGAAGAAATGCATAATAAATCCTGGGACAAAATCTGTAGTCAATACTGTACAGCATGTAGTCTGATGATCAAGACTTGTGTTATAGCTGACTTGGGCAGTGAAATGTTTTTTTAATTCATGTGGTCATAGTTGTCCACCTCAATCAGAATATAAGAATGTTTTATACCACCTCAAGAGGCTTCCTATCAGAAAGGTAGGAAGGTATTTCAAATGTACCTGCAGTACTTAAATCTAAGTAAAGTAATTTCCCTGACATTTTTGTGTTACTTTACTTTTAATAGACCATGTAAGAGGTTTTATACTTCCTGTGAGTATAATCCAATCAATCTTATTTTCATACTGTATATCCGTTGTGTAATTTGATAAATTGTGTTGTATGTCGTGCTCGCATCTCAGAGAAGACTCTGACTGCAACATGCGTCTTTGTAAAGAGAGAAACGGACAGAAAAAGTCTCTAACTCTGCCTGTCAGCTCGCTCTGCTCCGTTAAAACTGAATTTCCATACAGATGAATACGAGTGCACTCCAGATTTAGCTGCAGCCAGCTGACCGTGTGCTTCTCCCTATACCGCAGTTCTGTGTCCATGCATGCAGCAAACTGAAAGCACTGTCTGTCGGTGCTTCTACGTGAAAAGAGAAGAAGAATTGCTGGTAGTATTGTCTTCAGAGTTGTTACACCTCAGCGCACTGAAGGAAGCCATCTGACTGTGTGAGGGGCAAGATCGTTGATGTCTGCAGGCGAGTAGGAGCTCTCCTGTCTGACTGGTCCACCAATAGCAGAGAAGATGACCCCTTGAGACACAGCCCCTCCTCATTTGCATAATGAGGCAGAAATGCATACAAAAATTTAAAAAGACAGGCAAAATAAATACCATGGGAAATAAATAAGGTAAATAAATACAAAGGAAGAAAAAACAGACAAAAATATTAAACACCACAACATAAATAATACATTAAAAAATTTGTAATAAATAAAGTTGAATAACAAATAAGTAATTATAACAAGGTGAATAAGTAAGGCACTAATTAAAATATATACATTTATGTCTCCTTGTATAATTTAATTACTACCTACATTTATTTATTTACTTAATTTTTTTGTGTATTTAATTGGATGCTTATTTATTTATTGAGCATTTATTTATTTCTGTATTTATTTCTGACTGTGTCAGGATCGGTCCTCCATAGCGGGTGGGAGAGTTATCAGCACGTAAAGTTTGGTTCAGATGTGAGCATGTACACTGAAGTTACAACAACTTCCTGTGTCATGGCGAAGACTTGATCTCTGACGCCACGCCACGGACACACCCATTGACGAAACTCGCAAATAGCACAACTTTTCATCTTCAATGCCTTTAGAAGGCACAGCACAAATTTGAAGTCGGTCGGACTAAATCCCTAGGAGGAGTTCGTTAAAGTACGAAGTGTGTAAATCATCCAAATTTGACGTAAAATTCAAAATGGCTGACTTCCTGTTGATTTTAGGGCATCGCTCCAAGAGGCTTTTTTGTGCGTCTGGACAAGATACACGTACCACAGAAAATTCGTGCACGTAGGTGAACGTGCGGCGGGGCTGCTTCGTTAAAATCACTTCCTGTTGCCAGCAGGTGGCGCTATGACTGTGGGTGAATATCAGCATGTACATGTGTTCAGGGCGGGACTCTCATCCTACATGTACAGTTTGGTCCAGATGTGAGCATGTACACTGAAGTACGACAACTTCCGTGTCATGGCGAAGAGTTGATCTTTGACGCCACGCCACGGACACGCCCATTGACGAAAACTTGCAAATAGCACAACTTTTCATCTTCAATGCCTTTAGAAGGCACAGCACAAATTTGAGGTCGGTCGGACTAAATCCCTAGGAGGAGTTCGTTAAAGTACGAAGTGTGTAAATCATCCAAAATTTGACGTAAAATTCAAAATGGCCGACTTCCTGTTGATTTAGGGCATCGCTCCAAGAGGCTTTTTTGTGCGTCTGGACAAGATACACGTACCACAGAAAATTCGTGCACGTAGGTAAACGTGCGGCGGGGGCTGCTTCGTTAAAAGTCACTTCCTGTTGCCAGCAGGTGGCGCTATGACTGTGGGTGAATATCAGCATGTACATGTGTTCAGGGGGGACTCTCATCCTACTGTACAGTTTGGTCCAGATGTGAGCATGTACACTGAAGTACGACAACTTCCGTGTCATGGCGAAGAGTTGATCTTTGACGCCACGCCACGGACACGCCCATTGACGAAAACTTGCAAATAGCACAACTTTTCATCTTCAATGCCTTTAGAAGGCACAGCACAAATTTGAGGTCGGTCGGACTAAATCCCTAGGAGGAGTTCGTTAAAGTACGAAGTGTGTAAATCATCCAAAATTTGACGTAAAATTCAAAATGGCCGACTTCCTGTTGGTTTTAGGCTATCGCTCCAAGAGGCTTTTTTGTGCGTCTGGACAAGATACACGTACCACAGAAAATTCGTGCACGTAGGTGAAACGTGCGGCGGGGGCTGCTTCGTTAAAGGTCACTTTCTATTGCCAGCAGGTGGCGCTATGACTGTGGGTGAATGTCGGCATGTACATGTGTTCAGGGCGGGACTCTCATCCTAGATGTACAGTTTGGTCCAGATGTGAGCATGTACACTGAAGTTACAACTTCCTGTTTCATAGCGAATCATCGACGCCACGGACACCCCATTGACGAAAACTCGCAAATAGCACAACTTTTCATCGTCAATGCCTTTAGAAGGCACAGCAAAATTGACGTCGATCCGACTAAATCCCTAGGAGGAGTTCGTTAAAGTACGAAGTGTGTAAATCATCCAAAAATGGCCATAAAATTCAAAATGGCCGACTTCCTGTTGACTTTAGGCTATGGGTTCTTGAGGCTTTTTTGTGCGTCTTGACATGATACATGTCCCCAGAAAATTTCGTAGATGTAGGTTGAACGTGAACGAGGGGCTAATTTTTTCCAATTTTCTAGGTGGCGCTAGCGAGTCATTTTGCACGCCATGTGCGAAACTTGTAGAATACGAAATTTTTCACCGGTTCTGACATGTTTGCAAATTTTGGTGAGTTTTCGAGTATGTTTAGGCCATGTCATTTGGGCCTACTTTGCAGAAAAAAAAAAAAAAAAAAAAAAAAAAAAAAAAAATTAAAGCTGCAAGCAGCGTTGGGCGGGCCCTCGCACTTGTAAGCGCATCCGCGCGTGAGCCGGCCGAGTTGCACATTCTGGAGTCTGACGGTGCGGCTGTGAATTTCCTACGCGGTTCCGACGCCGCATGAATGTGCTATATGTCACTTCCTGTGTCCCCTATGTGGAGCTACATAGCACTTGCCGCTATGAATATAAATCGGTATTGGCGTGTAGATGTCTGCGGGGTGGGAGAGTTATCAAGCACGTAAAGTTTGTTTCAGATGTGACATGTACACTGAACAATAATGTACCCAAACAATAATAATTCCTTTTATATTTCCCTGCCTTGTTGTTTATGTGTACATACAGAGGAAGAATGTGAGAACAGCACACATTTCATCGTTACTGTGTTTAGAGCATGGGAGAACAGTGGATACTTTTAATACAGCCCACACCCCTAATACTGTGTAACTATAACAAGTAGAGAACAGAAGAAAAAGATGTTCTTTCTTTACAACTGTCTGCATAGCTTATTCATATTGTGTAATGAATGAAAATAAATAGGCCTACTAGGCTCCTCTCTACTTTGACATTTAAGATTAGCTTGTTTGATCCACCTTCATACACATGTGACATTACTGTACAACTTGAGAAAGGTGAGTTGTTTTCTGCTCCAGCCTGCCTAAAAAAAGCGTTTTTGGGATTAAATGGACTTTATTAGCTGCTGCAGTGCAGGATGAACTCAGAATAGACCCATTTCTCACCTTATTATTCTAAATCATGCAACGAAGAAGAAAATGCATAAAAATCCTGGGACAAAATCTGTCCACAAATACTGTACAGCATGTAGTCTGATGAACAAGACTTGTGTTATAGCTGACTTGGGCAGTGAAATGTTTAATTTTTTAATTCATGTGGTCATAGTTGTCCACAACTCAAATCAGAATATAAGAAGAAATGTTTTATACCCCTCAAGAAGGCTTCCTATCAGAAAGGTAGGAAGGTATTTCAAATGTACAACTGCAGTACTTAAATCTAAGTAAAGTAATTTCCCTGACATTTTTGTGTTACTTTACTTTTAATAGACCCATGTAGAGGTTTTATACTTCCTGTGAGTATAATCCAATCAATCTTATTTCATACTGTATATCCGTTGTGTAATTTGATAAATTGTGTTGTATGTCGTGCTCGCATCTCAGAGAAGACTCTGACTGCAACATGCGTCTTTGTAAAGAGAGAAACGGACAGAAAAAGTCTCTAACTCTGCCTGTCAGCTCGCTCTGCTCCGTTAAACTGAATTTACCATACAGAATTGAATACGAGTGCACTCCAGATTTAGCTGCAGCCAGCTGACCGGTGCTTCTCCCTATACCGCAGTTCTGTGTCCATGCATGCAGCAAACTGAAAGCACTGTCTGTCGGTGCTTCTACGTGAAAGAGAAGGAAGACATTGCTGGTAGTATTGTCTTCAGAGTTGTTAAACACCTCAGCGCACTGAAGGAAGCCATCTGACTGTGTGAGGGGCAAGATCGTTGATGTCTGCAGGCAGAGTAGGAGCTCTCCTGTCTGACTGGTCCACCAATAGCAGAGAAGATGACCCCTTGAGACACAGCCCCTCCTCATTTGCATAATGAGGCAGAAATGCATACAAAAATTTAAGACAGGCAGAAATAAATACCATGGGTGAAAATAATAAGGTAAATAAATACAAAGGAAGAATAAAACAGACAAAATATTAAAACACACATAAATAAATACATTAAAAAAATTGTAATAAATAGTTGAATAAACAAATAAGGTAATTATAACAAAGGTGAATAAGTAAAGGCACTAATTAAAATATACATTTATGTCTCCTTGTATAATTTAATTACTACCTACATTTATTTATTTACTTTTTTTTTGTGTATTTAATTGGATGCTTATTTTTTATTGAGCATTTATTTATTTCTGTATTTATTTCTGACTGTGTCAGGATCGGTCCTCCATAGCGGGGTGGGAGAGTTATCAAGCACGAAAAGTTTGGTTCAGATGTGAGCATGTACACTGAAGTTACAACAACTTCCGTGTCATGGCGAAGACTGATCTTTGACGCCACGCCACGGACACCCCATTGACGAAAACTCGCAAATAGCACAACTTTTCATCTTCAATGCCTTTAGAAGGCACAGCACAAATTTGAAGTCGGTCGGACTAAATCCCTAGGAGGAGTTCGTTAAAGTACGAAGTGTGTAAATCATCCAAAATTTGACGTAAAATTCAAAATGGCCGACTTCCTGTTGGGTTTAGGGCATCGCTCCAAGAGCTTTTTTGTGCGTCTGGACAAGATACACGTACCACAGAAAATTCGTGCACGTAGGTGAAACGTGCGGCGGGGGCTGCTTCGTTAAAAGTCACTTCCTGTTGCCAGCAGGTGGCGCTATGACTGTGGGTGAATGTCAGCATGTACATGTGTTCAGGGCGGGACTCTCATCCTACATGTACAGTTTGGTGCAGATGTGAGCATGTACACTGAAGTTACGACAACTTCCGTGTCATGGCGAAGAGTTGATCTTTGACGCCACGCACGGACACGCCCATTGACGAAAACTTGCAAATAGCACAACTTTTCATCTTCAATGCCTTTAGAAGGCACAGCAGAAATTTGAGGTTGGTCGGACTAAATCCCTAGGAGGAGTTCGTTAAAGTACGAAGTGTGTAAATCATCCAAATTGACGTAAAATTCAAAATGGCCGACTTCCTGTTGGGTTTAGGCTATGGCTCCAAGAGACTTTTTGTGCGTCTGGACAAGATACACGTACCACAGAAAATTCGTGCACGTAGGTGAAACGTGCGGCGGGGGCTGCTTCGTTAAAAGTCACTTCCTGTTGCCAGCAGGTGGCGCTATGACTGTGGGTGAATATCAGCATGTACATGTGTTCAGGCGGGACTCATCCTACATGTACAGTTTGGTCCAGATGTGAGCATGTACACTGAAGCTACGACAACTTCCGTGTCATGGCGAAGAGTGATCTTTGACGCCACGCCACGGACACGCCCATTGACGAAAACTTGCAAATAGCACAACTTTTCATCTTCAATGCCTTTAGAAGGCACAGCACAAATTTGAGGTCGGTCGGACTAAATCCCTAGGAGGAGTTCGTTAAAGTACGAAGTGTGTAAATCATCCAAAATTTGACGTAAAATTCAAAATGGCCGACTTCCTGTTGGATTTAGGCTATGGCTCCAAGAGACTTTTTTGTGCGTCTGGACAAGATACACGTACCACAGAAAATTCGTGCACGTAGGTGAAACATGCGGCGGGGGCTGCTTCGTTAAATGTCACTTTCTATTGCCAGCAGGTGGCGCTATGACTGTGGGTGAATGTCGGCATGTACATGTGTTCAGGGCGGGACTCTCATCCTAGATGTACAGTTTGGTCCAGATGTGAGCATGTACACTGAAGTTACAACAACTTCCTGTTTCATGGCGAATCATCGACGCCACGGACACGCCCATTGACGAAAACGCGCAAATAGCACAACTTTTCATCGTCAATGCCTTTAGAAGGCACAGCAAAAATTTGACGTCGATCCGACTAAATCCCTAGGAGGAGTTCGTTAAAGTACGAAGTGTGTAAATCATCCAAAAATGGCCATAAAATTCAAAATGGCCGACTTCCTGTTGACTTTAGGCTATGGGTTCTTGAGGCTTTTTTGTGCGTCTTGACATGATACAGTCCCCAGAAAATTTCGTAGATGTAGGTTGAACGTGAACGAGGGGCTAATTTTTCCAATTTTCTAGGTGGCGCTAGCGAGTCATTTTGCAACGCCCATGTGCGAAACTTGTAGAATACGAAATTTTTCACCGGTTCTGACATGTTTGCAAATTTTGGTGAGTTTCGAGTATGTTTAGGCCATGTCATTTGGGCCTACTTTGCAGAAAAAAGAAAAAAAAAAAAAAAAAAAAAAAAAAAAAAAATAATCCGAGCAAATTCAATAGGGACCTCACACGGTCGTGCTCGGGCCCTAAAAAATATAATCCGAGCAAATTCAATAGGGACCTCGCACGGTCGTGCTCGGGCCCTAAAAAGTAATGTTGTAATTTCTATTTATTTACCCCTGTGTTGTTAATGCCTTTCATGGCCTCTCTGTCATCTCTTCCTACTCTGTGTGTTCTGAAAAATATCTTCCATTTCACCTGCAGCTTGTACTTGCAGGAACACTGCACATCTTGGACTCCACACACACACATCACCAGGACCTTGTTGATGGAAGCAATCCATCATGCAGGGTTCAAGGGGTTATTAACCAGGTCTGTGCTTCATGGTTGTGCTCTCAGATCTAACACCCTGCCCCCCATCTGTCCTAGACCTTCTGGAAGTGTCATTTTGCATCTGGCTGGCTGTTTGTTAAACTGCACAACAATATACCTGTAACTTCTTTTAAAGGGTAACAACACTGAAATAGGAGATTTAATTGTGTTTTCGTTTCTGTTACAGGATAATTCAACCTTTGATGTGACACTGCTGTGCCCAGAAGTGACAAGCTATGTAGATATAATGCCAAATTCAAAATATAAAACAGACTGATTGCTTGTTTTCAGCACACTAGCAGCGTGGCTCTGATGATGGTACGTCGGTCGGTTGGCTCACCACTTTGGTTCAGACATAAATATTTGAACAACTATTGAATGGATTGTTTACCAGCTGTCCTTTTCAGACCATGTTGCTGCTGTCTCTTGGTCGTGCCGCTTCGCTCTCTACAAAATAAGGAAAATCAAGCCCTACCTTACTCACTACGCCACCCAGCTTCTGGTACAGGCCATGGTTTTCTCTCGCCTCGATTACTGCAATGCCCTCCTAGTGAGTCTTCCAGCTTGTGCGGGGAGTCCCCTACAAATGGTTTGGAAGGCAGCAGCATGTCTAGTTTTTGATCAACCCAAAAGTACTCATGTCACTCCATTACTCAGCGACCACCACTGGCTACCCATTGCCCCCGAATGAAATTCAAGTCACAAATGCCTGCATACAGAGTGACTCAACCTGATCTCACAGGTTGCGAGTGACTACTGGGTCTGCACCCATCTACCCATACTCCACAATACAAGCTTATGTTCCTTCTTAGCCATTGCGCTCCTCCAACAAATGCCACACACTTCCTCTTATAACACCTCTAACCCCTAACCTCTAACATGCACTTTACAATTCTCTTGTATCGATTGCACTATTTTGTTAACGCTTACATCTTTCCCTAGGTATTTACCCTATTGATGCTGTACGTGCTAATAGCACTTATTAGCATTTATTGCTGCTTTTACAAGTATCCATTGTCACTTGTAGATCTCTTACTGTGTTGATGCATGTATGTTGTTCCTCAAATGAAAGTCGCTTTGGCTAAAAGCGTCTGCCAAATGAGCATATCTAAATTGTAAATGTAGACATTGGTGGTCCCCAAAAGGTGAATCCTACAGACTTTGGTGATTTTGCCCACAAATCTAATGACATTTTCTGTTTGGCAGTAATTAGCAAATGTTACTACAGCATGCTAACACGGTAAACTAAGATGCTTAGCATGATAAAACATTGCAGCTGTTAACATCAGTATGTTAAGCATTGTCACTGTGATCATGTTAACATGCTGACATTTAGCTCAAAGCACTGCTGTGCCTCAGAGATGCTCACAAGTATTTGAGCTAGAGTCCAAGTCAAGTCTCAAGTCTCTCGTGGTTATTACAAATGTTGTATCACCCGCTGAGTTCAATCCAGGTTGCTAATAAAACTTCATAGCTATAAGGAATACTGTTAACCTGTTTTTCATTTACAGAGCACAACCATGTAATGTGCAAAGCAATCCATGACAGCTTAAACTACTGTAAGTCAACACACCCTACAGACTCTCAAACCAGTATACTGTTAGGTTATAACAAAATAAAACTGTAGGATACATGATCAACAATAAACCGGTAACCTATTTCCAGCCAACGGCAATACTTAACGTGATGGCAGCCCGCAGGACGTAAATGATTACGTTAATCGACCACCACAAGTTTGGCAAGTAAACAAACCCTCGTTCATCTTTTCATAACAAACGATAGTCAGAGTAAACCTCCTGTGGCTCGTAGCTGAAGCAAGAAGCAAGCTAACGTTAGATGGCCAATGCTGAACTAAATATGTTCACTCACCACATATTTGCGTTCAGCTCTTCTTTATTTGGGTCTTGTTGTATGAAGTTTTAAAGTCAAAGTTTATGATAAATGGCACCGCAGCTGCCGGTGTTTGTTGTCCTCTCTCACGTGCGGCTGTGTGCAGCAGATGTTACGTGTTACGTAGGCAGGTTATAGGTAACGGAGGGAGGGAATAACAGCAAGCTCATCAGACGTTTCCTAAAAAATAAACATTGTCCCGCACCACGAGTCCGAGTCGAGTCTGAAGTCTTTTGAGGACGAGTCTCAAGTCGAGTCTGAAGTCACTGTGTGTGACTTAAGTCGCACTCGAGTCCGAGTCTCTAACTCGAGTCCCCATCTCTGATGTGCCTAAGTACACTCTCACAGAGCTGCTAGCATGGCTGTAGACTCTCAGACTGGTCTGCTGAAATCTCAACTTTTGGATGGGTTGCTATGGACAGTAGTACAGACATTCACAGTACATAGAGGACAAATCGTATGACTTTCATTTAACTTCTCCTATAGCTCCACCAACAGACCAAAGTTTTCATTTATGCTGAGAAATACCTAAACATCTACAGTACTGAATGAAATGGTACAACAAGTTATACCATTCATTCCCCTGACTTTTCCTCTAGTTCCACCATGACGATAATGTGTATTGTCCATGTTTCCTACAGGATGAATTGTAATAACTTTGGTGTTATGGTCAAGTTCTATGTAGTATGTGTATCACCACATACCTGCAAAACATCCCCATCAGCCTCTGGTGTACTGTTTTGTGATAATTACCTAATGTTAGCTTGTTTACATGCTAGACTATGATGGTGAACATAAATATTATACCTGCTAAACATCAGCTTGTTAACATTGCAGTGTTTCCCCTATATTCATTCCGCAGCTGAAAAACAACACTGCCGTAAGTTTTCACTTTGGCAGTAAACGTACAGTGCAGGTTAAAGTGTGGCCGTTAATAAATGCTGTAGCTTTTCATGACCAAGAAAAGTCTGTCTGTTGTTTTCCAACTGCTGGAAAAGTGAAGGGGGTGGCAAACATCTCCCCTGGGCTTCAGACTCTAGTCTGGAAGCTTAGCAGGAAAGCCCAACAGTGGGGACGGATGCAGCACACAGGCTGACATTTACTCACTATGGTTGGTACTGCATGGTTGATTTTCACAATAAGATGTTATCTATATCATTGCCTTTGTTTGAATTTGAAATGTAAAGGCTGCTTATAAATTAAGTTGCTGTATTAACACTATACAGGGTTTGCATCATCAGAATGCAGCATCTTAACCAGCCAGCTGCCAGTTGAAGCCTCTTGGTTGAGTGGTGATCAGTGCTTTCATGACTAAAAAGCAAGTCCAGTTGGCTTTTAATTTCTAGATAACCCTTCGCCTGCACCTGAATTTTCACATATTTCTTTAGTGTAAGCATTTGCATGAGAAAGACTTAGGGGTAGGGGATTTCTTAATGTGGCAGCTGTAAGGTAGAGATAGGAAAGAAATTACTGAACAACTTCATCTAAATAATAAGTAAAATTACTAAATTATAGGCTAAACCACCAGCACCTGTCTGTACAATGCATTTCAGTAGCATTTTTCTAACCTTTGATGTCATTGTGATACAAAGGATCCTTTAAAGCAAAAATGTCTTTCCTGTTAACGCACACAAGTACAGAACAGTGTAGTGGGCTGTGAGTGCTTTTCAGTACTGTGGCTGATCGGATGCAGTGTACACTGCAGGTGCTGCTGTTGCAGGACTGTGCGTTTTGGCTGTTAAGCCAGTGTACACCAGGCATTAAGGTGGAAAGCAAACGTTAGAGGTGGTGCAATTACATATATGGTCAAAAGGTTTGCCCTAGGCAGCATGAAATGAAGTAGAAGACATCCACATGAACTGAAAGTATCTTCAATGAACTTCAATGAAAAGGTGTGTGACACCAGTTCATGGTCATATGGAGACAAGAAAAAGTGAGAGGTCTGAATGTAAATAACATAGATGTGGAGTTTCATTTAGTGGCTGAGCTGTCACACAGTCAGACACACATCCACTCTGCACACACAAGGAATGTTCAGACATCTCTAGCTAACACTAGGTAATGTCTACTCTGTACATGCAGTAAATTGTGACCAGTTAACATAGACTGAACAAACAAGCGTTTAAAAATTGTGGTTGAACATTGTGGTGGAGAAAATTTGCTTTGCATTCAGTCTGCTAAATACAAATAAGATCTATTATTGTATAATATAGATGTGCCTAAAGAACTGGTTGTCAGTGTATTACGACCGGTATATGTGTTATCTGCTTTCTTGCTTTAACCCGATTTCTCACATTAATGTGTGTGTACATACAAGCCTCAGAAAAACAGAAATACACAGTCAGATACAATGAATTAACTTAACTAAATGAGGAGAGAAGTCACAGATCAAGCCAAACACAATCTCACCATGGCTACCAGCTACTTGGCTATTGACAATATTGACCAGAGCTCTGTCAGACACAACTGAGCAGTTATTTTCAGCAGATAGTACGTGTGTTGCAGTGAGAAAGAAGTTGCTTTCTTTAAATTATACTGTAATCAGCACAGTGTCAATCTACAGTTGTGTCTTGCTCTGACAGCCTGTATTTGCCTCACAGCTTTGTAGTAGTGAATGTATCAAGTCAAGTCATTTCATATGTCTTTAAGCATGTTATTTGAAATAACTGCAGTTACAATCATGAAGAGCTCTGTATGTAACTGTGTGTATGTGTGTATGTGTGTGCGTGTGTGTGAGTGAGTGTATATGCAAGTTTGTGACAGGTAAGATAATGAAAGAGGTTTGCTTGTTTTTACATTAAGTCTTGGGAATAACTGTATCGAGGACAGATCCTGACAGATTAAATAAATAAGGTAATTTATACAAAGATGAATAAATAAAGAAGAACTATTTACCAGAGATATATACATTTATGTCTAGCGGCCCGTCAGGCATGCCCTCCAAAACGCTAGTGGAGAAACACACTGAGCTGCAGCACACACAATGACAAAATGTCCGCCTGCTGCCTCCCCTTACCCTCAGACTCCCTACTGAATGTTAGAAACCAGTGCACAGTTAAAAAGTTATGTATGAAATATAAAGTTTTTACTAATTAATAACTTACAACTCTGAAACATTTTGCTGCAGTGTAGGTTATGAAGCTGGTTTGGGATGTTCTGCCTGTGTTTTGGGATCATGTACGGCTGAACCAAAGCCATGATTTCCGGCTGAAATGGTTGTGTTTTGGATCACATAATAACCCGCCCTACTCTGCTTCTGATCGGCTAGTAGTCCATACCTAGCGTATGTTCATGTTCATGTTTAGGTAGGGGTAGGTGTAGGATTGCAGTTTCTAATGGAGGACTTAGTGGCCAAGTGTACATTGCAACTCAGGAAAACATAAGCAAACACCCCTGTATCAGCACATGTATCACATTTAGAAAACAAATTCTGCAAATAAGTAAAACTTCAGCAAATTATGTAACACATTAACAATTTGACGATGACGACATGAAGAAAGCATTGATGTTGACGAGTAAACAATAGATTTTTCTGCCTTTGTTTCTCTATTTTCTGCTTATGTGTTGTCAAAGTGGTGACGATGTTTTCTCCATTTGCTTTTGTTTTTTTATTAGTGTGTGTTATCTTAACTTGCAGTCTGTTGACCTCTCTTGGCCACTGTAGTTTTGGGTTGTCATGTACTATTAAAAAAGTTATAGTATATTTGATTAAAAACTGTACAACAGTACAATATTGTTCTGTTTGCCCATGACCCTGTGTGCACACAACTAAAATCTTCTTTTTGCTGGAAGCTGGCTGTTATTAGAGCCCTCCGGATGTTCTTGGGTGCATTCATTTGTTTTAGGTGTCGGACAAGGGTGTAGCTGGTGGTTGTGGTTACCAAATTTTTTGTTTTTTAGATTAACGTCCACTGTCCGCTGATTATGGCGGCATTACCACGGCCTCAGGCTAAATGTCGTCTCAACAGCCCATCAAATTGAGTGACAAGTGCTGGCCTAACCTGCACACCTCAGGGGACAAATAAAGGGCTCACAGTGCACTTTGTTGCCCCAAGGTGAAAAGTTGCATATTGTAGCCTTCAGGAATTAGTTTTATTCATCCATCCATCCATCCAGTGATTTTTATGAATTATAGGCACTAGTTCTATTAGAATGTCTTGTTATTTTATCTGTGCAACCAGCTGTGAGAGTGATCTTACATGAGGACCAGTCCACAAAAGTTACTAACCATCCTCAACAAGACCTGAGAAAATGACAAATCCAAAACAGACAAATAATCAAAAACAATGTTTTTTTGTTTTTTGAACCCTTAGAGTTAAAGCACAGTAACTCGAGTAGCTGTCTGGCCTATGACCATGACTTGTGTACTATTATTTGTAGTGTTTTTATCTTATCATGTATATTTTCCACAAGACTGTGGGAGTACATACAGTTGATAATAATTATTTTTTTTGTTCCAGCCATCTGTGAATTGAAATTGGATTTTGGATGGTCAACTGTTGATCTAATTAGTGCTCATTTTGTAGTTTTCAAAAGCACTTTCCGCATCTGAAAAAAAAGCCCGGAATTAAACTCAGGACAGCTTTTTTTTGCGCCTAAAGTTCAAACCCATTTACTTTTATGTGTCTGCACCAAGGCAAATGTCTGCACCATCATTAAAAGAGAGTGAATCACTACTATTATAGTATGTAGACATTTTATTCATTAAAGCCTCTATTCACTGAGAATAATTAAACTGATAATAATGGCACTTTGTAATCTGCGAAATGAAAAGTAAGGGCTTATCTTTTAAAGCAGGAAACATTTTAATGAAATTATGAAGTGGTGTTAGATCAATCTAAGAGCAGTTTTTAGAAATGCTACTTCAATATCTCTATGTATCATTTTTGATGTGGTTTAAAGTACATTTTAGTTTCAGATATCTGGTGCTTTATGAAGCCACTGTAAAACTGAGATTATCTCAAGTTTTTTGTCATCACGATTACAATCCTCACATTAACCCCGGCTATTATGCTTCCCCAGCTCATTGATAAAGCGTTTGCATGCTGATAAGTCTTTGAACTAACCCTTGTTTGGGTATCATTATTATTAGGATGCTATATAATGTTAGTTACAGCAACGCATGAACTTCTGTTGAACTAACACATAACTACATTTATTCATGTGTCTGAGCTAGACATTAACCGTACATGCCCACATGAGCAGATGGTAATCCACATTTAGTGATTCATTAAATATTACCTGCCCTAGTAGTTATAGTGGCCATTACTGAAATTTGGTCATGCATTATATAAGCACAATTTTAAGATAGGGCAACAACCACCATAGGGTCAAGCTAATTACACACTGTGTTAATACAGTATGTTAAGGAACTTTGTCATGTACAGAATGTACAGTGTTATATTCATGCACTGATTCTGTTGTGAGTCTATTTTATTTATTACAAATATGGATTACATGCAGCTAGAGTTGTTAGATATCAAAGAAAAGCCTGAAAATGTCAGTGCTAAACACCGTGGTGGAAAGCAAATACTACCCACAGGTGTTTAAGTTATTGTGGTTGATTATACCTCCTCAGGTTTGAGTTGTGCACAGCTATGTCAGGATTTCAATGAAGTCACCAAACTTCATGTAATTATAAAAATTATATTGTTGTTGCTTGTCCTGCAACAAAACTAACAGGAGAGTGGGAGAGATATCTGAATGTTTGATTAGGCAAAAACAGTGGAAATACAGTGGTTTTATTATAGGAATGCAGGGTCTCTGAACTGACTAAAAGTTCATAAAATAGTTGAATTAGCTCCACCTCAACCAGCTATGAAAATCCTGCATACATTTCAATGCATTACTAGTGCGTCCTGTCTTCAATTCTTCAATTCTTTCTTTCTTGCTGCACATACTTTAGCCATGAGGTTTCAGATTGCAACCACTACTTTTCCAAGCGTGTGCTCCTCCGCGTACATGTGTGTCATGTATGTTATGGTGACTGAGACCAGCAAAGAAGCTGTGTACCTGAGTATTGGTAAAATGGCAATAAATCTAAATTGAACATTACGAAGCAATCAACGTCAGACCAAAAGTTGCTGGCTGCCCCTGCCTCGCATCACTATTCATTTTAGAAACAAATCGCTCTACATTACTGTTATATAATTTCTTGAAGGCTAAAATCAACAATTCGATATAATACTGGTGCTACACAGGATAGTAATATGGATGGCATTAGTTAAAGCATTTTTCAATGGACAACATTAGCAACTTGTCGGCGTTAGCCGCCGAGCTAACGTTATCTTACTTGAATCAACTTAAACATTAAATCACAATATATTTCACATGCTTTGCAGTAATGTTAGCTTACCTGCCCAACAGGATGAAAGCCAACTCTGGGTCAGATATTATATCCAAAACTCCATGATCTTTCCAACGTTAACCATGTTTTTGCCCGATGTCTGTGTTTTGGTATTAGTGGACTCCATTTCGTTAGCTGCCGTGTTGTTGCTGTTCAGAATCAGAAGGCAAGAGGTCAAGGGAGCGTGCATAAACATCACACCCTACGTAAACCAATGGATTTTGCGGATAATCTGACCTGATTTCTTTACATAGGAAGCAGTTTACAGACTGTTACAGTAACCGAAAAACCTGGAGAATGGTTCGTTTTTACGTGATGTTACAACCCTTCTACAAATAGTAGACACAAAAAAGTGATTAATTTAATTAAAAATTTACATATAGCACATTTCAGTAAATTTTGCTGATCGTATTTCTGTATTTTGACTCAAGTAGAATTTGTAATGCAGACATTGTACCAGAGTCCTTTCCCACTGTGGTAGTCAAATCAATTTCATTTATATAGCCCAATATCACAAATTACAATTTGCCTCAAGGGGCTTTACGATCTGTACAGCATACAACAATCTCCGTCCTTAGACACTCAATTCAATGAGGAAAAACTCCCCTAAACTAAGCTGTATTATGTAATTCCGCCAACAGCTTATGTGGTACTCAGACTGCATGATTAAGTACTTTCAGTGTGACAAAAACTGTCCTTGTCTGACCATCACTGAAAAGTAACATGATGCATATAGAACATCCCTAAATACATTATTTAGCCTCTCTGCCATCTTCAATTAAAGAGTACAGTGATCTCTTTTCACGTTATTTCAGGGCAGGCTTTACCAGTGTACAGTAAGAAAACCCAAGCATCACTTCACCTAAGTGTCTATTGAACGTGTCTCAATGTGCACAGACCAACGTGCCTTATAAATTAATTTTACCATGGCAACCGCCCCTTTCTCTGGGGTACTTTGACTACAATTGCAATAAAACACAGACGAAAACAGTTGGACTTCAGATCCTCCCACTTAAGCCTTGAAAGGTTCTTCTAATTAATTCTCTTTTCATGATCAAAGTGAAACTGGTTAAACACAAAGTTTATGCTAAGAACGCCAGAATCACTGTGTTTCATTTGCATGGAATCAACCAGAATGATAGGACGTGGTTTGTTTTCCATTTTGTACTTGTACTACTGCCACTAATGTGGCGTGATAGCTGCTCAGTTAAAAAGTAACGCACACACGCATAAACGCACTCACACACGCACGCACACACAACAAAACAAAACAAGACACTTTGCATGCTATCCACATTGAAGTAATGTTTTGGCATCCAAATATTGCATTTATGCTAATAACATGTATTAATCACAGTTGTTCCAATACATAGATCAACAGTTTAAATGAACACTGCTGCAAAATATCAACAGTGAATACTGAAGCTTCCTATCCATTAGTCATACATAATTGCAGCCTGCATCAAATTAGAGGGGATGCAAATGCTTACAAAGTGCCAAGAAAGTCTCAAATACTGATGTTTATTTTATTTTTTTACAAGATAGAACATTGTCTCCTATAAAAGTGTGTAATTTGTTGAATTGTGGCAACAGGAAGCTCTGTCCTATTTTGCTGCTTTTTTAGATGAGCCTCTGACATGTGAAAAATATCTGGCCCTCGAATGTTGATTAAAAATTGATCTTGACTGTATGTAGCCAAAGATGCCTCTGTACATTACCTGTGGTGTTTTTCAGCAAAATTAAACAATGTTCTGGTACAATGATTGTGTGCTCAAAACGATTTCTACCTCTTTACTGCAAACGTCCACCCACCTGCGGTCCTATTCCAACCTGAAGAGTGACACTGTCCGACACTATGTCCTGATTTAAAGGTAGGCTGGCAAATCCGTTCACCTCAGGAAAAGTTGCCTCGGGGAAAAGTGCCTCAGGGGGCAAGTGCGCACAGTTGTTATTCCTGTCTGTCTCCATTATGTGAGATTTAAAACTGCTGTACCTTGTTTACAACACTGTCAAATTTACAGCAGCCGCACTGTCTCTCCTCTGAAGATATTTGTGAAAGAGGGTCGGAACAACATTAATGTTAATCAAAACTGCCACTGTGTTGTGATGATGTGTGTGCATGTTTGGGGTAATCAGACGCCAACGTGGGATGGCTGCAGTGAAATGAGCCTTTTGTGTTGTTTGCCTTTGAGCAATTAAGTGTCAATTGCTCATTCCTCTCCTTTCTAGAGAAGACTTGAACAGATGTACAGCCGAAGATGAATTGTTTCAGAGTGGAGGGAAACTCTCGAAAGGCTTCAGTGATATTATGCGTACCCGCAGATGATACATGGGTCAGTGAGGCTGTTGTGGGACTGTCTTGACATTTCATTATTGATAAATAAGCTTAACAACCCGGATATTATCCTAACCTCTATTAACTATTCATAGAGTAAGCGCGCACCTTTGTAGCTTAATAAAAGAAGCAGGACTGCCAATGTGTGAGGGTGTGTGTGTGCCCTTGACGTGCACATGCCTCGCTCACATATTGTCTTGGCTTTGAAGGCAAGCTGTCATGCATGTTTGATCACAGGCAAAAAAAACCCAGACACTCAGAAGTCCCACAGTCTTGGCAGACAAGAGAAATGCATTTTCTAGAACAGTGAATTACATTTCAAATGCTGATCCTATGCCATTTCTCCACTCACATATGAATATTTGCTAATGACCAAACACACCTCCAGAAACAGGCCGAGAATAGAAGGGCTCCTCCTCAACATCTGCTCTCTCCGTCTCAGCATGGATTCCCAGGAGATCTGAAAGACTAGATTCCTTCCTCCTTTCAACCCATCCTCCCCACTATTTACTTAAAGGGCACACTGAAGGAGCAGGTTGTCCTGGTAACAAGTGCGGAGAAATTCTAAAAGGACACACACACAAAAACAAACACATTTGTACCGTCTACAACTGAGACAACCAACGTACGTCACAGCCAAGGTCGGATCTGTCACGATCGTGGAATCTCCTCCAGAATAGTATTAAATTAAGGTGCTATGCTGCCTGTAAATCAAACTCAGATGTGTGAACAGGATACTGTGAGCTTGGTAGCTTCCTGAAATATAAACTTAAGCGGTTTCTACACTCATGTCTTGAATGTCAGAGCTCTCCACCAGCACATGAAGGCACAAACAAAATACAGAAGATGGGAAAAACATACATAACCACTAGGATAGTACACACTCTCCTGTCAAGCTCACCATTTTGTGAAACATTATATTTTATTTATTTCAGTGATATTTTCCACTTTAAAATTCCTTTTCTCTGTAGCAGCAAAACACACTGTAGTAACTTCTGTATGTTAAATTGAGATTGCTGGACACCTTGGGGATGGCTAGCTCTTGCAGACACACTTAAAGATGGACAGATAAAATGTCACTAGCCTAGCAACGTCAGGGCTACAAACAGCCCATAAAATAACACTTAAAGTGACAGGCTCACTCTGCAACTCATGAGCCGTTACCTCATTCACCGAAAACTGTTGCTGTGTTGTGTATGGATAAATTTTTAGTCAGTGAATATATTGTACAGTAATATCACACTTACTTTTTCAAACAGGATTTTCAAATCATACATCATCTTATAATCTGGATATCCAGTAGTTATAGAGCAGCTGTATCCAGAAAAACACAATAAGTAATAATTATATATTCAGACTGCCTACCCAGACCTAATTTCTGTGATTTCAGCCAAATGAAATGCAATGACTGACTCAGTGTAGACACAATAACTGTTCAACACTGACTGAGAACAAAAGCATCAGGGACAGAAGGTGTGCACTATCAAAGACTGTTTTCATCTGCCACGTTATGAGCTTGGAATTAGCAGGGCGCAGTTCTGAGATAGTGGGTATCAAAAGATTACCTTCCCAGCTAGCAAACATATTATGTTGCAAAACCTATATCTATGTTTAAAATCATAGTTTAAGTAATGTAGAAATGATTTTAGCAAAAGTTCCAGGACAATTAGGTTCTACAGTTAAGAGCCATATTATTCTGGTTTTGTTCAATAAAGCTTTAATGACCATTTTCAAATAGGAACTGGATGAATTTAATATAAATAGTAAAACCGAACCTTTTAAGTTATTTTTTAGGCTAGCTGAATAAGGACGTGTCCCTACTCCTCTTTCTGTTTCTATGACTCGTGTTTTCTTCTCAAAATCAAACATTTTAACAAATGCTCTCTGTCATTTCATTAGGACCTGCTTGATTTGACCCAATCATGTAAACAGATGTAGGAGAGAAGGTTCCTTCTGCCAGCAAGCAGAAATACAAGTGTTTGGAAAATACTTACCATATGGAAACCAGTGATTCATACTGCAGGAGTGACTTGAATGCTTCCATGGATGTTTTGATACTGTATTTTTTAAAATTAGGTCACCATTGGACTGCTGTAAATCCAGCTACTCTGCCTATGTGCAATGAGTGTTAAAGCTAGGGTAGGCAATTTATTTCAAAATGTTATATTTGTTGAAATCAACACCCAAGCAATCAATGAATGTAATTCTCTGATACAAAAATGTAAAAAATGGGGGAGCTGTGGTTGATGCAGGACTGTAACAGCTCTGCCAATCATTTCATTCGGTAGAATACTTTCCAAATCTAGCTGTCTCTTGCTAGTTCTCCAACGCTGCCCACTCCAGCTTTAAGTAAATATTGCTTTAAATTCTAAAATGCACTGGAAGTCAATGCAGTGCACTAGGACTGGAGTAATACATGGTGTCTGTAGAGTGGAACAGAGAAGCCTTGCTGCTTTAGAACCAGTTTCTAACACGCAGTTGCTAAACCATGTACATAAGTTGCACTATTCTAGGCACGGGGAAACAAAGGCGTGGATAATTTGCTCAACAGTATTTGTATGGAGAAAAAAAAACTTGCAGATTCCTGGCTAAAGACTTTACATTTTCTGTCAAAAGCCCATGATAATAAGGGCCCATTCCTGGAACTTATATGTGTATTGAACTCTGAACTCAAAGAATCCAAACATTATCCTCATGCCAAAAAAAAAAAAAAGACACTTACAGTATGTAATTTCAGGGTCACAAAGCTGTTTCTTTGTAGTATGTTATCAGGTCCATCCTTGAAAGAAAGGGAGGAGTAATGGCACAGCAATATGTGCAAACCACTGATATAAATCAAGAGGCACTTCAGCATAGCTAAAAGAGAAGAAAAGGTTGAAGAAGAGATGGAAAAAACTTTTGCAATGTCACTTGATGTTTGCATGTGTTAAGCAACATGGGATTTATTTTCACATCTCCTGTTGCACTGCAGCCTGATGTATTTGACTTTGTCAAACAGTCTGAGTGTGATTTATGATCAAACAGCACCTGAACCTGAGATTTATTCTCCATTACTGCTGTCCATCAGGCAACATTACATTATACACAGCAATACACCACCAAGAATTATGCTGTTAAATCTAGTTTAATGATTTGTCTCAGCACACAAAAGATTGTTAAACAAACTTCCATGGATACTTGTTAGGAAATGCATCTTTGGTTTACTGGTGGCTGGAGCTAAAATAGGTCAAACTTTCTGCAAATAAACATGAACTCTATATTGAATACTTTGATAGAGAAACTTAAGTTAACTTTTACTACATAAAAATATACCCTCTGCTATAATTTCAATCTTTTTGATATATTTTTTATATCCATCCAGATTCATGAGTCGGGGGGGGGGGGTGTAAAATCAGAATGTATCATCTGCTCTGTGGCAGAAACCCAAGCGGTGGGAAGGAGTTGAAAGGTTCGCTAATATGATGTTTTGCTGCTTGTTTCTTTTACTGCAAGGTCATCATAAAGATAAAAATAATCCCCCGTGACAAATTTGTTTTCAAAAGGTTTCACTCTCCTTCTCTATCATCTCCGAGAAATACTGCCCGATAGTGCTGACTCCAATGGAATGCTTTGATCAAGGTCTGATGTATTACCCTGTCTTTCCTGTAATTCAAATGCCTCCACTGCTTGTTTTGAGGAAGAACATGGGATTGTGAAATGGTCCTTTGGGAATACTACAAAAGGGCTTCTTTTTTCCCAGACAGGCATGTCAAATTTCTAGTCTGATGAAAACCTGCGTGCAAACACTTGCCAATGAAAGGTAATAGTGCAAATGCAAATTCGCAGTCCACTGGTAGGAAGGACCATTTATCAATAGAGCTTGATATTGCAAGCAGCAATTTGCTTGTCCTGGCCAGGGATCAAAATGAGATGAGAATCCTGCAATTGATGCTTCAAACACTGTTGATAAATTTGTCCAGAATGGGACTGCAGTCAACATGTAAGATATGAGACAGCAGAAGTTATCCACCCACCAAGCTATAATGACTTGCTGAACTATGGGTGTTGTGTTAGGACTCTAATTGAGCTTCTGACCAATGTTTACATTTTTAGCTTAGTCTCCCAGTCTCCATAAAATTTTAACAGGGAAAACTACAGTATATAAAGTAGACCGATGTTGGTTGTCATTAATAACACACGACTTGTTCCCTGGCAATTAGCCTCAAAGATAAGATGGCTGATTTATACCAGAACCAGTTACAGAACGGCCAATTATGTCTGTAAGAAACACTGCCATTTGTAATGAGCAACAATTCAGATAGACCTGCTAAACCTGATTTATACATTATGTGAGCGCTAACAAGCTGTCAGTATACGTGTGTTACAGCTGTGTGTTTTCCTGTGCTGTGTCCGTGTTCCTTTTCTTTCCTCTGGTTTTGCCCCAGGAGTGCCCCAGCTAATTACTGAATGAGGTCCACCTGGCCTTGGAAGGGGGTCTTTAAAAGCTCCAGTGCCAGCATCAGAGGGAGGCTTTTTGATTTGGGACTGCTGGTCTTTCAGCCTCTCAGCTGGGGAGTTTTGTGTTACGTCCTTATGTTTTTGGTGGTCTTGATTTATTGTTTTGTTACGTTAATAAATTCCACTGATTTGATTGTTTTAAAGGTGTTTATCGGAGTTTTTGTTTAGGTCAGTGTTGAAGAATTGTTTGCCCCCTATAGCCACCAAAGGGTGAGGTGTAGCAACGTGACAATATATTCAGAGCACACTAAGCTGGAGAATATTCCTGTGTGTGGTTGCTAATTGGCTTTCTTTGGTACAATATTAGTATCTATGTGTATAAATAGGACTTTGACTTGATTGAGTGAACTGGTGACAAAGTTTTGCAAATATGTAATATAAGTGATGCTCAAAGCTAATTATAATAGACGGCACATCCATTCTCTGTTTTGACCATGTTTATCTTTTCTGTGCTAATGGCAAAATGCAGCATTGATACAACCTAATGACTTCTCTTGTGTTAGTCCCCCAAAATAAATTAGTCCTCCTTTAAAAAAGAAAAAGGATGTCTGTTAAAAGGTACTTTGAAGCAAGAGCCAGAGACAGGAGCCTCTGCTTTTTGTTGATCAATACTATTTCAAAGCCACTTCCTCTTTAATGGCTGGCTGATCAAGGTCAGCAAAGCATAAACCTTTGCATTGCAATTTTATTGGAACTAAAATGACAAAACTAAAATTTAAAAAGTCTGCAAGCACTTTGTTCAATGTTACTTCAGTTTAACAGGGTCTACTACACAACTATTCCAGCAATATGATCAGAATTAATCATTCCATGCAAAAATGTTCATTTTCATATGTGAGAAAATGCTTGGTTTATAATTATTAGACAATGATGCTAATGTTGTTTTTAAATGATTGATAGCTGGAAATACCTTCTGTTCCAACATGGCTGACTCAGACCTAATTTTTCCTGCCTTTAGAGAAACTCATGTACTGTATGAGCTTCACAATGCTCACAAATTGTCAAATACTTGGTTGCCCTTGTGGGTTTTTTTCTTCAAATGCCTTCAATTGAGGACGTTTTACTAAGAAAATCCAATGATGACTCACGTCACAGCATCATAGGTTGAAATCTTCTATTATCTCAGAGTTCCTTTGTTGTGACATAAGCTGACGCTTTTGAAGCATTTGAAGGCCACAGACGTTTGTCATCTTTTTTTTTCATCTACTTTTCTTGTTAACAGTAAAATACAGAAAACTCAGAATGAACAAAGAACAAGGCGAGTAACATTTCTGTGGTCAGTTGCCCAGCAACGGCGTTCTTCTCAACGCAAAGCATAGTTTATGCTCCACCTTCAAGTCGAGACACAACCTCACTACAATAATAATAATAATCTTTATTTGTAGAGCACTTTTCAAAAACAAGTTACAAAGTGCTTTAACAAGTGTAAAGACAATAATAATTTTGCCACAGGCTTAATGTGATTTACTACGGAACCAGCAGATGGCAGTATTTGTTTGTTCTCCCATCTGCTGGGACCCAATGACCAGGATTTCTGTTTTGTCTGAGTTCAGCTGGAGGAAATTATTTGACATCCATTTTTTAACTTCACAAAGGCAGTTGTTAAGTGAACTCAGCATTCCAGGGTCTGTGGATCTGACGGGCAAGTATATTTGTGTGTCATTAGCATAAATATGAAAAGAAATGCCATGTTTATGGATAATATGTCCAAGGGGAAGCAGATACAAGGAAAACAAATGGGTCCTAAGACCGACCCCTGAGGCACACCATATTTAACTGGACAGAACGAAGAGACATAGTTGTTTACAGACACGCAAAACTTCCTATTTGACAGGTAGGATGAAAACCATTCTAGGGCAGTACCAGAGATCCCCACCCAGTGCCTCAGTCTGTCTAACATGATGTTGTGATCAATGGTGTCAAAAGCAGCGCTAAGGTCCAGGAGTACCAGGACTGAGCACATGCCTTCATCAGCAGACATTAAAAGGTCATTGGTGACTTTAAGCAGGGCAGTCTCAGTGCTGTGGTACTTCCTGAAACCAGATTGAAACTTTTCAAATATTTTGTTATTTTCCAGTACAGTGAGCAGCTGTTTGGACACAATTCTTTCTAGAATCTTTGCAATAAAAGGCAGTTTTGAAATTGGTCTAAAATTTTGTGGGAGGGAGGGATCTAAACCAGGT
The DNA here is from genome assembly GCF_014851395.1 of Micropterus salmoides. Lineage (NCBI taxonomy): Eukaryota > Metazoa > Chordata > Actinopteri > Centrarchiformes > Centrarchidae > Micropterus > Micropterus salmoides. The sequence goes on from NW_024044237.1 coordinate 13,109,949, forward strand.
TTCTTTAAAAGTGGGTTCACGCAAGCAGTTTTAAAATAATCAGGGACACAACCAGTAGATAGGAAGCTGTTAAAAACAGAGATCAAATGAGGCCCAACAGAATCCATTACTTTCAGTAAAAACTTTGTAGGTATTACATCAAGTGGGCTGGAGGACACACTCATTTGTGATACTGTTTTTAAAAGCTCAGACAAGTCGATGGGATAAAACTGGTTAAAACTCTTTTGTGGCTGGTGAGGAACCTCTGAGTAAGAGGCCGCGGGGGTAATAGAGGCTCTTATTGACACCACCTTATTGGTAAAATAAGATGAAAACAATTCATCATTACATCATTACTTCCAGCTGAGGCACAAGGAGGGGTGGGTTTACCAGCTGATCCACAGTCTTAAACAGAAACCTGGGGTTGTGTTTATGTGTAGTAATGAGTTCAGAAAAATAGTGTGTTCTCGCATCCTAAACCATGTTATTGTAGTTAATTAATAAATCCTTCAGACTGAGGTAATGGACTTGGAGACTGGATTTTTTCCATCTGCGCTCTGCTTTCCTGCATTCCCTTTTTAGGCTGCGAATGCTGCATTTATCATTGCTTACTATCTTTAGACGTAGGCCTAACCTTTAGAGGAGCAGTAATATTTAGTGACGACAAGCAGATATGATTGAAGTGATCGACCAGATTGTTGGTGTTGGAATCAGACAGGTGTTGGCTTAAAGTTAACTTAAAGACAGCTTTATGTTGAACCTCCAGATCAGTTGATTGAAGAACGACTGAGTCAGACTGATGGTGTAATGTACTACTGTTTTTTTTTTTTGAAAAATTGAACATAAAATGCGAAACCTTCCCATCTCTCTTTGCTGCTTGTATCACTTAGCTAAGCCCTTCCCACCAAACACACAAGCAGGTGCTGGTTGCCCTGCGAAACCTCTGCAAGTCTCTGGCTTTAACTAATTTTCTGAAAGACGGCCCTCCAATACTTTGCCGAGTGATTATTTATAGTTCTTGTTTTAAGCTCTCAGTAACAAATGTTTCAAATGCATGCGCTTGCTCACCGGAGGAAAAGGGGATGTTTTCCTCCTGAATAGTGACGTCACTCACCGAAGCGGGGACACCCACACATGCAAGACGGGATGACCCCGGTACTAATTTGGATTCCCCCGTTTGAAAAGAGACTAAACCAAATGCATTCCATCTGTGTTTAAACATGTATTTAGGTTACACAAACAGTCCACACACTGAACAACGATGGCGATGAGTTAAAAGAAATAGCCCGTGACTTGTTGTAAACGACAATGAAATAATGTTATTTTCCATGACAAACAGTGCATCACATCCATTCGCTGGTGCACAGCGTTTGGCTCGATTAGAAAGGCGAACATGTGATAACAATATAGTATGAAACTATGTACTAGTATTTGCTCGACTGACGCATTGAAAACAGCATCAACTTAAATGTAATTTGTCCTCCTGTTCATCTTATTTATGAGAATAAATTGTACTGCATACAAGTTATTAAAATGATTCCCGATTAAACGGGCCAACACATTTGAGGTGTTCTTTTGCAGAAACAGAATCTACTCTTATGTTTATTATCCTCAGTCATGGTTCTTTTTTTGTGCCGCAAATTATTTTAAATATGTTTTTTTGTTTGTTTGTTTTTAAAAAAATATTTTTTTATAGCGAACTTCGGGGAGAATCAATCAAACAAGTGTCTGATTATTTAGAAAGGCTTTAGGCTTTAAGCTATACTACTCAGAGGTAATATTTCGATATATTTTACACAGTTTTAGGACTATTCACTTCAAACAGTTTCATCCTTCTGCCATGTGAGTCGCCATTTCTCATTGTTCCTCTTTATGTGCATACACATGGTTCAGAGTTTACAGGATGCACATTTTCAATGTCTTCAATGAGTTTGTTTTTTATAGATCACAACCTTTGCTAGGGAAGTGGCGTTAGTTGTTGTCACCTATATTGTATAAAATGCTTTCGAACTAAAAGGCAGTTTTTCCTGATCTGAGAACTTTACCATACGGTTTTTGAAATGGCTGTTAGAGAGACTGATGGTTTTGATTTTAGACTACAACATCCTTTTAGTCCAATTGTGTCAGGTCCTTCAAACAGCGGTAAAACATATTTTGTGAAAATGTCGACTGAAAATGCCAACAAGCTCATTTCAAAACAGATTGAAAATGTTGTATATATTTCTCGTGTTGGCAACCATTGTATAACCAGTTATTGAAAATTAGAAATGTGAATTTCGTTGAAGGCTTGCCATCTTCTTTATGTGATGATACATTGTTGCCTTTAGATAAAAACAATTTGTTGATTATTGATGATTTAATGAATGATACTGGCAATAACATTGAGATCCAAAATGTGTTTACAAAGTATGTGCATCATAGAAATTTAAGTTGTTTATACCTAGTTCAGAACTTGTTCCTTCAAGGCAAAGTTAGCCGTACCTTGTTTTGTTTAAAAATCCCAGCAATAAATACCAAGTCATGCTAATGGCTAGACAAATGTTTCCTGGGAATAGTAATTTTTTTATGGATTGTTTCGAGGATGCCACGAGTGTTCCTTACGGTTACTTGATGATTGATTTTAAAGCTAAGACACCTGATGATTTCAGACTCAGAACCGACTTGCTTTCAGACCTGTCTGTTGTGTATGTGCCTAAGAGAAAGTAAATAAACATGTCTGATTGCATTAAAAGAAACCTGTCTTTACTGCAAACTATGCACGGAGCATCTCCATCTCAGAGAGTGAATATTATTAAATCTGCATCACCAGACCTTTTGGTAGCGTTATGCGAAATAGCTTACAATATTTTAAAAGGTAAAATTCCTTTAAATAAGACACAATATCAAAAATTTAAAAAGAAGAAGGATTAGACAGCTCGCCAATAAAAAGGTGTGCGCTTCAAAGAAAAAGAAGACGTTGCTTAAACAGTCTGGCGGTTTTCTTCTCCCCTTCTTGAGTATCGCTGTGCCTTTTATAACAAGTCTTATTGCTTCAAGACAAACTTAGATGACTATGGAGTATGCACAAAAAATGTTTCTGGTACCTAAACAACAGCTTGATCTTTTAAGAAGACCTCCGGCACACGAGTCTATTCGAGAAACAGTTGAAAATGACCTTGATCGTACTATAAAAGACATTCTGGATCAAAAGACTGGAGATCTTCATGAAAGCATGAAGCAAAAAAATATTTCATTGCATTGCAGAGATTTCTGCATTTCTACAAGGAGAAAAAGACAAGAACACACTAACTTTGTCAATGCCGGTCGCTGAGGATTTTCACTCTTCAGAGCAGAAGAATCACGCAGGAAGAGACTTTGTTTTTGAAGAAGTTTTTAAAAAACATGCCAAAAAACAGCAGGAATAAAGCTCAGCGTATTTTGGATAAAATGTACTCCTCAAAAAACATATCTGCATGGACTGAACGTGGGGAGTTTGTGTTTAACGGTAATGTTATTAAAGGGTCTCATGTGTATGATTTGATAAGAGGAGTAACTGCTTCTCACAACGTGTCTGACAGTCAGAGACTTACAGGTTGGGATGAATATCTGCAATCGTTGGCTATATTGAATATACCTTTATCAGTTGTACCAAATCAACAGGTGAAAAGAAAAATTGATGAGATGAAGAGAAAGACTTTTGGAGAATCTTCTCCTCTTATTACTGGACCACCATCTACACCTCTTGTTACCAGAGGGCATCGATTAGTAAACAATGAAACAAGTCCATTTGTATCTCCTAAAATCCGATTGAGTCATTGGATAACTTTTTAATTGTATATCGTTATTGGTTTTAAATAAATACAGAGAGAGAGATAACTTTATCATTTCAAAGTCTTTTTATTTATATCACCATAATAACAAAAAACATTGTGTATACGTTTCAATCTATAAATCATTTTGATAATGAATGGCACACAACTTCTAATATTACTATACACATTCAAAAGCATCTGACACTTGGACACGCTGGTTACATTCTGCATAATTATTTTGACCACATACAACCGATAGTCGTATTTTTATTCACAAATTTGCACACCATAAAATCATTGCATGACCGTTTATTACTATATTTAGTCATTACATTGTCATAAGATAATCCTCTATCCATATGGTAAAGAAAAACACAAAATGCTGACCGCATACTACAGAATCCACATCTTGCACTTGTCTAACAGAATGTTGCGTGTACTTAAAATTACTGTTGAGAAAGACAGAAAAGGATTCAGGAAAATGTGAGTATACCGGAGAGTTCCCAAAACTGTCAAAGAATGATCCCACACCCTGCTTGTCAATATAGATAGCGACCCAGTGTTGTCCTCCCAGGAGGGAGGGGTCTGTGTTTACCACCAACATGGTGGGTCTCTTTTTAATAAGTGATTTAGGAAGCTGGTCACTAGCAAATACTCCAAGAAAGACGCCTTGCTTCAGTACCTTATCAAATACTTTTGACAATTCGTATCGTATTCATACTATCGTTTGTTAAAGTTAGAAAAACTCAATGAGAACTTGTCTTCTTGATGATATCTCAATTATAGAATCATATGTGGCGATATATGGTCTCCGCATCCTTCATCAGAGCTCAGGATAAAACAGAACAGACTATATCCATTATAAAATTTGTTGTGGGTTATGGCCATAGCGTTTTCCAGTTGCTGAGTACAATTGATGATACTCCCTGATGGAATTCTCTCTGGTAAAGTTGGGTTGAAAGGGTTTTGAAGGATACTGTTGGCTGTCAACGTATAAAAATAAAAACTCTATATCATAATGGTTAAATGTAAATGGATTACGCACATAACTACCTGTAAATGCCTCATGATCTACAAATCCTACTACAATAAATGTAGGTATTTATCCCAAGAACACATTTTCTTGATTACAAACAGGAGTGCCCGTTGGGACGCTAAAATTGTTAAGAAAGACTCTGTCTATGGCATATTTAACATTGCCATGCGTTAATGCCTTAGCATGTGCTAGCTTAAAGAGGTAGTATTATGCTCATTTTCAGGTACAAAATCTTAATTAGGGGTTGTACCAAAACAGGTTTACATGGTTTAATTTTCCAAAAACACCATATTTTTCTCATACTGCACATTGATGCAGCTCCTCTTTTCACCCTGTGTATTGTACGCTACGCTCTTGAGCTACAGAGTGATGCATCTTACTTGTACAAAATCTTTGTTGGGAGTTGCACATGCGCAGTTCCCAGGTAAGGAATACTAGCCAATCAGAAGCAGAGAAGGGCGGGTCGTAAGAAACAAGGTAGTGTGATCCAAATCAAAGCCGCTTCAGACTGCGACCGTAACCTAGCAGTCCACAACCACACAACATCATTGTTCCACATCTTACCATTAGGACTAAACGTTGAACTGTTGCCGGTGTTCTGACGATCTTGCCGAAAAATGCTACCGTAGCGCAAATCGATAGACTCGACTCTACTCAGTCCTGCTCCGTTTTCCATTGCGGATACCAGAGATAGTACGTAGCTGGTCGTCATAGCAACGCCAAACACAACTGCCGCAACGTAATGTTCAATGCGACACACACACCAGCGATCCTCAGTGATTCTCTTTTTTAAGTTGATACGTTTCAACATTCCTCAGAATGTAAAGACAGATAAGCGGTATGAAAACCTTCCAGCTGTGTTTTCCTCTGCCGTTGTTGCTGCAGCGGTCTGTGTGACGGCGGGAGCAGAGGGCTCTGTGAGCGGGCGGCTGGCCGGCCTCACGCGCTCCTCCCGCGGGTTGGCACAGACATTCCCCGCAGCCACTTGCGGAGCTCCTCAACTCCGAAAATATTCATCACATTTTTGATCCGCCATCACTTCTCTTAAAACTGTCAATATTCGAAATCTACACAGCTGATTTCTCACCTCAAAACTTCTCAGAAGTGGATTTAGTGATGAAATTCCATACGAAAACTGTAAAATATAAAACTTTCTGTTGCTGGCCTCTGTCTGGTGCAGCAATGATGATGCAGTGAATAGTGACGATTGTGTATAATAGTTACTGTCGTGTTTTCACGTTACATTTTAGTATCCCTCAGCTCGCTTGGAACCTCGATGGAGGTGAGGTGATACGAGAAAAAGTACCTGGAAGCAGGTACAGGTACAACATTTCCACAATGGAAAACCAAACAAAGGCAAGCTGCAAGCTGCTTGGCAAGCTTTATGACGCGTTTTCATTGTGACGTCACAAGTCAAGGAAGTGAAGGGCTGGACTACAAACGAGCTGTTTTCAAGCGGTTCTGAGCAGAGCTTTCTGTGGGAGAACTTCGGGCTTTTTCACTTTGCAAACCTGTTACATGCACAAAAAAGATATATAACTCAATAAAGGAGAGGGAAAAAGCATAATACCACCACTTTAACAGCCGGAGATACGGTGACTTTCTTTACAAACAGGCTTGCTGACATAATGTTAACCCGAAAGTCGTCTACAGTGTTGCGCATTAAGCAAAATTAGTTTTTAGCTCTACTCCATTTATCATTAACTTGTCTTGAAAAAAACAAGTCAGAATGTAAAGGCGATATTAGTTCCCTGTAATATTTCACCATCAGTCTTTTACCCTGTAAACAGGAGGTTCCCTTGACACGCATTCCTTTACAGTGAAATATTCATCAGTATCATTTTGCTGATAACCTTTTTTAAAAGGGCCTCGTAGTTTTGAAATTCTTACAGTATCGCCCACCTCATTTAAAATTAATTACTCTTTTATCTTTTGTTTTATACAAGTTGTTAAATACGATATCTTCATTGTCTTTTGTTACATCAATCGGTTTCATTTTAATACTACGATGATGACTATGATTGTAGGAGGTGACTAAATCCTGCAATATATCTACGTATCGTCTAGAATTATTGGTTGTTAAATAACACCACATTTTAGATTTCAGAGTCCTGTTAAAGCGCTCTACTACAGATGCCTTAGTCTCATTTGATGTGGTAAAGTGTACGATACTATTAATTTTCATTAACGCCTCGAAATCTTTGTTTAAGAACTTCCCTCGTCTGTTTGCATTTTATGCAGTATTCTACCTTCAGTTAAGATATCTTTAAAGGATGCTGTGACGCATTTACCACTCTTATTTTTTAAACAACGCAACCATGTGTATTTTGAAAACAAATCTATACACGTTAATAAATAGTGTACCCCATCATTTTCAGCAGAATAAGCGGACATGTCAACTAGATCTAGCTGGAATTGCCAATCTATTGAATTCACTAAAACCTTGTTTCTCTTAAAATGTACTGGAGCCGTCTTGTGTAGAGTATAGTCATCTTGCTCTCATCTACGTCTGAATCTGCGTACCGAACTCCAGTAGTGTCAAATATGGCCTTTTTAAGTTTTTGCATGCCTCCGTAAGCCCCTGTGTTTTCTGTCGCATAGTATATATTTCTCATCACCTCCTCCATGATACAAAGACTGACGCTTCAACGTCTGTGACGCAACATATCCGTCAGCAATGATTACATGTATACACTTTTCAGAAAATCAGTACAAGCACCTATGTTTTTACAAACCAAAGATTCAGTAAAGCAATACATCACATCAGCAACATCGACATGTTGTTTTCTGGTTAGCATTAAAACACACAAATCAATGCTAAAAGTACAAAAACAAAACACATGACCCGTATGAAAATTATTATCGTTCACAGGAAATACATTTGCTATATCGAGTAGAGTAGATTTCGCATCTGCATATTTATCCGCTGTCATTTGTGTTACGGGTACCGGGCAGCTGCACACATTGGCAGCTGAAATACAGGAAAAAGGGTGAGACAGAGAGACGTGGTATATCCTCGCTGAAATCTCCGCAGTTATTGAGGGAAAACAGCGGAGCATGCGCTCTTGGTCATGGTCCCTGAGGGTAAACCACAGTCTCACACTGCCACCTACTGCCGGGAGGCTGCTACAGCAGGCCAATCTTTCACATTTCCAAAGCCATCTTACTTGTTTTACATCACATAAAATCCTCTTCAAATAAAGGAAATAAAATACAGATATCACTTTAGCGGAACTTATACCATAAAATCAAACACCAATGTGATTACACTCTAGTGGGCATCACATTTGCACCATGGTACGCCATCCCGAGGTCATTCGTCTAACGCATTCTGTCTGTTTGTCAAATCTAGAACAACATAGTGTGTCACATATTGCATTGTTAACAGCTTCACACAACAGTGCTCTCATCTTATACACGATGTATCTCTTTTTGACATGGTTTTGTAGACTAGACACATTCCCCATTGTTTTTTTAGTGTTGCTCCCCCCTTCCAGATGTCCAGAGATTCCTTAACTATTGTGCTCACACTGTCCTCCACTCTAACTACGCGTTTAAGCAAAGCAATGAGAAAAGGATTCCTCAGCCAAATCTGTAGGAGCTACTACTGCAACGTCTCGAATACTGCATTCACACGTTGGCACCAACCCAAGACCACGTAGGACATACTTTTGATCATCAGCGAAATCTTTGTTAAAAAGCTTCTGCGTAATTTCCCTCTTATGTCCTTTGATATAAAAGATGGGTAGTGTGTCAATGCATGTGTGAGTTTGTTTTCTGCTCCATTCGTCTGTATATGCACAATACACATGTTTGTATAGCTTTTTGTTGCAGTATATCATATAAATAATAAGCTACGGTTACCTGTATAATACCGCTAGCAGTAGTGTTAGGAGATGTGTCCTTGTCGCAACAGTCCAGAGCGTCCAAACAGGCACCCTTAAACGGCTTGCTCGACGACAACATCCTGGAGTAATGGAAAATATTTAGGGCTGCTCGATAGACCCTCATCCGCTGCACATGTCCTCGTACCTGTACAAAACATTTTAATTAGAACAATGTCACTGTCAGCCCTGTCGTGGAGGTCTTTGAGGTTGTCTGTGGTATTGTTTGTTGTTCATCTTGCTTGTCCTCAGGACCAAAACGTTTTCTTTTGATCCCTACATAGCTAACATAAGGTTTATACCATCTGAATAATTTATCAATGTGCGAGAAGACTTCAAGGGTTCTATCCCATTCTCCCCACTGGACCACAAAGCCTGTGCTGAACCAGGTCTCTACTCTTTAGACGTGATGGGGTAGCCTTTTTGTTGCTCTGGGGTTCCCATCCTTGCATTTTGAATGATAGAATCATCCTTGCATGATCTAAAAAAGATGTAGGATTCTGGATCGTAGACTTCAAGGTCTGTCTCTACATGGTAGAGCTCTCCAGGCACAGAACCGCACCATTGTGTCGTATAGACTCCTTTTGAAGCACTCATATCTTTACAGACTTTGTTTCTGAATTAATTCCAGTCTTTGGCTGAAAAACTAATGTGCGGTGTGCTTTTACAAAGAAAAATTTCATCAAGCTCTCTTGTATAAAGATGAACTGATCCATGCTCAAACAAGAATCCCGACATTCTAAAATCTTCCACCGTCCATTCAAACTGAGGCGCCCAAGCCTTTCGGTCCAGAAAATCAATGTTGTTGGGGGAGTCACACGAACCCCCCTTTTCAAATGAAGAATATAAATGATGATGAAAATGTATTCACGTGCACTGTGCGCATCATGCACGTGCATGTTCACACGCACGCCCTCAAAAACACTGGTGGAAAAACACTGAGCTGCAGCACACCTCTCCTCTCTTCCAAACACTTGCTACCCTCCAAGCAGTCAATGGACATGAAGTTGTTACTGTGATGTAGAGACAGAGCTCAGTTAAAACATTATAGATGAACTTTTGTTACAGATTAATAAGTCACCACTCTGAAACTCTTGCTCCAGTCCAAATTGCCAACCTGGTCGGCAACATGTAGCCTACAGCTGAATCAAAGCTGTTTACCATCTTTCCGCTGACCCGCCTTTCTCTGTTTCTGATTGGCTAGTAGTCCTTAATTATGCAAGTGCAACTCCCAACAAAGATCATTTAGAGACGTCACTCCATTGCTAAAACGAAGCCTTCAACACAGGGTGAAAAGAGGAGCTGCAGCAATGTGCAGTATGACAAAAAATACGTTGTTTTTTGAAAATTAAACCATGTAAACCTGTTCTGGTACAACCCCTAAATAGGATTTTGAACTTGAAAATGAGCATAACTCCACCTCTTTAAACTGAACAACATTGTAAACTTAGTTAAAGTAGTTTCTTCAACTAACTTTATCATGTTTCTTGTATAAAGTTGGTCTCAATGCAAAACTTATGGTAGCACAACTTTGAAATTGTAGTTGGATTCAAGTTGAGGCCAGGTCAAGTACCCTTCTCATGCTTCTTAAGAATGGGGTGTACTAAGCAGTCCTGCAGAGGTTTTCATCCACATGTCAGTGTTGGACATGCCAGGACAGCTCTCCTGTTTTCTTCAAGAGAACCTGAAGTCAAAAAGGTGCGTATTTTTTTCGAATATAATACTGAAAGTCTGCCTTGCAGTAGTCAAGTAGTTAATTTTTTTTTTCAAATTCTCTTTGAGGTTTTTGCATATAAAATACAAAAAGACAAAAACAAAATAACAAACAACAGACTTCAGAGGACATCATTGCCATCGCCATGCCAAACACATAATTATACATTTGCACCAAAATAATCTATGTAATACATTTCAGATTTCCTCCTCAACAAATATTTAATTGTTTCCAATTTCAAATGAACTATTATGTCTTTCAATAAGGCTGAGTGAGAAGGGGGCATTTTCTGTTTCCAACACAAGAGAATTAATCTCCGCGCCATAAAGGTGACAAAACAAACCATACTGTTTTGGGTGTCCGAAAGTTGTACATTGACTGGCCTCCTTGAACTGCAAAAGTCCATGTCTAATACATACAGAGGTAGAATGAACATATCTTTGGGCTTTTGAACATTGATTGTCTGTAATGATCACTCCTAGGTCTTCCTGCCAGGCTCTTTACAAATGGTCCCATGTAGGTGTTGAGTCTTCCTGTGATAGCACATTGTGCATTTTAGAAATGAATCCTCTTTTAAAGGGATTAGACAAAAACACCATTTCCATTGTGGAGTTCGAGGGCCAATTAGGAAAAGATGGAAACACATGATTAATTTTTTAGTTAATTGCGTGCTTGATGCTACACTGTTGCTTGCCTGCTAACTAAGTAGTCAGCCAATGTTAGCATGGTAAACAACTGGGTTTGATAAATTCCATCAGAGACCTTTTAGAGGAGACACGCCACTCAATCACATCCTCAATACATCTCTATGGTGAAAGCTCGTAACGGCAAAGATGGCGGTTATTCTTCTACTGCGCATGCGTGGAAGTGGTGACGCATGCGTAATAGAAGTATAACCGCTTGGGACAAACGCTTTTTAAACGTCTGTAAAGATTCTCAGTCATCCAGGTCATAGTTACCCAAAGAAGGTTGAAGTCAAGGGCAACTGGACTTGGTTGAAGATACTAGAAGATGTTGGGTCCCTCATCCAAAGGACTTCTTCAGTTCTGACTGACTGGTAGGGAAACTAAGCTATAAAAGGATCAAAACATCACTCTCCTGCAGTACCTGCTGATAAAGGAAGATGCACGGTAGTCCTTAACACAGCGGACTACTGGAACAAGGTCAACACACTACTAATGGACACAAACACATATGAGACACTGAGGCGAGACCCAACCAGCGGATAAAAGAAAAAGGCCATAGAATGTCTACAACAGCTACAGAAAGACAACACCATCTCCCGTGAACAATATTTGTATCCTGGAGAAGCCCTTCCTTGCTACCTAGGACTACCCAAGATACACAAAGAAGGAGCCCCACTCAGGCCGATTATCAGCAGCATTAACTCGGTCACCTAAAACATTGCCAAACACATTTCTACCATCTTAGCTCCATTGATGGGAAACATGCCACACCACATCCAAAACTCCATTGACTTTGTAAACAAAGTTCGAGAACTGAAACTGGACCCAGATGAAACCATGGTATTCTATTACGTGATTTCTTTGTTCACCTTCATCCCCAGCATAGAAGCAGTAGAAACCGTAAGGAAACGGCTAACACAAGACAACACCCTGCACAACAGAACTAGCCTCAGCCCTGATCTGCAAATTACTCGACCTCTGTCTAAACACCACCTATTTCCAGTATAACGGAGGATTCTACAGACAGAAGCATGGCTGTGCCATGGGTTCACTGGTATCCCTGATTGTGGCAAACATCTACATGGAAGAAGTGGAGAGCAAAGCCCTCAACTACTTCAGAGGAACAGCACCAAACCACTTGTAAAGATATATGGACGACACCTGCAAGCCTTCACAGAACACATCAACTCTGTGGACAGTAACATCAAGTTCACACGAGAAGATGTCCACAACAACAGTTTGGCCTTCTTGGACTGCGCTGTACACATGCAAATTGGTGTTTCCAGTGCACTCAAGAGGTTTCTTGCCATTAGGCACAGAAATAACGCACTCCTCAAGCCTTGAAAACAGACACCGCCCACATCTGTTTACGTCTCTGTTCGGTCATGGAACTGGCAGTCTGCAGTCAACAAAGCTGACTTTATCGCTACTTATGCTAACGCATTATCTCTTGGGCTACTGGCGCTCACTGAGACCTAGATCAAACCAGAAAACACCGCTACCCCTGCTGCTCTGTCCAACAATTACTCTTTTACCCTGGAAATTTGCACAACTGCTAATCAATATGCCTCCTGCGAATATCATGCTGTCTTGGTGTCAGCTCCGGTAAAGGTCTCTGTGATTGTCATCCACCGTCCAAGCGGGTAACTTTGTGGACGAGCTAGACACACTACTGTCTTCAATCCCAGATCATGACTGTCCATTACTTGTCCTCTGTGACATGAACATTCACTTGGACAAATCAAACTCAACAGACTTCCTGTCTCTGATTCAGTCCTTTGATCTAACTCAGCCCCCTGACCCACAAAGCTGGCAACGTGCTTGACCTTGTTCTTGTCTGAAACTGTCCCACTGAGTGCCTAACTGTCACTCCTCTGCACATGTCTCCCACTCACTTTGCCTCAGTAGTAGCATCCGCTCTACCTTCTCTCAACACATTTTCCTCACTCGAGGTCACTGATGCCGCACAATCTCTTTGCTCTACACTGAGCTCGTGCCTGGATAGACTGTGTCCTCTATCCACCAAGCCTGCCCGCCCGAACCAGCCACCAGCCCACCCATGGCTAACTGATACCATCCGTGGGCTCTGTACTGATCTCAGAGCCACTGAAAGAAAATAGCAAAAAACCAAAGACCCTGCTGACCTTAAAGGAGACCTATTAAACTGCTTTTCCAGTTCTATATTGTAGTTCTGTGACTCCTGTATGGCAGCTTTGCATGGTTCAAAAAATATTTTCTTTTCTTTTTATTTCTTCATGTAGGGCTTCATTTCAGCCTCTGTGTGAAACAAGCTGCAAATGCTCCTGTGTGTGTAAGGCCCTTGCTCTCAAAGCCCACTGTCTTCTGATTGGCCAAGACCTGAAGCATGTTACCAGGCTATTGTTGTTGCTGGGTAGAACACGCAGACTGAGCCATTGCTATGCCCATATATGTGTAGCAAGACGAGGGAGTGATTCTGTATTTAAATAAGTTGCCAACAACGCCACCTGGGGAGTTTCACCCCAGGAAATAATATTAAGAGATAGGTCACACAGGTTCACCTGAAATAAAGCCGGGGCAGAGAGGGTGTTTCACATTTAAACACATTATTTTATTAATTAACAAAATACTAATTAAAGACAACCTAGACCAAAAGTAATTTAACTGAACAAACTATGTATACCAATTAAAAAGGCATGCCATTACTGAATAAAATAGAAATATGGGTCTAATAATTTAAAATACACAGTGGCAAAAAGGATAAATCAAACACACCAAAAATTAATCAAAACATGCAAATCAAATAATTTAAACCAACCTAAATTAAAACAGAAGATTGAAAATAACATACCCAAAGCAAAATGCCAACCATAAACTAAATATACTATAACTAGACCCAAACAACAAAGAAATGCTAAAACCGGCAAGCCCACTTAGAGCCAAGACAGAGCCGGAACTGGGCTGACCAGGCAGAGGGCAATCCCACAGGGGGAGAGAGAGAGATACCCAAAGCCAAGACACGAGCCGCCGTTCAGCAGTGCAGCAGATCACTGGGGGGAGGAGAAGATTTAGCACCATTAATATTTCGCTTGGTATATATTCAATTAAATGGGCTACAATACGAGAGACATGCATACATACCCCCATGTTTCCGCAGCGCACACACATAATCAGCCCACTTGCAAGAGACAGCCAGCACGGCAAACGGTTCGCTCTAAAACTCTCAAGGGAGCAGTGTTTTAACCGCGATGCAATAAGCGCACACAGCAGACAGTTGCATCAGCACGCAAGCAGACAGCAAACTTACCACACAGATTGAGAGCAACATCGCATGCACATACACAGATTTAGGGCCATTACCACCAGCTAAACTGTTCGGTTATAGGCCATGACAGCCATGACAGCGCTCGCAAACAGCACACCACAACGCAGGACCACCGTCGCCAACTGTCGAGACGCCCAAACAAGGTGAGTAAGAGACCGACACAGGTGCATCATTACCTGTACTTATAGGCCACGGTAGCGGCATCCGGTTGTCAGAGCGCCAGTGCAGTGCCGTATAGTGGCGGGAGGGAGCAAAACCCTCAACCTGCCACACATGGAACACCAGCTTTTTCTGGCTCTGTATTACGTAGAACAGAGCTCTTGGTAGAAAAAGCAGTGTGTTCAGAACAGGAGGAAATCTGAGGTTTTTGCTCACAGGGATTTCTTTTAAATACTTTAACCTAATTTTTTGAAGCTTTGGCCATGTTTAACATGAACATCCAACATTATAACATTGAAGATAAGTCATAAAATGTGGAAAAGCATAATAGGTCTCCTTTAAGGGCTAGCAACTGCTCCTATCCTCCTTCTCAACAAGCATCAGTGCTGCCAAAACGGCGTTCTACAACGACAGAATAAGCAGTGCCACGAACTCAAGGAAATTATTTTCCACTTTTAAAACGCTGCTAAATTCTCCTCCATCTCCTCCACCCACAAACATGTCTGCTGATACCTTTGCTGCCTTCTTCACAGGCAAAGTGGCAGCTATAACTAGCCAATTCTCTACATCTCTCAAAATCAACCATTCTATTCCTGCCCTGGTCAGTTCCCACTGTGTGAGCACGGCACAGGAAAACCTATCATGTAGCAGTCCTTATGTCTCCCCCATCTCCCTCGGGAAATGGTGCAAAAGGCTAAACACCAAGGCTAACATGTAGCACTCCATGACCTCCTAGATCCATATCAGTCTGGTTTTAAGAGTGGCCACTCTACTGAAACGGCTAAGGTCAGCTAAAGCTGCAGCCCAATCCTCGGCTCTTATCCTGCTTGACCTGTCAGCTGCCTTTGACACAGTCAATCACATGATCCTCCTATCCGCATTTCAGCAATGGGCATATCGGGTAAAGCACTCTTGTGGTTCGAATCCTACCTCTCAGGGCGTTCCGACAATGTTTTGTGGCAAGGACAATTACCCTCCTCCCACTGCCTCTCCACAGGGGTACCCCAAGGCTCAGTGCTAGGGCCCCTAGTGAGAAACTTGGGTGTCATGATTGATGACCAGCTGTCCTTTTCAGACCATGTTGCTGCTGTCTCTTGGTCGTATTGCTTTGCTCTATATAACATCACAAAAATCAGGCCCTACCTCACTCAATATGCCACTCAGCTTCTGGGACAGGCCATGGTTACCTCTCGCCTCAACTATTGCAATGCCCTCCTAGCGGGTCTTCCAGCTTGTGTGGTGAAGCCCCTACAAATGGTTCAGAATGAAGCAGCACGTCTGGTTTTTGATCAGCCCAAAAGGACGCATGTCACTCCATTGCTGTGGACCCATGGCCTCCAGAATAAGATTCAAGCCACATGCCATCAGAGCAGCGGCGTCCCTCTCTAACTTCAAGAAGCTCTTGAAAACTCATCTCTTCCGAGAACACTTCCTCTCATAACACCTCTAACTCCTAACATCTAACATGCACTTCTTGTGCTCTTTTTCTTCTCTCTCCTACAATTATCTTGTATTGCTTGCACTTTTTGTTAACTCTAACTTCTTTCCCTAGGTATTTACCCCATTGATGCGATATGTGCCATTAGCGCTTACTAGTATTTATTGCTGCTTTTATTAATGTGTTGTCAGTTGTAGATCTTGTGCTGTATTTTATGCTCTGTTAATGATTGTATGTTGTTCCTCAAATGTAAGTCGCTTTGGATAAAAGCGTCTGCCAAATGAGTAAATGTGAATGTTTACAGAAAACCCACACAAACAGACCAGTACCTAGTCTTCGATTCCCACCACCCACTGGAGCATAAGCTAGTGGTCATGAGAATACTGCACCACAGAGCAGAAAACATACCAACAAGCACCCAAGCCAGAGAGAAGGAACAGAACCACCTGAAGGGGGCACTTACAGCCTGTGGATACCCTAAATGGACCTTTGTAAAAACAGCCACAAGATCCAGGAAGAACAAAACTACAGGGGATGAGAAAAAAGGTCAAACGCAAAACATTGTGATTCCATACGTGTCTGGAGTATCAGAGAAACTCAGGAGGATTTTCACCAAACACAACATCCCTGTGTTTTTTAAACACAAGAACACGCTAAGACAGATACTGGTACACCCCAAAGACCGCACACCCAAACACAAGAAAAGCAATCTAGTGTATGCAGTCCAATGCAGTGAGGAATGCACAGATCTGTATATTGGGGAGACTAAACAACCACTACACAAACGCATGGCTCAACACAGAAGGGTCAACTCCTCAGGTCAAGACTCTGCAGTCTACTTACATCTGAAGGACAGAGGACACTCGTTTGAGAACAACCAGATGAACATTTTAGACAGAGAAGATGGATGGTTTGAAAGAGGTGTCAAGGAAGCCATCTACACCCGGGTTGAGAAGCCGTCGCTGAACAGAGGAGGGGTCTACGCCACCACTTATCCCCCACTTACAATGCGGTCCTTTCATCACTTCCCAGGAAACTCAACAAGCGTAACTTATTGGCCTCAGGTGATGCAACGATGGTCATTCAGTCTTGGCCTCAGGTAGTCTTAACAATCATAATGACTGTCGTTCCAACAGCCAGGAACACTGGCTGAAATAGCTTAGTTTGCCTACCAGTCAGTCAGAACTGAAGAAGGCCTTTGGATGAGGGACGGATCTTCAACCAAGTCCAGTTGCCCTTGACTTCAACCTTCTTTGGACGCTTGGGGCAAAATCGTCAAAGTATTTCAGCGATTTTTAACTGATTTTACTGCTGATTCTATTCATGTAGTTTTTATGTAGACCTGTCAAAGTGCAGTTCTGGCTTTCTCCCCATTCATTCAGATAGGAGCCTGGTCTTGTTAGTCCGAAATAGCTGCCCAGAGGCGTTGCCAAGATGGCGGCTGAGTGGCATGATTTGCCTATAAGGACTTTGATTCCGTGGTTCAGAAGTGCATTGGGTGCGTCAATGACAAAACAGCCGATTGTCAGGGCTCAGAGAATTTTTAACCACTATTCGTTTAAGTATTACATCAAAATGAATACTGCTAAATAGCGTAATTTATTTTTTATGGCCAAATAGCCTACAGGGTTTCCCATAAATGTATTTAAGTCTGCCCCACCCACCACGTAATTTTGTCAAGGGATTTGTTAGTTATCCAGTTATCGAGAAAACAGCAAGCTTACTAGGACAAACAGAACAAAACAGTCCATACGCAAGCCACTCTCTTAAAGAGGCAGCACAAGTTATGTTACACTCTCTTTAGAATTTATAAGGTACACATAGACAAAACTAATGCAATGCAATACAGTGGCTCTGCATTAAAACCTTTCTTTGATAGGTATTATGGTTGTAAGTTTATTCAATGTGTTTGAAATTTTAATGGTCAATTTGAAGGCTGTTTATTGTGCTAGTTAACCATACTGGGTTATACTGAGAGGGGTTCTCAACATTTTGTCAACTGTACTTTTTTTATATATGTAAAGGATGGACTAAATATTTGGAACACTTCTCAGTGTAAAGTAACTAAGTATACCATGACTCAAAAAGTTAAAAACTCATTATAATCCTCTGTATTACATTGAATTTGTTCTTGGTGTACCTAATAAACTGACAACTGTGCGAGTGTATACACGCACATGCCCACACACAGTGTTCAATACATTTGTGCATTATTACGTTCACAATGTTGACCCTGCATATTCCTCACAAAATGTAAAACAACTACTTCTATGCTATCTATGCTAAATTCTTACAGCTGTTGTCCCGTGAAGCTTGTGCTGCTCCATGGTCAGTCTCACAGGGAAAGGTGTACTGAGTTTCCATTAAACACAACCCTCTCTCGTGTGCTAGATCGGTATGTTCACATGCAGAGCCGCTCTGTTTATTTCCAGTTTTCAGAGGCAAGGCTGTGGATTTTTTTTCGGGAAACACACAGAACTGACAGCTAGCAGACTGTAAGTTGATGTACACAAAAAGTGTATTGAATTAAAAATTGTGAATTGTAAATAAACAAACTTTTTTTTGACTTCATGGAATATCTCCTCGCAGTCCACGAGCCAGTGCATGAGAACGTGCTACACACTAGAAAACGTAAGGTGTGTGTTTGTTTTGCTGTTTTAATTTCAATCACAATTTAAGGAATACAGTATATGCATAGCCTGAATAGAATGCAGCGTGGTCGTGCACAGTACACTGTTAAAGTGTGTAAGAATATTTTGTTGTATAGATCCATTAAAAGTAAATTAACTGATTTGCCTTTTATTTCTCACTGTCCTTTCTCAGTTCAGCTCAAGTCAACAAGATCTATTGAGCCATAGACTACGACACGGAAGAGGAGCTCACTGGCCCTGTGTCGCATTAAAATCACACTTTACAGGATCACATTGCAGGGCTGTAAGAAGACATCAACCTTTTTTTGTGAGTAATGTGAATTTGGAGAAACTTGGACCGAGCGCATTTTTTTTCACTTATCTGGGATATCATTTAAAAAATCAACAGACTCTGTGCATTGCCCTGAAATTGCTGAAAAACAAACCTGTGCCACTGACACTTAGATCATTGACCAGCCATTAGATTACTTTATTGAGGTAGAGGCACAAAGTGGTTCAAGTGACAATGGTGGGGAAGAGTATGTAGAAACTGAGACTCTGGAACATAAAATTGCATCTCTTTTTGATGGTGATGACTGTTGAAATTGGTCGTCAGATATACACTATTTTAAAAGTTTACACTGGACTTGCATGAATAAATGAATGATAAAGTCAAGTGTTTCTTTAATGTTTGTTGAAAATAAACATGGAAATTGAAGTGGCTTATTTTTGTGGAAATTTATGTTATTTAACATTTTTTGAGGCCAACTCAAAAGTTTGAGTTGCAGTAAGTTGCCTTGAAATTTTGAGTTTTCAGAGCCTTTATATTTTTAAAGTGTACCTGTCTGTGTGTTACTTATGTACTACTGTTAAGATAGTCATATATTTAGCATTTAAGAGAATTCCTTACTGCTGCTTCAAGGCACATTGTGGGGGCTACGGTTTACTACTTTGTTTGTCTTTTGGTTTTCAAGTATGGGATGATGCTCAACACAGATATAATGCTGGCGAACTGATGGTCTAAGTAAAGTAAATAATTTCTTTCTATGTGTTCACAAAGAAAAAGTAGCATGTAGGTTCTTTTTTACCCTTTGTTATGTGCAAGAATTTTTAGAAATAACAATGTTGTCATTCAAGCACACAACCACATTTCCAATAATATTATGAAACACGGCACCACTAGTGTTATAGTGCAGTCAAACAGCACAGTGAGGAAATGCAGTCCTGTACATGCGTCATACACACCTCTGTGTGGAAATGCTAAAGCAATAATCCATATTGAGTTTTGCTTAGGTAAGCGTGGCTCCACTTTAGAAAACAAACAACCAGAACAAGAGCTACACTTGTATGGCAGGGAAACATTGATGTCTTGTAGAGTGACGGCAGCTTTGCCATGTAGACATATTGCAAAGGCAAGCTTTTTGAGCAGGGTATTGTATGGAAGTAAATGGTTTTCAATCTTTCCTGACTCTAGACAAAATAGACTCTTTGAAATGTGCCACACCATGAGAAATGAAACATTGTACTTACATATTAGGCTGTCGAAGATAACATTCACCTTTAAATAATTTTATGTTGTACTATATTTCAGATTTTGAGTGGACATGCACTTAGAGAAAAATACTAACATTAACAAAAGCTGTCCACTCTCTAAGACCTTTGAGAGAATCTTTGGGTTAATTGCTATTTCTTGTTTGACTGTGAATCCAAATCAGTCATATCAAGGGCAACTCAGACAAATGAGGTCACAGGAAAGGCCAAAGAAAAATGCTTATGAAACCACAAACATCAGTAACTTTTTTTGACTGATGGCTATTGGAAACAGCATTGCACACAATCCATAACTTAATTAATTAGCAAACACCATATTTATTATTTACATTTTTGGCAGTGACACTTACATAGCGTGACTTACACTGAGAGAGCAGATAGGTATTCAGGCGTCTCGAGCACACTTTGACAGCACACATGCCTGCTGATGGATGCGTAATGGCTGTTGCAAGAACTGACGGTACTGTATGTCCTTTCAGATACAAGATGTTCTCCTAACCACTGGGACTGTTCACTACAACAACATCCATAAACTTTGGCCAAGGAACTTCTAGCTCAGTGAACAAGCAACCAAAAGTGCGCAGGGTCGAAAGGTCAGCCAAGACTGCCCCGCAACTTGTGGCGCTGTCAGTTATGTGTTCCAGTGGACCTGACAACATACTTAGGCAATACTTATCTCCAAAATCACAACAAGAGGCGATAATAGACTAGAGTTCTGTCCTCATTTTCCAGTTCATTTTTCATTTCCCCCCACCTCTCTTTTCCCTTCTCCACTCTCCTTTTCACCAGCGCTTTGTGGTGGATTGTTGAATTTCCCCTCCTCTAGCTATCATCCTCTGTGAGTTAGCAGAATTTTTCACACAGCTTTTGGCCTGAGATCAGTGAAGCACCTTGGGCACAGAACAAAATATAGAACCGGGACGCAGAGACAGACACAACCTCCCGCAGCAATCTCCTCCCAAGCAATTTTGATAGCAGGGGTGGCGGTGTGGGTTATTCCCGCTGTAATACACTATGAGGCCCTAAGCTTGTTCCCTGCACAGTAGAGAGCACTCGCTCCCCTCTGCATGAATCTCTCTTGACAGTCAGACAAACAGACATCCAATCTCCGGTTTGGATGATTACGCTGCTATTGACCATGACCTTATCATTCATGTGTAATCTGTGTGAGAGAATTCACACTCCGTTTTATGGCGGCAAGAAAAGTCTGTTTTTTTGTGTCAACAAAGACAGTACAGAAACTTATTCAAGGCTGGTGGTGATCATTTTGCTTTACAGTTGCCTTGACTATATAAAAAAACAACCAAAAAACGGATCGAGGTGGATCTGGGGCCAGTTCCAAAAACCAGGTTTACTGAATTATCTGGATAACTCTGCTGAGTAAAACCTGGAATCCTTTCAAATCAGGAACATGGTTTGATATTACTAAAGAAAAGACTCCAGCTTACTCTTTAAACCAAAACAGGCCTCTGGGTGAACATTTAGCCTAACATTTGAGCTTATTTTTGTTTTCTTTGATGGTCCACCAGTTATTTCATTGATCATGTTGATAACAATGGCAGCCTTTCAATGAAATATGAACTGCCAGTGAGAGAAGCTTAGCTTTCTCATTAAAAAACCTTCTGCATCCATCTATGCCACTTTTGATGCCTGTAGTTAGGGCTAATATTGACGGTTTATGTGCTTGAATCATGTTTATGTAGAGAAATAGATCAAGCTGATGTGTTATTTAAGCTCTCTCATCAGCTCCTCTACGGTATTCACAACAAGCTGAATCCCGTCTGCGATACTGTGTAGATAAGAGAATTAATCCATGTCACACTAACGGGACAAAGGACGAGTTAGAATTTACATTAGCTCATCTTCCATTGTCAACTAATGCAATTACCAAGAACGTGTGATACTTTTACAAAAAAGTAGTGTTCCTCTGTAGCTGGCTCAGGCTCTAAGAAGGAATGAGTTACATGGAGAGATGTTATTGTTTCAAAAAGAGGCTTTAAATTTGCACAGCTGAATGCAAATGAATGCCTTTGAAGTACAGCAATCTTAGAAAATGAAGGATATCCATTTTTTTTTGTTGCATGAATAAAACGGCAAGCGGCAAAAGTTGGCACAAAGAGAACCTAGATGAAATAAATGAGAGGGCTGTTTGGTTAGTGGTCAAAAACAACAACATCAACCATCACATCCTATGAACTGTTTCAAAAAGGAAGAGTCTGTAAATAGTGTCAGTCTTTTTTGCGTTAAAGAGCATATTTTTGTTATTGAAGAGGAACCTCTATCAGGGATGTGCAGGCAATTACACCAAATGCTCCCATGCATGAAATCCCAGCTGGTTGTTATTGATAAATTTCCAAACACCTCCAAAGACTTTTCAAATTACCTCTCTCCCTTATTAAAACTTAACTCATGCATTTCACCCCCCTCTTCTTTTTTTCCAAGGGTATGTGCGAGCGTGTTTGTGCGATAGTGCAGGAGCAAGCAGGAAAATATGCTCGAGAGTGAGTGAGAAAGAGACAGAGGAGGAGAGATAAACAGAGACAGGGAAAGAGACTCAGAGAGAGAGAGAGAGAGAGAGAGAGTGTATGTAGGATTGGAGTGCTGGACATATGAACAGACAGCCGCCATTTATCTCCTCCTGGAGTACCGATGGGCAGGGCTTCATTATTAGTAGGGAAGCCATAAGCCGAACAAATTTTGAGACTCCTCTGTATTCAAGCAGCACACCTCTGCATTAACACAAGCCATTTCTCTTTACATGGCTGAATGAGATTCCCTTTAAAACCATCTGAAGGTCAAATGAATTGCTATACTCCAAGGGTATCACAAATCTCAAGTTCTCCTCCCTAAATATTCCCTTGCTTGTGTGTTATCCCGCAAGGATAGATTTGCTTATTTGAAATGACATCTTAATTGCGCTGAGTGGAGATGAATGGATTGCATAAATGCAAATGAATATCTAAGAACAGTAGTTTAAGTAATTTATTTCCTCTGGAGCAAAACACCCTTCAACATGTGAGGTGTGTTTAGACTTTTCAAAACATGAATGCCACTTAATGTCTTTTGTCCTCAAAACATATTAAACACACAATTCAGTTGTGTAATCACATAGCACATTTACTATAAACTATAAAAAGAGGTGACAAGATGCTTTTCCTGGCCCTTTCAACTCTTATTTCAATAAACCATTTATCTACACAGCCATGGGACATTTCCTCTCACCAAACACTGAAAACCCTCTGGTCACATGAGATCTGTGCTGCGGTTTGTAAACAACTGACCGGCCATTCATGCAGGATTCCCGCTTTGGTTTGACAACCTCTGCAGAGAAGTCAGACAGACCACCACATTTGTTGCCTCTGCTCCTGAACCCGTCCTGCCCTCCAGCCTAAGCCTGGCAGATAAGAACATCCCGCCCATGAACACATTTAAATGTAAATGTGGCTCCACGTGGAGGCCTTCATGAATAAAGACACAGTCCTAACTGTGACAAGCCTTTATTACAGTGTAATTAATCATCTCATTGGGTTAGAGATTAATAGTGAGGGAAAATTAAATGCACCTTTGCACACTCTCTGCAGAGATTGATTTTATAAGCCTCAGAAAAAATAATGAAAGGTGCAATAGGATTAAAATAAATGGCACTGCATGTTGTTCAGCCCTCAAATATTTTCAGGGCGTAAATATTTATCAGCAAAGTGTTAAGAGACACAGAATGCCAACCATCATCAGGGCTACTTTAGAGAGGAGCACATTTCACCCTGATGGATGTGCACTTTTTTTCCCTCTGAAAGCATAATAATGCACACCATAGATGCCTGAAAATGCTACATAAAACAGCAGCCCCTTTTTAACACTTTTTACATGTGTCACACAGATGTACTCACAAGGACCTACTGAATGAATTACGTATTCCTCTCATGCAACCCCCCCCCCCCCATCCTGTCCTTTGAGACACAGACATAAACCCACAGCTATAAAGTAAATGCACAGTAACACCTCTCACCCCGATAGCATACAGGCCACTGGGGCCACGGCAGCGCAGACAACAGCAGAAGTGAGAGGTACTGGTGCCATGCAGCGACGCAAGGAGGCAGGCTGCCACTTCTGACTGGTCTATGGGCTGCAGAGGCTGGATTAGTATGCATTGGCTGTCTTGAGTCATGGTGGGGCATTGTGTCTATCCTGACACAGCACAGGTGGGAAGAGTGAGTGTGCTAACAAAAAGGCAGGTTTGCTTTGATGCTATAACACTCAGTCATCCCAACAATATGTCACTGCCTCCTTTATTAGTTCTTTCCCACTGATGTTCTTGTTGTGGAAGGTGGCGGTGGTGATTGTTGAGCGAGATGTTAAAAGGAGCATATGCATCTGTTGTGTGGAACAACAAACTCTAACAAAATGAACATGATGGATGGCTTTTTTTTATTAATCCTTAATTTACTGGCTGAGTTCACTAAGAACATATTCTTATTCATGGTGACAACGCAGGGGATCAGTAGCAGAGAGAACAGGAGTAATACACGGCCACATAGCTGGACAGAATAATGGGGTTCTTACCAGAAGCTAAACACCTGCTGCTCTCATCACAGAACTGGATTTATAGCTTTTGATGGCAAAGACAAGGATGATGATGAGGGTGAAATTAATACTAAAGTATTACTATTTTACTGTACATAGTACTGCAGCCCCCAAAAGCAAGTGGCAGTACTGCAAAGGCTACTCTTGCCGTTTGCCCCATATCTTTGACTGCCTCTGCTGCTGGCTGCTTTGAGGCGATATTTTTATATTAGAGAGCTGCTCTGATTCATGTTTGACCTCCTTGCAACACCAGCCCTTTTGAATGCAGTGCTGGCAGAATAATAAATGCTCTTGTTGGTATAAAATGGAGGAGTTTCATGACTGTGAGGATTAAAAAGTAAATTCATAAAATGTTCACGTAGATGTAGTGTAAAAAGCATGAAGAAAGGCAACCACCGGACTGACAGTTAATTCCTCCACATCAGCTGAGGTGAAAGTGAAATTGGAATACTGATTTTCTCCATGTGAACACACTTCAACTGATTTGCATGGCTTGTGCTGCGTGAATCCAGCTTTTATACTCATGGTTCGTGTCTGGTTTCGGCAATGTTCCCAGGTTACAGCCCGAATAAGCTGTAACAGGGCATGGATCTGTCAACGTAAATGGGATTAAATATTTCACAATATCTATTCTTCTTGAAGGTCATTTCTGACATTTGCTGGTCAACAACATGATGTCATCAAATAAAGACAGGACCAATGTGTTTCACCTTGCTTCCAACATCCCTAAAATGTATGCAATGTATAAAATCTATATTAAATGCCATGACTCATAAGCCACTGCTTGCCTCTAACAAAAGCAGACACCAGATTGCAAGTCTCATCAATGGTGCACTCCATTTAACATGAGCTGACAGACAGATTGCAATTTGTTTTACACACACCCTTTATGACAGCGTCCTTTGCCATCCAGCAAACATCATATCATGTAGGTACTTAGTGTAGAGTTTTTGCTCAATACATTTCCCTCTTGACCTTGAGATAAGGTGTCATATATTACGCTGTTACCCCCACAAAAATTAAATCTCTGTGTGTGTCCTTGTATCAATGATTAAAGTTACAGCTGTCAACGTTGTGTTGTTTAATTTGCTTGGTTGAAAATAATTACATAGCAGCACTTGTGATTCCATCGCCTGTTAAATTCAAAGGACACAAGCGTAAGCAATGGATGGTGTAACTCAGACTGTTCTGTACTTGCGTACATGATTGCTCCACTAGCTGCTTTTATGAAGAGGTCTTTGTAGCCTCCTGGCACCAACTACCCCACCAGCCCCTCCAGCGCTACTGTTGATTCATGTGAAGGGGGTGACACGTCAAGGCACATACCTGCTGGGAGCTGCTCCTTGCATCCAATAGTTTTCCTCCTATATATATACACAATCCTATGTTGTCAAGTTACATCAAGCTGCATGACTTCAGACGCCTGCTGTGCATGAACTCTTGTGTACAACTTATCCTTATCCCATCGCAAAAGCACTGTGTTGCGTTGTCAGATCATATTATGATGGCATATGCAGTAATACATCAGAGGGCTACAGCCCCTTTGATTCCTACAGCTGCGCTCACCTCCCAAGGAGCCCTTCCTGCTCTATCGGCACGTGTGACCTGCCATCAGTAAACATCAAGGGCAACCTAAGTGATCTATGTTCTGTAACTTTTTGTTTTCTGTTGTTCTCTCTGATTCCAGCATCCACATGGCATTTCACCTGAGCACCTCACATCAAGGTTTTCGAGGAAAATATATATATTTGTTGGGAGGTTTTATTACCCCCGCCAAGTAGGTTATGTTTTCCGTGGCGTTTGTTTGTTTGTCTGTCAGCAGGATTACAGATAAACTACCCCAACACATTAGAACTATTTCTAATGAAACTTGGTGGAAGGGTGTAGCATTGACCAAGGACGAACCCATTACATTTTGTAGTGGCTCTGACAATTCACAATTTACTTTTCACTTTTGGTAACATTGCGAGATCGGTCAACTGAAACACTGGTGTGGCAAAATTAACTGAATTTGAGGTGCACGTTGCGAAAGGTGTGCAAACATACAACAAAACATAAAAGCCATTTCCAACATCACTGTAGAAACACATGCAGTAGGTATATAAGAACAAAGTAGGGATGGGATTTTTCTGGATAAATATAGATTTCCAGATTTTCCTGGCTTACTGTGTTACTGTTGTTGTTGGTATTTTGAATATTGAGAAAAGAATATCCTGCACATTGCTCTTGCACAGCATCACAATTTTAGAATCAGAAGAATCAGAATCAGATGGAGCTTTATTAGTAGTAAAGTAGTTTGGAGGAATTTGCTTTGGTGATAAGGTGCTACACGCAGACAGACATACAGCTGACATAAACAGATGTAGAAACAGAAGAATAGAGAAAAATAATACAACTGACAATATAAAAAATAAAAATAAGAATAAAAAAATAAAAATAACAATGGAACAATAACAATTTACAATTAACAACAAATTGACAACAAATATGTGCAATTTATTGATCATACTGACTGGTCCCTCTGGACCTTCGTCAAGAGAGTTTTTAAATCATTCTAAAAACAATCTTAGGTCCACTGTGTAATATTTAAGAGGATCTATTGACAGAAATGCAATATAATACATTTCATTACTATGTTTTCAGTGTTGTATAAAGACCTCACATAATGAACTGTTATGTATTTATTTCCTTAGAATGAGCCATTTCTATCTACATACACCATGGGTCCCTTTACACGGAAGTCGCAATGTTGCACCGCCATGTTTCTACAGTTAAATATGTCCAAAGAAGAAGAAGTAGCAGTAAGAGTTAGAAGTAAGAAGAGACGTGAAATTTGGACAAATGGAGGGCCACAAGTATTATTTAGCACAATAGTCGGCAGAGCATGTCGGCCACCGTGGCTTCTCTCCGCCGCTTGCAAGGGGAGGGATGAGTGAGTGGTGAGCGAGCTGTTGGTTGTAATCAGTTTGCAATTCGCAACCCTCACCACTAGATGCCACTAAAACCTACACACTGAACCTTTAAATAGATAATGCTCTCCTTACTCTGTGTGCACATGTGTGAGACAACTACTCTTCTGTGTCTTTCAATAATTGACAGCGACATGTCTGCAATTTCACATATAAGAAAAAGTGAAAAGAAAGACAGGAACAAGTGAACCACTATGACACCTAATCAAGTCTATTTGCAAGAATATTTACAGAAATTGCACATCTCATTAATGAAAACATCGGCCTTGCGGCTTTCACAAGTCATTTCAAGTTGTGTAATCATATAGACTACTTGTATCTTGAGTGTACCATAAGTAGGTTTATAAAATCATGAAACTCCTTAGAGCACGACATGCCATGGTATCTCATCATTCAAGTCTTTGGAGGATAAAGTTTGCAAGTTAAATATCCAGCACAGTTCTCTTTCTTTCATCACTGTTACTACCTCTCTCTGGCAGAGTCACATTTTCAGTGCCCTGGGACTTAAATGATGAGATGTCATGTTTGAAGTCATTGAAATGTACTGCTATTGGGTAATCTTTATCATTTATCCTTACGGCGCTCTTGTGTTCATTTATTCTCACTTATTCAATTCATGGTGTTTCACAATTGTCTGCCAGATGCATAAATAGGCATCTGTTTGCTAACATGTTCGCCATGTGAGCTTTATAATGTTATAATATGTCAATGTTGTTTTTACAGCTTGTTCTCTAAAGGACAAGAAAAAACACTAAATGCTGCTTCAAATTCACAAAAATAATTAAAAACAGTATATATATTTTTTTAGTACACAGACACTCAATATCTGAGACAAGCCCATTCATGTAATCATAAACATCCAAAGGGACATAATCCCAAGAACCCAACGATAACGCAAATACTGGAAATTTGTTAACATGATAACCACAGAGTTATACTCTACCAATCTCTCTATTAAAGTTATCTCTGTACAGGATCAATACCCAACAATGCAAATACCTTTCAAACTGGGACAAGGAACATCAATCACTTTACAATAAAATAAGACACCGTAAAGATACCTTTGAAGGTTGGGGTGAGACATTCCTTGACTGTAAATGGAAGATTCACTTTACTTTTGAACTCTGAAATTGCGCCGCAAAGACGGCAGTGAGTATCTTGTTCTCCTGATACATTCAGTGATGCCCCAGAGAGACCGGACTCTTCTGAATCAGCTTGCATCTGAAAAATCCCAGGGGAAGCCCTGTGTGATGATAAAAGAAAAAGCTACCCTAAGGTAGACAGATGTCCCAATCACCTTCGGCTCTGCGAATTGTCAGATAGCTCTTCTTTGCATTAAATAACACATACGTGGATCAAAAACATCCAAGAATGGCTTAGATCCTTAAGATTTGCTTTGATGGTAAGTTAGGAAGTGTGTATGGGGAGCAAGCTTAAACAACCATGTACCCTTCTCTTTTCTCCTTGCAGTCAGGGGGAAACCCCCGATTTTTTTTTTCTTTTTTCTAAATGTCTGATGGGTAGAAAGACCTCTGCTTCAATGTGCCAAACAATATGCTAAGCAGCGCATGTTTCTGATTCGGCGAACCATACATGGCTTATGAAATATATGGAAATCTGATATGAATAAAAATCTCCAGAGAACCTTTAATATTATAGCCAAATGTCAGAATTTTAGATGCTGAAATGGGACCTAGTTGCTATGCTAGTGCACTCTTGGTTTGTGCAAAATGTAAAATCTCATCTTTTACCTTAAGTGAAGCAGTGACTGTGGGCAGCCTGAAATCTCTCACTTTTCTGTTCTATTCTGGCCTTCTTGAGATAAAGACTCCAAAGTCAATCTGCCCACTACTGATCACTGACTCTAAGCCACTTTTATCCTCACTCAAGTGACCAGGAATCTAAAGTAGAAGTCCATTCTTCCAACCCCACAAAAGCGAGAAAACGTACACCACTAAGCTAAAAGCTTAACCTCCAGCTCAAGTGGTGCTGTTGAGCTTAACTCTGCAAAGCTGAGAAAGGCTGCAGCAGAAAGGAAAAAAATCGCTGACATCTTCATATTTGATATGATAATGAATTGTTTTGGAACACAAAGCACTAAACTGAAAGCTGTACTCTTACTATATGTACCTCTTTTATATGTGATGCATTATTGTTCGTTTGCTTGTCTGGGACCTGAGAGTATCTCAAAAACCATGAAATGTGCCGTGCACATTCATGTTCCCAACAGGGAGAAACCCATCGATTTTTGTGACCCGACTTTACTCAAAAGCCACCTTGAGGTCAAGCATTGCCGGCTCAGGTGGCACAGTGCCTGGGTGGTTAGAACTGTGTCCTGGGTTTGCACTCCCCTAAGGTTGACTAGAGTGATAGAAATGCAAGTTAGGTACAGCATTAGCAATGCTTTGAGTAGTGCTATTGACCAACCAGTAGCTTTAAACAAGACAACCTTAGTAGTGCTGTTGACTGTTGGCATTTGTTCAATTGTAAAAGACAAATTCTCAAAAGGACTAAGAGCAATTTAAAATGATACTTGTCCTAAAAGCTATCATCAAGTATCAAACACTCAAACTCTATATGCTTGAAAAGTGGCTGTAAAAAATTTGTAGTTTCAAGGCATGCTTGCATTCACGTGGATTACAATGTATTCTAATCGTGGCACGCTTTCACTGTGTTAAAATAAAGACACATAAGACTCGGCTCTAAAGTGTTAGCAAGCTAACATTTACTAATTATCACAAAGTATGACTGATGATGACTTGGAATATCATTTCACAAACTAAAATTTTGACGTGATGATGGCGCTAAAGGAAAATTCAAGGGATCAAAGTAATACAGTTCATTCACTTGGGGACCATGAATGCACCAAATTTAACAGCAATCCATCCAAAGTTGTCAAGATTATTTAATAAAATCCAAATAAAATGTTGGCTAACGGTGGTACCTGTGGAATAGTCTGGAGATCACCAGTAAGTAAGATTTGTCCTGTGAGAAACATTTACCTAATTTCATTGCAATCCATCCCACAGTTCAGAGATTTCAATCTGAACAAAAGCCTGCAGGTAGTGCTAGAGGAAAAGTCAGCGGACCACCAAAGTTACTAAAATGAATTGTCTGGGAACATAGAATGTCCAATCCATGACGTAGATGCTGAGAAAACTTTGACCTGTGCTTGTGACACTAGAAGAAAAGTCAGAGGATCACCAGAGCAATGAAGAATTTATCTACTTATCTGTAGCAAATTCTGGGGCAACCCATCTAGTTGTTGAGATATTTCAATCAGGGTCAAAGAGTTGGGCTGACAGACAGACCAACCAACAGTCCAGAATTGCCATCCCTATAATCCACTTGTCCATGGTACTGCAGGTACATACAGATAAACAGTGAAGAAATGGATTATGATACAGGAGTGGTTTGAGAAGAACATTTATATTCCTTTTACCCCCCCTGAAAACGTGTCACACACATTACTACTAAAGTAAAGCAAGTAAATTTTACTTTGTTTTATTTCATCAACAGAAAGTTATGAATACAAAAAGTACCACTAAAAAACTGTCCAGCGTCAGTAGATTGACTTTGGTAACTTATTATATTTTTGCTCTTGTGCCAGCAATGCGTAAAATAATAACACTTTAATAAAGCTTTAATCGTGTCAGCTCCTTTATTAAAGACAAACAGTTCAAATGAATTCAAGAATGTTTCGGGGGAAATTTACGAGAGCTCTGATCAATTTCATAGAGAACTACTAACTATGTGGCGCTGAAAGAAATAGCTTGTGTAATTTAATCAGTCAGCCCTCTTTAAATTGTTGACATGCTTCTATGTGATTGTACAATGAGAACAAATGGAAACGTCTGACCTATTTGTTCAGTTTACTTTTCAAAAGTGCACTTGTAATTAAAGGTGGATTGTGTGCATGCACACCAAAGTCACATGCATACACATGCTCCAGGCTAACTTAATATCATGCCAATTATTAATGTTGTAATGCACAAGGCCTACTCTCTCCACGCATCTGCAGCCAGTATCTGACCTCTTCACCTCTCGATCTCCTTCGACCCCTCCTCCATGCAGTAAAGGAACGCAGAAGCAGCATGTGAGTGTGATAAGGAGCAAAAAGGGTAACAAAAATGAAAAGGCCTGATAAGGCACATATGCAGGATTAACCCAGACTCTTTCTTAAAGCTAACTGAGCGATCCATCAAAAGTATTTCTTCACTCCTCCTCCTGCCAGCTCAGGTTGAAAATTTAAGACAGTAAGATGCCAATTCATGAAATTCTCCCTCAAGTCTCAGAAAACGTATTTGTTGCATGAATTGCAGAAGTTTGGAATTTGTTTGACATGTTCATATGACTAGGTTTTTATTTTGAGATGCATTGAAGGAGTTAACCTCCTGGCTCATTCAGTTAGGGCTACAACTAACGATTTTTTTCTTTATTTATACGTCTGCCAATTATTTAGTTTCAATTTCTCAGAGACCAAGGTACAATTGCTT
Source organism: Micropterus salmoides (assembly GCF_014851395.1). Lineage (NCBI taxonomy): Eukaryota > Metazoa > Chordata > Actinopteri > Centrarchiformes > Centrarchidae > Micropterus > Micropterus salmoides. The sequence goes on from NW_024044237.1 coordinate 13,142,167, forward strand.
GTCGTGGCCAATTAATAGTTAAACGAGAAAGATCAGAGAAAGACAGGAAAATCTCAAATTTGAGAAGCTGAAATCAATAAATGTAAAAAAAAAAGACTAAAACAATGAGTCAATTACAAAAATAGTTTCCAATTAACTTTCTGTCACTTGACTAACCAACCAACTAATGGACTAATCGTTTTAGCTCTACATTCAGTATACCATGACACTATGCCAAGGATCACTGCCCCTTCCAGCACAAGATAACTGTTTTGACCAGCCGACTATTCTCCTAGGAGAGAAACAGGAGATCAGAGCATCTACAACCGACAAAAGAAAGTAAAATTATTCCTGCATCCTTTCAAGCTTGTACTGTGTCAAGAACACCTCGGCTCCCTCAAAAATTTGGTAAACATCAAACCTGCGCACCTGCAGCATCCCTTACTGAGAGTTTCTTTTCTTTTCTCCTCTCCTGCAACTACATTAACACTCTGTCTCGACTCACCAAGCCCACATATCTTACCTGTGAGATATGTGTCAGTAATCAGTATCGCGCCCAACACCAACTCGAATACTAGTTATTCTCTCATAACTCAATTTTGACAAACATTACCAGCTTCTGTACATACCAGATGCTGTCTAAATGGCGAAAATGAAGTTGCATTTACATGAGATGTATTGTTACTATTCTATTGTGAATGTAAATGTTTTGACATGCAAACCTGTTTAGTGTAAAGAGAGCTAGAAGAGTTGTGAATTATTGTCTGGAAATAGACTTCCAACTCTATTTGCGAGACCTCTGCTCATCTCTCTCCTCTACATCTAACAGCGTGACAGTAAAGTTGATCTCAAGGTGGGTCTTGTGTTTACAGTTTACGATTGATTTTATCTTCATAAAATGAATACTGAAATCCCTCCTGCTTCTTTCTACCAAAAGATAGCATAGATGCAGACATGGCAACATTTCTTAGATATATCAGTCACTTATATGTGTTTCACACAGTTTTTTGAAATCTTTTTTGAGAGTTTTTTTTGTTGCCATCATTGGATAGCATACAGTAGAGAGCTGACAGGAAATGAGGGGAGGAGGCATGTGTTTGGATATCAGTTGGCAAAAGAGCTTGGTTGAGGTGTAATTTATCAATTTTAATTCCTCATCTTCCGTCTGATCCAACAACACAGAGGAGGAAGGTGTGGATGGAAGCAAACAGTCTTAGACTTAGGCCAAAATTAAACTTGCCGGTTATCTGGTTTGTGTGCTTCCTACAAGCCGGTACAAATCACTGTTGCAAAAATAAAAGTATTTTCTGATCTAACACTGCCTTGGTTAAATTAGGGCATAAAACAACTTGTTTAGAACTGATGTTTACAATGCAATGACTGAACAACTTGCTTTGATCATAACATATTTCTTATATATTCTGTTTTTATTCTTTCTTTCTTTTCTTTGTTTTTATTCTTATATATATATACACACACACACACACTCTCACAAGCAGATTCTGCAAAGATCAAAGCACAGGAATGGGAAGTAAGTCCAAGACAGTTCATACAGACAGAGCCGACGCCCTTGTTTCAACAGCCAGGCACAAAGCCCAGTGCTGTCTGATAACTGGTGACACAAATGAGTGCCTGATACACTCAATTTTACACCTCTAAGGGCAATTGCTGAAGATTCTTTATAACTACATAAGCTTTCTCTGGACTTGTGGAGGTTTGGTATTATGCTGTGCTCTGATATTACCCTTTCAGTTTGTTCTTATAGGTTACGTTTACCTTCCGCTACTTGCAGGCCAGCACAATCGGACAAAGCCCCTCACCCGTTAATGTTGACAGATGTCACCAGCTGCATCTTAATGACAGTAATGACAAGCAAGAAGTCAGTTTTCATTACAACCTCAACCCCCAGCTTACCACCAGACTCTGACTCCCCACCTCTTTGAAAGAACTGAAGCATCCCTTGGTTGTGTAACATCCGAACATAATCCAGAGTTGAACCTGAAGCCTCAGGTGTAGAGAGTGAAGTAAATAGTAACAGTAGAATTTCTTGCTTGAAGCTAGCTTGTTCATGCTGTAACCATAAGTGAATTACATTCACAATTTTTATTTGGAAATCAAAATGGAAATCTTGTGAAATTCAATAAAATCATCACTCAACACATGAGGTTCTGTCTGAAAAAGGAGCCAGCCAATGGTCTGAAATGTGTTGTTTGAACACCTGCATAAATATTAAAGTGTCTTTGTTAGTTGTAAGCAATGTAATACAAGTAACATAGGTCCAAGTATATCAGTGCAGAAAGAAAGCAATTTTCTATAAAGAAACAACAGACAGATTTAAAAAAAATGATCTTATGACCTATTCAGCCAAAAAATCAAATATCTGGGGCAGACTTTTAAGTGTACAAGCCAAAGAGGGTGAGTTTATAAATTCTGCATGTTGGGTTCTCACTCTCAAGTATGAAACAGGCAGTGTCACCGTCTACACACTCAGACATTTGACTGGTGCTGTAGGTAACAGTACAGTCTCTTAAGGAAGCCCTTTACTACTCTGCTGCCTGTCCGACACACTGCTCTCGACACAAACAAAGTGTGGCTTGTCCTAGTCTGTAATCCAGGAAACGACACTGCTGTCCTCGTGCATCACTGAGCCTCTCTCTGAGCAGAGGGACTGGATGCATCCTCACCTCTCGATGCTTTTAGCCTCTTCACAAGGGATAAGCAGTGCAGAACAGTTAGACTAAACAGCATACTGGACTTTAGCCTACTTTAGAGGAAGTCTGAGACACTTCTGTAGTGCCATCAATCTTTTTCATTAGCACTGTTTGGATTTAAATCATGTTTTCATGACAGCTTCTGTTACAGTACTTCCCTCTACATTTTGTGTTTTTACCACATGGAGTGTTGTAATCTAATGATGCCCTGATAGTTTAAGGTGGATAACACTTTACAGTGAGGTTAACAAAATATTTTTGCACTGCTTAATTTGCTGACCTCGTGTACCATGATCTGCAACCATGTGTCAATAATTTAACATGACTTTTAATAAAATAATTTTAATAAATAATTTTACATTTCCTTTACATGTTTAATTTGGGCAAGATTTAGTCAAATTAAAAGAGGGTTAGTGCACTTATGCGACCACATAAGCAGGGAGGCGCTGTTTAATAGACTTTATCATGAGGAGGAAATTCAAGGATTTTTTTAGGACAGCATGATGGCTCATTGGTAAGCACTGCTGTGTCACAGCCAGACGCTCCAGACTGTTTCCTTGCCTTCTGCTCAGTGCATGCTAAGACAGCATCACTGTCAGCCTGATCAGGAATAAGTAGGTTTATAAAGAGCATCAAGGGCCGAAACATTTTCCTTCATAAAGGGACTTGATGAAGGAAAATAAAATGATTGATTTTAATACAATCTATGGCATTGTACAAGGGCAAATAATAGTGGTATTTCTCTGTATACCAAAACACAACAGTGGTAGCCTGCAGCAAGATTTGTATGATTAATTATAGATAAAAAGCTCACCTGAAATCAAGTAAGTGCTACTTAGTGGATTGAATTATACTTGGATACTTGGATTATAACACATTTCAAGTAGATCCAAACATTTAAAATAAAAATCTTAAATCACACCCTCCACTAAACACACAATTGCTTTTAATATCCGCATTCACTCCCACAGATACAACCCAAAAGGGACAGGCAGTCCGGCGTTATGCAAATGAGGTCTTATACCATACATACATACCAGTATATCCATAGACACATTTTAAAGATAGAAATAACACTGCTGCCAAAATATTTTTGCTTCACGAACCGCTTCAACAACTGCACTTGTGTTAATGGAGTTTTGGGCCAAGTGGGGGCAGCGCAACAGGCTGTAAACACAACAATGAGGTGTTATCACCTCATAGAGTAATAATGTAATAATGACAAACATGTAAGCAAACAGTTTCCTATTACACACCTAGCAGACACAGAGCAACATTAGCATGTATTTCAAGTTGTGTTTTTAGTCTCCCAAAGAAAGTAAGTCCTATATTCACTCTTCTTTTAGCTCTGTTTTGGTGTCCACCAGCTCTAAGAAACATATTTAGCTCTTTAATGCTCACCAGCTTGTCACCGACATTGATTGTCAGCTTTTCAGTGCTTGGCTAAGACCTTTTTTAATCAGAGCTTTGCTCAGACTATTAAGTACTTGCTCAAATCAACTCTCATAAACCTGTCTCAGTCTGCCATGGCTGAAAACAATGCAAGTGAGAGCAATGAACCAAATGATAGAGTGGTGGGCTATGAAACCAAAACAATGAGCTAAAAGATACTAAAATGCACCGTAGAGTTGAGGGGAACTGCAAAATTGACTGATAACTCTACTGAGACTGTCCTGTGAAGAGGTAATATAAGAGGTTGGTGTTACTCTTCTGTAACAATGGTAGCGAAATGGCTTCACTCCAGCAGAATACATGATGTGATAAGCTAAAAGGGTGCATTACAGAAAATGGGTGCCTGCAGATGAATAAATGATAAAATGGCTTAAATCCATGTGATAGTTTCTCTCTGTGGCCCAGAGCAGCATGTTTAGTAAAGCATGTGAATGCCAACATTAACAAGGGCACTGATGAGACTGCATATTTGACGTAAAAAGTAAATACTTTCTTTTAAAACTATTTGACCAAAGTCTTCTGTTAAACATATATAATAATAGACATGATTATTTTCATTGTAATTAGTTGTTCCAGATGCTTTTTTCTTTTGCCTGGTCTGAACCAAATGCTTTCCAGTTCCAGTATTGAACCAGTCTTAGAGAAATTTGAAGACCTGTAAACCTTCTATGGGAATAAAATGTGTACTATTGGAATACAAATCACCTCTGCTGCTCATTGCCACACAGATAACTGCCTCACTAGATTCATTAAATGTTGTCTCTGCTTACAAACCGATCAATACCATAGCCAAGAGGAAGCCCTCTACTGTGCCCTTGATACTCAGCACTGTACAGTAAAAGAAAAGAAATCTTGTACAACGCTTAGCAATACACAGAGGGTAGACAAAATAATGTCAACACTTCATGATGAAAGGACTTTGAAGTGTGTAAATCACCATTATAATCGCTGAGCAACGGCAAGTCAATGGTTACATGCTAATTAGCAACATTTTTCAAAGCCATATGTACTGGATACTGTGTGACAGCTGTGCCTTCTTTATGTTGCAGGAGTGTTAACCTTGTCACATTAAATCTTTTAACTAAAGGAGATTATTTGTCCTCTTTGGAGATCTACTAGTTGTCAAGTAAATTAAAGTGCATATTGTAAATTGTAATTCTTATGGATCTGTACAAGTTCTGCAGTGATCAGGGCAGGAACTAACAATGATTTTTATTACTGAAAAATCTATTGATCTTTTTTTTAAACTGATAAATCGTTGAGTCTATAAAATGTCCGACAGAAAATTCTGATGCCATATTTCACTACTAACTTACTGTTAGGTTATAGTAAGACTGAGGACCGGGGTGCGGATACAGAACACTCAAGGCCAGTCAAGGTAAAGAGTTTATTCACGGAGGACTGAGGAACTAGTACAAAGTGGTAGTAGGTGAGATGTGAGCAGGGGCAGGCCGTCCTGGGCAGTGGCAATCAGCTCACCTAGAGATCCTCCAAGCAGGACAAAACACCGGATTCTGCAACTTGAAAAAGGAGAAAGACAAAGGAACATTAATCTGGGTTCAGGCAGAGAACACACTGGAAACAAACTAAATGCTCAAGAAGCAAAGCTGGCCTGAAGCACTCAACCAAGTGATGGCTAGGAACAATCTGGCGATGAGTCTCAGGGAGCCCCACATCTTAAGACCAGGTGTAGATGACGATTAGCAACAGGTGTGTAGCCTTGCCAGGTGATCAGCTCCCTGCCAAGGGAAAGACACACCCACACACGCCCACAGAACACCACAGGGAAAAAAAGGAAGAAACCTCCAAGTGTCACAGGACCAACTGTGACATTTACATTAATATAAAACTGACAAATCAGCAAATACTCACATTTGAGAAGCTGGGAAAAGAGAATGTTTGGATTTTTTTGTGTGATAATAAACTGAAGTGATTAATATATTAACATTTCAGCACTAGTACTGTATTCTGAACTGGTTTGGTAGAGAAGTAGCTGTGTGCTATTATGTGTTGTTTTGTCTGGTGTTGTGTGTTTTGTGGATAAATCTGATAAATCTGACTGCCATGCAGTCAGTTGTTCATTGACCAATCTCAGCTGGGATTGGGTTCTGATGCTTGAGCCTAATTTCAAGAAGCTCCAGTCTTAGTCCAGTTTGCTTCCATTTCATTCCATACAGCCAGTGACTGTAACTTTAGCAGCTGAGGCTATGTGGAGAGGCTAATTGTGTCTCCTCAGCCAGAGTCATTGCAAGGGGGAGAATAGAGAGCCAGCGGAGGACCAGCCATCTGGAGAAGTAGGAGTGTTCCTGGTGGACTGGTGGGCTTAAGTTCACCACATCTCATGAGCTGTCTCATAGCCAATTTAACTTTGTGAACTAGAATTTGTCGGCTGAACTGAAATTATTACAAACTGATTTTGACTGATGTGTTTTGCATAAATTTTAACTAACAAATAAGTGTAATGCTGCCTTCAGGGTGCTGTCAGAAGTACCAGAATTACAAGTTAAGCGTGAATGAATGATATAAATGAGGAGGTAAATGAAATAGGACAGTCTGTAATGTCTGTATTTCAATTTTTTTTTTATGTCGGATATACTTATGCCCCTTCATACACACAAGGATACAACCAATAACTGGTGTGTGAGCTTCTAGTTAAAGCCCTTACATGTATAACTTTGTGAATATATATTCTATATTCTAAATTTTAGAATATATAGAATTTTTTTTACAGTATGCATTGCTTTCAGTCACTAAGTCAATCATTTTCAAATGCACATACGAGCTTCTCATCTTCGGTTTGTTGTGTTTTCATGAGCCTGATGAAATGCTAAGCAAAATGCATTGCTCATGCCAATGTTAATTAAAGGTCCTTGATCATAAATATTTTTATGAACATTTACATTCGCCTTGCAGTTACCAGAACCTCTTACAACACAGAAAAACAGTTTGTGAAAAGCTTTTTTTAGCCTCTTTGTGACACATTATGACACATTATGAAAAAAAAAACATGAGGTATCAGCTTTGTCATTTGTGTGATGCTGCCATTTGCTTTCTTTGAGAGAAAACTGGTAATTATAATGAACAATTTATATTTTTTGTTTGTTTTATGAGCTGTTTTACTGAATCGCTTCTCAGAAAGTGGCAATTTTGAAACAAGCAATCAGCTAGCTTTCACTAGTTTGTTTAAAGGCTTTGGCTCACTATCTTCCATTATCTCACTGTGCCATAGAAACTATGCTTTTGTCTGCAGATGTTTTCAGAGGAAAATTATTGGCAAGTATTTAATAACTGCTCCTCATTACAGTTGAGTAGTCATCTTTGAGCCAGCACAAATGGGACACAGTTCAGTTGTGACAATCTGAGAACAGCTTTGTCCTGATATAACAATGTGAATTACTTAGGTATCTAGTTTGAGGACATAGCATTAAGGTTACTGGCAACACAAGCATTGGTAGAGCTAAAACTGGTGGTAAAAGACTGAAAAGAAAAGGCTAATTAAAAATAATGAGCTGTACAGTTGCCTGTGTATCAGTCACATACAGTACTAATCAAACTTCATCAGATCTAGTCGTCATTATTTTATATCAATAAGCTTTCAGTTTACAAATGAGAGTCAGCAGCCATCACACAAAATACATCACGTTTACACAGTCCTGAACAGTGAACCAAGGACAAATGCTCTTTCCAATGATTATCTTCAAAACGAGGAAAAATTGTCTCTTCTCCTCTTTCTAATTGTCCTTTTAATAGTATTTCGGTGTAAAGTGATTTATGTAATCAATTCTATTTCCTTGTGCATGAAAAATAACAATTAAGCTTGAAATTTATTATAGATTATATTTCTGTGTCATGAAGGTGGCGGAAGGCGCTCTTTATTATACAACAGGCTGCATGAAAAAAATAATTTTACTCCCTAATTGCGTGTAGACATGCCGTGTACATCCATCCATTAAGACCAACATTAAAGGGCCTGGTCATGCTGTGTGTTAAATCTAAGCATTATCCTGGGGTCAAAATAAGTACTGATTAAAACAAAAAGAAAACATTTCTTTTAATAAAAAAAAAAACATTCATAAACATTCAAAAATAATACACTCATCCACCATATGAGATGTCCAGGAGAGCTGTAAACACTGTAACAGTGCTGGTGCAGCTCAGAGCAACCCCTAGGGGGCCCTTAGGGTTTGCAACACTTCACCTCACTTGTTTATGTTTCTCCTGTCATGTCACACTGTACTAGAACTTAGAGAGATATTAAAAGACTTAACACTTGTCTTGAGCCAAAGAACCAATTGTCTTATATTTGCCAACAGATCCTGTGTGGTATAAACATCTTGCAAAGCTTATTAACAAAAATACACTATTATAGATACCATAGTGTTTGTGATCCATTAGGTTTGAATGTAAGAGTCACGTTTTGGTAAAAGAATATGCCTACGTCTTCTATGCTACAGTTTAATCAGTGAGGGTGGTGATTGGTAGGTGGCAACCAGAAACTCAAGGTCACATTTCTAACTACTAAAACAAAGGAACAATAACCTAACCTCTCACATTTCAGCCACAGTTGTGACAGTGTAAATATTGATTTCATGGGTTTTAGGGATTTACTCGTGTCTTTTCCTATTTTTCCATGTTATTGAAAGGGCTACGTAGGACAGATCTTGGCTTTAAGTGCAGGGCAATATAATTGAAACACTTAGGTGGTATGATGTACTTTTCCATTATCAAAAACACTATAAACAGACAAATTAAGCAAAAACTACGTTCAACAAAGCAAGTATAACGGGCTCAAGAGTCAAGCTAAATTTGAGGTTTATCCCATCCTTGAAAAAGGACACAAAGATTTCTTTTAAGTCGACAAATGTGAATATTTATCTGTGATTGTGACATTACAGATTCCTAGCTTATGCTGTGTGTTTACTAGTCAGAGTACATCTGGAACTATGACATCAAGCATTTGCATAATAATGTAATGATTATATTTTGTTGTTGAATAGTACAGTACTCTATTCTTCAATATTAAACTGTTTTGTTGTTTGTGAAAGGGATATAGAAATAAAGTGTATTATTGTTATTCTTGCCATTACCTCCTAAAAATCCAATGTGACTACATTTGATTTCAGCCATGGATGTAGTGGCTTTAAGTATATATTGCATTTCATATTTCATCTTGAATGCAAACTAAACACCAGTATTATGAATACATCTGGTTACATCTAGATATTTCTCATCATGGCTTATTCAAATATTTTAATGAATGTTAATGAAAGCCACAAAAAGGTGCTGAAAACTGCTTAAGGCTGAAAAGTAAGCCATACATCCTGATGACCCAACTCATTATGACTTTTTTGATTGACAATGATGTGTTCCGGTATTCCCAGTAGAAAACAGAGGGTATGTTTCTATAGCCAATTACAAACTCTGGGTTTCACAGACAGATTGTTTTTGTCTCAGGGACAGAAAAGAAAATTCCCATGTCTATTACATCTGTCCCTGAGAGGTATACCTCTAAAGGCAATTAGCCTCAGCCTCCCAAAGGATCACCTCCATAGGGATGACATATGTTTATTGTTTTTTACGTTCTTAATGTTCAACTGACAGCAAAGATAAATTGAGTGCTCTTTATGGGTTAGAAACACAAGCACTGTAATTTATTCCCACAATGTCTAACTCATAGTTTAACTCATCGTTCTCAGTATCAAAGCCTCTTTTGATACTTTGATGAAAAGTTTTAATTGGCTTCATTAGCGACACGTTCAATGTCTCCTGAGTTGTTTCACAAATCAAACATCTAAACTTGTAAAATGGATAAATGCCCACATGTTTTCCCTTGTCTGAAATTTATGATAGCTTTTTAGTTATTTAGTTTTAACTGTTTATCTCCCTTGTTGTCTAAATGTTCTGTGGCTCACGCCAATGCCCTAGTCCAACTGTCTCTTTGTGTTTACAGATTTATTCTTGACTTGCATGGTCTGCAAGGGTATTCAAAGAAATGTGTCCTGAGTACAGAATAAATCCCTTTTCACTGACATCTGTCATATCAGAAATTGTGAACCTAATAGCTTGTGCCATTCTAAGAGTTCATGAAGGAATGCCATACCGGTTGAAAGTCATATGTTTGACCGTACTGTAGTAAATGGTTTCCCTTTTCTGATTTTTTTGGTATTGCCGTGGGTCCACCACAGACACAGAGTATCTAAACCTCAGTTGCTCTTGACAATTATATGAGGCTTTTATCATCTCATTATGGCAAGAGGGGCCAGGTATGTCAGCAAGTCAGGTGTTCTTGTATAAAAATTAGATTTTGCAATCATGGTGTACAATAATATGCTTCAGATAACAGCGTCATTCAAATGGCAAAGTTTCTTTTGGTGGGAAGGGGAGGGGGTGGGGGCTCAGACTGTAATGAGATCCTCCAGGATTTGCAGTGGGATGTGAATGTTACCTCATGTGGATACAAACCAGGCGCAATGAATATGAGCCATGTGTGGTGGGAGGGAGGAGGAGGAGGAGGAAGAGAAGGAGAACAAGAAGAAGAAGAAGAAGAAGAAGAAGAAGTGACTTGAATTAAAAGCAATCATGTATACAGGCCACATGTGAATGCGCAGTAATTTAGTCACATAACTTTCGGTATTCATGATCAGTTCTGAAAAGTTGGATTACTGTGGTCTAACTGCATCTTTGTAATGATGCATTTGAGTGAACATCATCATGCTTCTGCATAGGATGCAAAGCATTCGAGCTGCAGCATGCCCTGACATTATTTCTTTTATGAAAACAAAGTGATGAGACAATGTCCCATTGATAATTTATGCTATTCCGGAAAAATTCACAACAGGAAGTGACTGCTGTGCCTTCACGTAACATCAGACAGTACTAAACTGGGGGAGGTAAGTTAGATTTGTGAAATTCATCTGGTGGCATTCCCTTTGAAATGTTCATCTCCTCCCTGACATAACAATTTATTATGCTTACATGTGTTCTTATGTTCAGATTAACTATGAGAAAGGAACTACTACTAGGTAGTACTTATCACAACATAGTAGCTGATGCCATATCTTTCCCATTATTTATAACACATAATCACAAACAAATTTAATAATACCACTGTGAGCCATCCCTTATAGCCACATTTTACTATGCTTGTCCACAGCAGGCAGGTTCTCATTGACATATTTTATAATGTAAGAAAAATGGAAATTAATACAAAGCATGCCTAACCTGGGCAGAGTGTAATAATAAAAATAACTAGAACTGCAAGCAGTTGTAAGCGGGGTCCGAGCCTCCCGGCTCAAGCCGCCCCCCTGGCCCCGCGGAGGGCGCGCAAGTCTGCCCGGGCGCCCTGCCGTAAGGTCCCCACGTTTGGTGTTGATGGGCCATTCCAAACAGAGGCAAAACGTCCTGCCTTTGAAAATGCCATAGGAATTAATTGGATTTAGTGAGAGATCTCAGCTGTGCTTTTAGCGCCACCTCTTGTCCACATTGCACCAAAATTTTCAGGTGTGATCAGGGCCCCATGGGGAACAATTGCCCGAAATTTGGTATGCATTGAAGTTGTGGTTGCGGATATATGTAATGCATGTACGTTTTTTGAATAGCGGCAACTAGGGGCTAACTGTATGAAATTTTGCACAGCCCCTCAGGGGGGCATGCCACATAAGGTCCTCAAGTTTTGTGTTGATCGGCCTTTCCAAGCCTGAGATATATTATACTTCCTGTTTTTAGCGTTTTTGCAAATATTTGTTAGCTTGCAATTGGGACATTTTTTGTCGGATCTAAATTCCCTCTACAAACTTTCTTCAGCTCGGTCCAGAGATGGTCCGTGCCAAGTTTCGTGCCGATCGGACTTGCGGCTTCGGAAGAATTAATTAAAATAGGTTTTCCAGTTTTCGCAATTTTGCAAAATGAAAATGTCATCGCACAGAGTCGTGTCCTATACCATCGGAATCGGCAGCATGCCCCAAACACTTAGACATAAGGTTTATGAATGTGCAATGTAGTGAGCCATAGTTATGAGGCAAAATGTCCTTTGGTTGAAAATCCTATTGAAATGAATGGGGTATTTGAGCTTAGATTATAGCGCGATTAGATTAGGCGAAGCGCACCAAATTTTTCAGTTGTCATCAGGGCCCCATGGGGAACAATTGACCCAAATTTGGTGTCAATCGGACTTGTGGTTATAGAGATATAAAATGCATGAAAGTCAATGAGATTTTTTTTGATGAATTTCAAAATTCGAGATTCAGCTCGATCCCCCGAACGCGTGGCTATAAGGTTTTTGATATCCGCCTTCGTAGGCTGGAGTTCCAAGCCAAAATGCGTTGACCTTGCTTATAGCGCCCCCTAGAGGTAGAAGTGTGCAGATTTTTGCGCCTGAGTTACGTGCAGTGAACTGGACCTACCCTAGGAGTTTCGCTTCCCTAGCAGTTACCGTCTAGGCCGCAGTATGAGTTTTATGCACGGAAGAATAAAAAAAATAATAATAAAATAAAGAACGAAAACAATAGGGTTCCCAGCCCACTTCGGGCTTGGACCCCTAATAATAATAATAATGGATGGTAGAAGAATGGTAAATTAATCAGTATTTAGTTATTATTCAGTAGTCAAATTGGATGGAAACAGGGGTCACTGGGGTCTTGGCTGTCCTCAGATCCACAACCAGCTCCTTAGTCACCTACCAGAGCCCTGTGCTCAGTCTCATCACCCTTGCTGATACATCCAGCCCCGAGTCATCAGAAAATTTCTGAACATTCTGAACTTCTTACACTTCCAACTCCTCATGGAATGACATGCAACTAATGTCCCAGACCAGGAATCAAACCAAGGACGTTCCAATTATATGTTATCTGTCTTAACGTGCGTAGCACGCCCTGTTAAACAGAGCAGAAAAGTAATTTTTTAAAGTCCATGTGGATATCATCTGTGAGCTGAATAGAAACAGATTCATCCTGATGCAACTGCCAATTAATTTACAAAGGTAGGAGAAATAAATACCCACTTAAATTCAGTGATACCTAAGTTGAAATTGGAGGTACTTAAATTGAGTTTTTCCAGTGCAGGCAACTTGATACTTCTACTGCATCATTACATTCCAGCGGGAAATATTACTACCTTATATATTATACTTTTTACTCCACGACATTTATCTGAAAGCTGCAGTTAATAGTTACAGAATAAGATTTTACATGCATGAGTTTATAAAATATAGTGCACTAGGATTTAAAGACCAAACAGCTTGTAAATTAGTTAAACCTACCTACAACTAAAACCGTAAAATACTACTTATATCACTACTTATACATTTTATCAATACATTAGTAATAGAATTCAATAACTCAAATATAATGGTGCTGTTTCTCTGCATTATGTGTACTTTAAAGTAGATTTTGCCAATAATACTTACAAACATTTACCTAAGTGACATTTAAAAGTAGTATTGCTTCTTTTACTTCTTCCACCACTGCTTAAGTTGTTGTGACAAAAGGATTAAACATTTTTGTGTCTTTATGATTTTATTGGGAAAGGTCTACAACACAAATGTTCCTTATAAGCAAATATCTGATTCTGTCAAGCGCACTGAAAGTTTGTTAGTGAACACAACACTTAAAACTATGCAAATGTTAACTGCGTATAAAATCAAATGTATTTTATTCCTCTGTTCAGTATTTGCATAAAGTTTATTGTAATATTAGCAATATTTTATATTTGCCTATGTATTTACAATGTAACTTGTGAAAAAGTAAGCAGTGTGCTTGTTTCATATGAGCTCAACTATTACTGACATATACTGACTCTATACTGACAAGTTAAGTTAAGTTGCAACCAGAGCTTTTGAATATTGTTTGCCATTAAAAGTAATCCTTCATCTAGCCAGCAAAAGCTTGATATGATGTTCACTTCTGAAGGAAACAAACAAATGACATTTAACAATTTTAAAATCCATAAAATTCAAGTTGACCTGCTAGTCCTTGCTGCCTGACATCAAAATGACATATGTAGGATACAAACACATTGTCAGAATCGTTCTTTTTGAGCTGGAATTTCTCTCCTGTGAACTGTCAAAACAGAGGTAGGATAGAGACAAGAAACCCAAAGAGCGTCCATTGTTTACTGTTCATTAGCAAATCTGTTGCTTTAACTTAACCATGTAATGCTGATTTGTTTTTTTAATAGATGCCCTAATCTAACATTGTACTGTGAAGTGCTACAAGGAACAAAAGAGTTCAGGCCATTTCCAATATTAAAATGGCCAGAATGTTGGCTTTCATGATATGCAAATTAAGGACAGAGTTTATTTATTATTAATTAAAATTAATTCATCTATGCCGGTGATTATATCGGCAATATATTCCAAGCAGCCCCCTCTTCTCAGCAGTAAATTACTGTTTTCTATGCAGGCTTTGTATTTGATTAACACGTTTATCTTGGGAACATGCAATTATGAAGCCTCCATTAGCTCTCCATTGTCTCCCCTTATTGAAATGGATTTTTCACCTAACAGTTCGTATGGTGGTCGATCCTTAATTTAATCTGGATCTTGAGGTAGTATGAAAACATCAAAGGTCTCTGAGGCAGCACCTTGCTCCCGGTCTAAATAAAGCCTTGCTAACTCTCTTTCTAAAATAAATGTCCCCATAATTGGTGGCCGCGGCTCCGGCACATGCACACTCTACTTCTTCTTCTTTTTTTTTTTTTGCTGGAGCCTCCCTTGCGAAAACAAATCCTCTATTCCCGCAGCCGCATTACTGCATGGTCACTGCGCCAGAATCCCCATGGCAACAGACATGTGCAACAGTCTGCCCTCCCTGCTCCCGTCCCCTCCACCCCCAGAGCTCCTTCCTCCCTAAGAAACTCAGTGAGCTACAGAGTACAAATGTGCAGCATCTTCCACAATGATCTACAGAGGTAGATGCTGTATAAGGGAGAAAAGATATCTTTCATAATAATCTGTCAACTGGAAAATCTCTTTTAGTTCAGCTGGTTGCTATTGGAAACTGCATGAGGACATGGAGTAAGGTGCAACAAGCATGGCAGACAGGCTGGAAGTAGGTGGTATATATTCACTGTGACAAGGAGAGACAGCCTCTCGATCCTGGGGGTTTCTGGTCCACAGAACAACATCAAAACCAGTTTAAAGAGCAAGATCTGCATCACTACACTCTTCATTCAATTTTTGGCACCATAAAGTTATTGGATGATTTGAATGGCACAAGCATGCATGCACGCGCGCGCGCACACACACACACACACACAAACACACACAGAAGTATACCTTCTCACTTTGTCTCTCTTTATTTCGGTCGTTATCTGGCTCTTTCACATGCTCATTGTCTACTCGTCTGGCCCTCTCTTCCTTCATTCTGGTTTCACTTCAGTCTGACCTTAACTGTAATAATATTGTGAATTGGGGTTACTGCGAGTGAAGAAGTCAGGCTGACCGGCAACCCCTATTTCCTGCTCTAACAGCACCTCATCACAGTAGAAAAGACTTGCTTTCTCAATCCACATATGTCAGTGCTTGCACTTCCTGCTCTAAAGTGAACTGAGGCCCAGCATTAAAGTTGAGTCCCCCTCCCCACTTACCTCAGTGGGGGAACATCTCTGGAGTTCTATTGTAAACTGGACAATAAAAACAGTCAAAATATCCTCATATTGTTCACATCACTTTGGGGACAAGGGTATGATGTAAGACTGAATTTAAGTGTATTCATGGTTCATGTACAATACACAGTAACACAACAATAAACAGTTTAATCCCAAGCAAGTCTGCTAAAGATATTAATCTAGATACTGGTGGTAAAATAGTAAACTATTGATGGACATTCTTTTTGTCTTTATGTCTTTCTTGACATTTTATAAATCCCTAGAATTCATTCTTTATACATCTGGTAATTTATCCAGTTACTGAGTTTGTTTAAGTTACACTATTGATAAAACAGGGTACGACTCACTAAATATAAACCATTTATATTATAGCAGTATTTTAACACTATATATTTCAGCTGAGGGCTCCAGCCCCCCCGCGACCCTGTATGCAGGATAAGCGGTTGACAATGGATGGATGGATATTTCAGCTGAATAACTCACTATACGCTGTGTGGAAGGCTAAAACTGACTGAAAGTGAGAGCGGTGGATTGCCCCATTGTATCATGCTGGCTCCCTTTCTTTCACTTGCAGCTTGATTTAAAGGTGCCAGGTCATCAAGTCCACATGACATCCAGTCCAAGGTTATAAAAGGGCGGGCTCTTTAACCATGATTAGCAGCAGCACTAGACTACTTCAATTAGTGTCTAATCGTCTCCAGCATTAGAGGTGAACGGCCTGACGCCTGAGCGATTCTCAAATACCATCACTCTCCCGCCCAGTGCTACCAATATCAATGATGGCCATGATTCGTTCCCTCCCGTCTTCTGCATGTTTCTCCCATTTTTCCACATGTGCTTCTTTAGGACATTTCTGTCCTTTATAGAAGGGAGATCATATCTGTACCTGTCACTTACAGTACATCACTGTCTTTACGTGTCATTTGCATTTGCTGTGCCAGCCACTTCCGGTTCATCTGAACCAAATGTCAAACTCTCTGACAACATAAAAGGTCACTAAAGAGCAGTTTAGGCACTGTGTTTAATATCACTGTGTCTGTGACTGCAATCTGGCCATAAAATAGCACTGGTGGCGGTCTCCTGAGTGAGAGAGAATTTAATGTGAATTATGGATAATGAGGACTTACAAATGAGAGTCAGTATGACTGATGTGTTTCCCATGTTTTGGCGATTGGGATTGGGGTCACTGGCTTTGAGGCAGAAAAGTCAAAGCACAATTGAAGCCGCTTTTGCACTTTTTTCCCTCTTTCATGTGCTCTATTTTCTTTTTGTCTCTTTGGACTGTGGATGATCATAGCCCACAGCTGTTAATTTCACAGTACACATGTGCAATCGCAGAGGAGCAAACACATGAGGATGCATACACACACACACACACGCACACACACACACACACACACAAACATGCCCACAATTCTACCACAGTTTTCCTGAAGATTTATTTAGTTGCACGGAACAGACTAAAGGATGAAGGAATATACTGCAGCATGATTCAGCCTCATTAGAACAGCTACATGCAGATTCTAGCTTGATTTTGCAGATGTACTTCCAATTTGAGAGCAACCAAAAGGATCTTTTTTTTCCCTCAGACGCTATTATTATGTCATGTGGATCAACTTGTGAATCACAAAGAGAAAGGGAGGAGGATAGACAGAAAAGCAAACAAAAACCAAGTCTGATATTTAATTCTCCAATGAAACCTAATCTTCCTCAGCAAGGGATTGTTTTGTGTCGGCAGGGGTCCATAGCAGCAACATCTCTGAACATGTCTTGGACCATCTCCTCCACATTACTTGCAATTTGGTGGCAAGAGGAACCCTGGGCGCCCCAGTAAACAGTCTTTGGAGACTTTCGCTCTCTTTCTCCATCTCACTAATTGGTTATCTATCCTCATTTTACCCTCCTCTTTGGTATTCAGAAGATGAGCTCCTTTTTCTTTGTCTTGGCCAAATAGCTCAGAGTAAGTCTTGGACGATAAGAACAAAATATCTCTTCATCAATGCCACATTTTCATGATGGGAGTACAGTACTTCACCTCTGGAAAGTGTAGGGTAATATTTAAGGATGACATAATATCCTGGTTTTTTCCCTGTGGCTTCTTTATTAACTACTTGACTCACCATAGCTATCTTTTATAAACAGACCAGGCCATTTATTTATTAAAGGCATTTCATTTGTTTCAATTTGCTGCCTAGTACAATGTCACCAATGTCCCTGTAATAACTATATCAAGGGTTTACAGCTTAATTTACCAACATATCCAGCTCAGCTTGGCCTATCTGCAAAACATTCCTCTGCATTTCCTTCTCATTAGTCAGACTACATATGAATGTATGACTCAGCTCATACTCATATGAACTACACTTCATGAGTCTGTGTAAAACCGTGCACATTTACTGTCCCTCTGCTTTACTTTGTGTTCATTTCAATCCTGTGACAAGGACTGAGGACTCATGATCCATCTGACAATAGTCATGGTTTATGTATAAATGTATTTGTTGTATTGTCCTACAATATGCACATGTGTGCTGTGCCTCTGGCATAACCATTGAGATATGTAATAATGTAATTAGAATAATAAATAAATTTTTAAAAAGGGGCTACAACTTGATATTTCTTCCTTTAAGGCAATGAACAATGTAAATTAGTAATGAGTATAACTGATAAGCTCAAAAAGAGAAGCTAATATAATCAATTACAGGCTTTAATGTGTTTTTTATTTGACTTCCCCAAACAGAGATCACATTTGCACACTGACTTGAATGAAAAATCAATGCAGAACAACTTTCTGACTTCTAAAGTAATGTACTGTACTGGGTTAGAATGATTTGGTAATTCTACACTTCACTTTATAAAAATAAAAAAACACCCACATTTGTAATTCTTTTAAATGAGTAGTTTGATATTTTGGGAAATGCTCTCATTTGCATAAAATCACAACGTGTCTTTGTAAACTTCAGCTCTTGTATAAAAACAAACAAGATATATTGTGTTAATTAGTGAGCTTTAAAGGTGCTGGTAAGTAGAGGTTTAACCTTAGGACAGAGCCAGGCTAGGCATTTCCTTCCAGTCTTTATGATACTCTATGCTAACTGTCTCATGGCTTCATATTTAGCATACAGATAGTAGAGTTATAATGACCTTCTTGTCTAACTGTCGACAAGACAACCAATAACATTTTTTCCCAAAATTTTGAACTGTTCCTTTAAAACAATGCCTTCCTTATCACCAAATAGTGAAACCATGGCGTATTCCTTAAATGGGGTGGCTGTTGGCTCAATCGGAGCGGTCTTCCCTATATCAGAAGGTCAGTGGTTTGATGAATGTGTGTGAATGGGATGAATGTGTAAAATAGCTTTAAGTGGTCGGAAAAATTAGAACAGCACTATACAAGTACAGACCATTTACTTGATGATAGCGGACTGAATATTTCAGATTTTTTTAGCAATCAAATTACATCCCAGAAGAACATTATCAAAGAACAAACACACACAAAGCCAGTGTTGTCCTGTGTCTCTCATGCCTTGATTTACATTTGTTTTTTCCATCCTCACTACCTCCACCTCCAAGTTCAGGTTTTGTGTTTGTCATCTTGATTATAGACTGGAGGATTATAACTGAATATTTATTGGTCTTTGTCCATGCACAACTCAACATTAATCATTGCTCTTCTAATCCAGCCTGTCTTTTATCTTCCCACATAAAGGGGACTTAATCCCCAAATCCCTGTTTACAGCACGCAGTCATTTCTCCTGCTCACTTGATGAAGTGCCATAGACTAGTTCTGTCAGTTGACAATTACAATTCGGCAAGGTTAGGCATGATACTTCAAGGTATGTGTTTCATTTAAACTCCAATGTGTGAGGTTTGTTTAATGGCCTGCGCTAAAATAAACTTCTGAATTTATTCAGCATACCATGAACCAATTGAGAGTTTATGCTGCACACATAGTTTTCTGTTTTGGGCACAATGACGCAACTGTTCAGCTCCTCTCCATCATACAGGATAATGTAAGCTCTAGGTCCGTGTTTATGGAGCATCCAAGGCTAGGAAATTAGTCCTTACTGGCATAAAACTCTTAGAGCGGTGAACCTTGGATCCCACCTTAAGGAATAGGAGTAAAAGCAGTTTATCAATGTTCTTGAATCAGGGAAAGCCACCCTGCCCCCTCCAGGATTTAGTGGAGCTACAGAGCTGTCCTTGGAGATCCCAGCAGGACTACAACAATAACACAAACATTCACACACATTACTGTAGCTGTTGAAGTACAGAATGTAGAATAATAGATTTAAAATAACAAGTTAAGTGGATTCAAACTTGATACAGGAAAACACTGTGATTATAATAATTTTACCGCAAAGCCTCAATATGATGCATATGTAATAATTTCTCCACCACTACATATTCATTAAGGTTGCCATCATCCAAAGACACGTCTGGGCAGTGAGAGCCAACTGATGGCAGTGCAAAACATTGACTGTATTGTAATTGTAGCCAAGGACACTGGCATTCAATAATAATAATAGGCTTTTAATGCAGTAAACAAAAATTTAATAAGTGAAGTGGCTAAACATCTAAAAACAGTTTTAGATTAAACTGAACTTGTGCACTCCTATTTCAATCTGCCTTTTCACTCATCTTTATGCTTTACACAATGCAGATAAATCATACTTTATAGTCAGAAACACACCTAAGAATCAGAGGGATGCTTGTTCAATTCTTTATAACAATACAGAGCCCACTATTTCTCATTTCTTCTAATGCAAAGTTGGTAGAAATTACTTGATTGTCCAAAAGATAATACATTCACAGTATAGAGCCTTGACTTTTGTGTTTAAATTTACACAGGCATTACTGTAGGTTTCCCACCTCATTCTTAAAAACTACACTGCTTTGTTATTTTTGGAAAACAAAATTGGAATGAATTTACAGCATCATTAATGAGTGTTGCCATCAGGACTTATGCCAGTGGTGGCATACTTTCCAAAGGCAGAGGAAATGAGCTGGCTAGTATGAACCATTTTGCCTGCCCAGGTCCTTTTCCTTCCAAGCAATCCTATTTTATTCTGAAGTTTCATTTAGTCTTAGGTTTAGGATGTCTTTAAAAGTCCAATCTCTACTATTCTATTATTATTATGAATCTAGAGGCATGTCCCTACCAATGTCTAGCGACTACTGAATTGTCTATGTAACAATGCATTTGATCCAAAAATAAATTAAATATAACCATTGTTGTTCATCAGTGTCTAGTCATTAAATGTGGTACACAAAAAGCTCTCGTTGTCTAATACCAGTCCAATGCCTTTTTTAAGTTTTGAAAGATTATGCCCTCCCCCCTCATATGCCTTCCAGTGGTTTGGTCCTCTGCCTACCTTTTACAGACCCTCAGCAAATTCATTTCTAAAAAGCAACAACTTCCAAAACTAGTGAGTTATTCAGCCCAACTGGGGAAAACTGAGAAATAATACCTTAGTACCTTGTACTAATTGACAAAAGTCCATTAGTATCCTTTGGTCTCTGTGCACCTCACCTCACCGATATCACTGATGCTTGGGAGATGGGTACCAATGATCTTCTGAGCAGTTTTAATCACCTGCTGCAGAGCCCTCCGGTCTCCAGTCAAGATGCTTTCTATTGCTCTGTAAAAACTGAATTTGGCCTTCTTATGCTTCCTAAAGAAATACAGTCGTTTCTGAGCTTTCTTCACCAGTGTGGAGATGACCATATTAGGTTCTCTGTGATGCTGTTTCCCAGGAACCGGAAACTGTTCACCTTGTCCACCTTAGCTCCACTGATGTAGTGGAGTGTGTGTCTTTATCTCCTTCTTCCTAAAATCAACGATCAGCTCATCGATTTTGCTGATGTGGAGCAGTAGGTTGTTCTCTGAGCACCACTTTGCAAGATTGTCAATTTCCTCCCATTATGAAGTCACATCGTTGTTTTAAATCTAGCCGATGATGGTGATGTTGTCCGCGAACATCACAACAATTTTCTCCATGTTGGGAGATGCAGTCGTGGGTGTACAACATGAATAGGAGGGGACAGAGCACACAGCTCTGGGGGGCTTCGGTTTTGAGCACTAGAGTGGAGGAGGTGTGTCCACCAATCCAAACTGGGATTTGGACTGGGGTTTGTGAGGAATTTATATTATATTGTAGACTAATGTATTTCCATGCATGCTGCTCAGAGTCAGTGTCTCTCCCTCTCCTGTGCGCACGCAGGCAGAAGTGACTGAGTTACTATGGTTATTAGGACGCTGTTTGTCTCTGTTGAACTAAAACTAAAACACCACAGGATGAGAACAGGCACACTGTGATGGAATTCTCATTAACAGTCAGCTTGCTTCGTGCTTGAGCACGTAAAATTTGGATTTTAAAGACTCATTATTACGGTTTTGTTACAACTAAGTTTAGTTAGTTTTTCCAAAACTATTTCTTTATGTATTTCAATGTGGTCACTTTAAGAAACAAGGAAGTACATCTTGTGGCTAGAGTTCAGGAAGTAAGTGAGCATGGCACAGACAGTTGTTTTTTTAAGATACATCTGAGCTAATCCAGTGACATCTGCATACATCTTACGCCTTTGGCAACATCGTGGGTATGGATTGATTGTTTATTGTTGTCTACAACCTCAGAGTTTATTATTTTAGGACAGTTTTATGTTTGTGAAGTTTGATATGAGAATCTGCCATTACTAATGACAGCACAGTTCTTAAGTCATATTGGAAGTTCATAGAAGGACGATTACAAATTAATCAATGAACAGATAATTGATTGCATGTTAAAAACACAATGAGATTTAATTCATATTAGAGTTTGAGTTTGTATATATTTACGTTCTGTATCTCTGTATGTGTTAAAACCAAGCATGGCAAATATTATGCTTTTGTACATTTCAGTTTCACCTTTCCTTGCAACGTCATTAAACCTGTTAACAAGACACAAACTGTCTTTAGAGTCTTGATGTTAGGAAGGAGTTTAGGAGCTGGCTGTCAAACTATATACAACAGATTTACTGAGGACAGTACATTTGCATTTCTCTGTAATGTAGCACAGTGTGAACTCAAAACATTTTTTGATTCCCCAAAAATATATGTTTAAATAGTTAAATAAATACTATAAATGTGCAAGGGGTCAAAATGAACCCAAGCTCTTGAGTGAATTAGACTCAAACCCAAGATCAAACTTCAGTACATTCAACCCTAAAACATGGATTAATCATCTACTGTACTTACTTTCAGGTTGTAAATATGGGCTTACTATAGCATGGACTCTTCACTACGGGAAGCTGATCATTTTACTTGATTAACAAACTAGTGAGAATGAACATCTGGTAGCAATTAACCTTCAAACCTGCCTTCATGCCCGTGGACCAGCATGCATCAGTAGAGCTGGGCTGAGCTCCAGTTCTCTAAAGCCCATTTCTTTCAACAACAACTGTTACTTTCTACTCTTGATTGTTATCTGTCTGTATCATTTGCAATAGCAAACTTACATTAAGACATTGTATTGAATCTGCAAATGCAGACTGTGTCACTGTATTCACAAATTAGCCATACTGCAGCTCAGATCAAGTTATAGATAAACTGTCTCTTGTTTGACCTTGTTGCCATGGAGGATGATTTTGCCAGGCTGGTACAAATCATCTGGGTCTCAACATTTACTCTTGCCAATTCAGAAATGCTGTGTGTGCATGGCACTCTGGGAGAAATAAACAACATCATGGAGCCTGCAATCTTTATTCACCTGATCCACTATTTTCTGGCCAAGGTTATAGAGGTAACACAATCTTAAGAGAGTTCTGTGTAATAGCGAATAGATCCTTCTTGTGTGGGATGAGGACAAAATTAATGAAGGCTGCTCTGTGTCTGTGTGGGGTGGATTCAGCTGCTACTGTGATGCTGTGGACAAAACTTTGGTGTTGACTGTCGAAACTGCACTGCAATGACAGGCTAAATTGTAATATACTAAAATTCAGAAAATAAACAAGACGTCAGTGTATTTGCCATCACTAAGAATGATGTAGATTTGCATGTTCTTCCATTAAAAAGGCTGTGGTTCATCAATAGATAGATGGAGTTTCCTTAGAGCACATGAACGCACCACAGCACAACAAGTTATGCAGCTTGGAGCAGACTTCTCTGAGCAGCTTGCTAAACCAAATGGTGTAAGCATAAAAAACAGCGATCTGGCGCTTGAATATTGTCATCACAATGAGAAAAAAGTGAATTTACCATTCTTTTAACATGTGTAGCAGAGTGGATATGTGCTGTAATTATAGTATTTATTTATTGCTTTAGTGGAATATGTGTTACTCCACTATGAATGTTATTGTTATAATGTATTATCCATGCAGAACTGCAGTTCTGGATCTGTTCCAGTCAGAGCTGTGCCACCTATCAGCAAGACAAGGGAGCAGCTGCAACAAGCTGCTAGAGCTTTATCTTTTGTTTAATATATTGTAGAGTGTCCAATCTGAATATGCACAAACGATAAATGGTTTCATTGCAAAGTTATCAGTAATCAATTCATTCAAATGAATAAATGTCCACAAGCCTATACATGTAAACATTTATTTAGTTAGGTATTGTAATGATTCTGATTATTTTGATTCTTTCTTATTAGTAGATACATTTTCAGTTAGGAATAATAATAATGTAATCTTTCGGGTAGTCTCAGTAGCAAGTTATGCTGAGATTGTTTATATTCTTTCTCGAGAAAGTATCAAAAACAGGCAGTTATGTAATAATTTTCTTAAACTTTCCAAATGATCTTATGAACCATTAACAACTCATATATAAATGGTTTGTCATTAAAATAATACTTCATTTATAAATAGTGAGCCGATCATGTATAAAGTATGATAGATAAGCTTATTAATAAAGAATACAACATTTATAACTATGTTTCTTACATGTATTAATGTAAGAACAATGGTTTATAAATTATGAATTAAAAATGTACTAATACTTAACAACTGCTTCATAGTGTGTAGATAACAAAGAATAAAACATTTATAACTGTGTTTATGAATGACTTACTAATGTGTATTAATGTATGAACAATGCTTTATAAATGATGAATTCCTTATTTACTAATGCTTAACTAATTCTTTATAGTGTGTAATTATTATAAAGTGCTACCAAGTACACTCCATCACAAAATGAGACATTAAAATACATTTTCAAAACTTGAAACAAAGATTTGAAGTGGCCGTGGTGGTCCCAGAAGCGAGCTTGTGACCGGAGGTCACCGGTTCAGTCCCCGTACCGACAGGATAAAAATCTGGGTGTGGAAAATAAACCAAGCAGCTTGCTCTCCCTCATTTACCACCACTGAGGTGCCCTTGAGCAAGGCCCATAACTCAAACAGCTCCAGCCTGAGCTGCTTAGTGGCCAGCAGGTCAGGCTGTTGTTGTACTGGGCAGCTTCCAGGTGTGTAACGGTGTGAATGTGGTCAGGGTCTTCCTGCAAAAGAGAGGCTTCTTCTCAGTGAAGCTAAATAAAGGTTAAATAGATATAAAAATAGATTGATGCAATAAAATATGAACAACCCACCTCATGAAATAAAAAGATACTGCCTATACACCAAATCAACCATTAGAATAAAACTAAATAAAAAACCCTACAGGCCATTCAATAAAAAATTTGCACAATTTCTATCTGTACAAAAAAATTGGTAAAATAACCAATACACAAACGTTCAAGCGTGTGACTTGTACATTTTGTTTATAGCTGCAGAAACTCACTCATTCCCTCACTCACCTCACTTTGCTGATACATGATGCATGGAAAATGTTTGGCATAACAGTCAACAATAGTATTTGTTACTTTTCAGTGGAGTCTTTTTGTATATTTGTATTACATTTAGGATTAGGATATTATGTTAGTATACCCCTAAAACATAACACTGTCAGTCATCTATCTCACCAGATCATTGGTGCTTTGTCAGGGCTCTGGGGGCTGTGCTGGCTTTGACTCTGTTGCCCTCCTCTCTGCTGTCTGTCTCACATTCACCCATGTCAGCGCTGGTACTGGGACCACCATAATCGTCACTGCTGTCTCCACTGGTGGCAGCGCCAAAAGAATAGCTTGTGATTTTGAGGCACTTTGCTGCACCTGTCTCATGCGACTGCCTTTTTTTTCTCCCTCAACTTTTCAGCACCACCTTTGCATTTTGTCGCATGTTTTTTATCCAGCACAAATAACCAGGCTAGAGGTTAGGTCTGTGTTTTAACCGTTTTAATATGTGGCCCAACTGTGCAGCGGCCCACTGAGAAAAATCACGGTACTCCCTGTGGTCAGTCTTACCTTGGCCACAATGCTTTGGATGTAAAAAATGATTGACAATGAATTTAACTTATTAAATTAATTAGAACAAATTGTGTCTTTGTTAGTACTCTGTTGCATTATTGTAAAATCTTTTCCTAATAATCATTTGTGTGTAATTTTATTTTACCCAAATTATCACCAAGATTTTCTTGAAAGGGATACATTTTTTTAGGGCTGACCCCGAATAGTGAAGAATCGATGCTTCGATGGGCGGAGCCTGATTCGACTGTCAATCTCACAATCGAAGCTTCGCAGCGAAACAAGGATCATGCCTTTTTGGCGATATGGGGGTGCTCAACGTCTGATTTTGCATAGAACTACCAGTTTTCTCCCAATAAGTTAATATACTGCCTATTACAATATACATTTCAATGTTTAATGTGTAAATAAACATATAAAAAGAATAAAACTTTCAATAAATGTTTTTAAAGTGCGTGAATAAATCCAAAATTGTCAGCCTAACCCTGGTTCGTCTGTGCGCATGTGTAAGCGTAGCGTGGATATGTGTAGTGGCAGTGGAGGAACGCTTGCTGAAGAGAAGGAGCTGCAGCTTTACGGTGTTGTTCCGAGTTGTTCGCACCTCGCGGGACTTTCGGTTCATTTATCACCGTTGATGAAGCACATAAAGAATATTTTATTGTTTTTAAATAGCCGGCTACTTGAAATAAATCCGCAAGGAAACGCGACATGCATGCAGTTATCGGACCGGTGAATGACAGGCGAGAGAGAGAGAGCGCGCCTCAGTTTAGCTGGAAATTTACAGTGTAAGTTGAATGAAGAGAGACTGCAGCTCTGCAGCTTCTCAAGATTAAAGCTACCCCCCCCCCCCTCCTGCAATCGTCGTGCACAAAAAAAACACACATGATTCGACTGTCAGTCGACTATAGGCAGGGCTTGACGATTATGATTCGACTATGTAAATCCTTAGTCAGGGACAGCCGTAAATTTTTTACTTAAAACAGCTTGCAGATTTCCAGGACGTTGGTTGGATCCTTTAAGAATGTATTTTCAAGCTGTAGATCTGAGTGTAATGCTGCAGGATGTGTGCTGTATACAAGAACCTTAATTGACAGAGTAACAGTAAAGTCTGCTGATGCTGACAATAGCTGTTGATTTTAACTGGAACATCCTGAGAAGATGTCCAAGGCTTTCTACAGACAATCAACATTTAGGCTTACATGTCTTTACTAAGAAGTTTAGAAAGGGAAATTAATGATAAAAATAATTCACAAAATTTTGCGTCACCACAATATTTAAATGTACTGGGGTCGGTTATTTATCTAACACTACAGATTGAAATGAACCCAGTTACAGTTCATTGGATTTGTGATATAAAGTATTGGCTGAACAGAAGACACCTCCGTAAGGAAACATTAGTTAAATAGCCTGATGTTGTCAGCTCAACAAAATAAGTAATTGAATGGCTTTTGTAAATCTTTTAAAGGAAAACTTTGTGATTTTCAACCAGCCTTGTTTCATTACAATGTGTATAGTATATTCAAATGAATAATGGTTCTTCATTTTCGCATCAGCAGGCGGACTTTTGCCGGCTCTGGGGCTGCCGCCTCCACGGACAGTTGGATCAAGAGAAGGCTGCTCTGTGCCAGGGGCAACTAGTGGCACCTCGGCCATAAATGTGCACCAATTGAAACAGAAGTAGAGTTGCACCAACAATTAGGGCCACATATGGACACAGGAGTGATTGAGATACACTTCAAAGAAACCGTAAAAAACAACCAAAGCCAGCGTCTGAGCACAGAGTAAGTGCAATTGCGACAGTGTGCTGTAGCACGGCAACCTTACAGTGTGAAAACCTACAATACACATTTTTTACGAGGCCCTTTTAAGACTAGCATTGCTATCAGAGTTTAGCTTAACATTAGTAGCCCTGACTAAGTGTTTGTAGTAGTTGGGGAAGTTTGGGAGTGGGAGTGGCCTTGAAAGGCAACGGGGTCAGTGCGTTCTGTGTTGTAGGATTTCTACCTTTTGACCAAAGAGATTACCGCAGCTGTAACATTCGCTGACTACAGTTTCAACACCTGCACCAGGTGTTGAAACTGCTGCAGCTATAGCTTTCTTTCCCGAAGGTGGCAATGTCATCATGTCTACATCTGTTACTCTCCTATAGGTGAGACAGTGGCAGTGACTGAATATGAACAAGTTTTTGTGTTTGGGAGTTACAAACCTGTTCCATAGGGTGCGTCACATTTAATAAAAATATTTAAATGACCGAAGGATTTTCATTCCCCCTTATGGGATTCATGCAAATAAGTTTCAGACATTGCAATTATGGGTAACAGCAGGCTAACAGTTTTCAGTAGTTTTGGTAATAAACACAGAAATCCAGAGTCACTGGCAGTTACACTACAGGTAAACATATAGTTTTCTCCATCTAATTTCCAAAAGTCAATTAGCTTTTCCCTCCAAGTACAACAGCTATTTACAAGATACCTTATGCACAGGCCAACTTGAAAAGAACTTGCTCCTCATTTTTCAGACTCTGTTTAAGTTGATTTGACATACACTCACATTTTCAAGTACGCTAATTTTTTTTTCTAAACGGAAAAACATCTACCAACAGATGGCCATGACAAATGTAAAAAAACAAAACAAAAAAACATTTTAATGCGTTTGTTAACCTCCTGTTTTGTTGAGCGTGGAAAATATCAACGAACAAATCGAATTAAAAAGCAATTTTTCAAAATGAAGCTAAATCCTTGGCACTGTACATGGAAAGAGGAAAAACACCTCATGATTGATTGTGAGTGTTCAGATTTGGCCACCATTGATTAACTATGTCCTTAGTTGGCAGCACCTCAAACACTATGCCTAAATGATGATTAAAAAGAACCAGTGGAGAGTGTTAGAGAAGGTGAAATAAATATGTTCCAGTTAATTCGAATAGATGTAAATAACGTCAAAGTCTACGTTTTTGTTCTTTTTCCACTTCATTTACTTTGTTGAAGGCTAATGATGAATATTAAGTATGTTTACCCAGTTTCCTTTGTCATTGGAGATGGCTTTACACTGCCAAGATTGTGTTGTTGTATTAATTTCGCAAACAAAAGCTATTCATCAGTGTTTTTTCTGTATCTATCAGACTGTTTAACACCCAGGTAGAAATTAGACCCAAACAATAAGAGATCTGATTTTTCCAGTTAGCAAGACATTTTGGCATATCCCTCATTAACCTGATGTCATCGTGATGTACACTGCAACAAGACACACAGCTGATCATATTATTCAAATCTGTAGCTGTCCCCCACAATCCATTATAGTCAACAAATTAACACAGGGACAACAACAATATTCATTCTATTTTAGCAAATCGGTTTGGGGTTGTTCTACTTCATGCATTGAAAACTTTTCGAGATGGTTTAGTTGCTAAATATCACTCTGTGTGGAGGGAAATCTTCACTATTGCCATGAGGAAACCTTTTGTTTTCTTCTTAAATAGTAAGTTAAAAGACTTTAAATATAAACTGGTATTTTACCTCATGGCAAAACTGGTTCTTGTTGAGTTGTGTTAAAATTCTCTCCAGCCTCTCAAAGAGTATTCATTCCCTCTCCACAGTCCCACTCAGATAAACCCATATCCTTCTTATCCTCAGCAAATCAATACCTACCTCAGCTACTTTGGGAATCAGCCATCCACACACATCAACTGAGAAGTGATGCTTCAGAAGCACAAAGCAGAAATCCTTGGTGGGAATCTTTGCTTGCGTTAGCATCTCCAGGTGTATCTTGGTGGTATTTGAGCTTTTAGAATATACAGATGAAAGAGAAACAAGGTAACTCATCCTTATCATTACACAAGCTGGTTATTAGTGGTGTTATTTTAATGCGATGAATGAGTATTTGTCTCTGAATGGAAACACTTCGAGCATGTTACCAAACCGAACATCAAACATTGAAATATCTGGTAATCACACTGGACAAGAAACTCAGAGACTATCAGCCATCTGTAAACTCAAAAGACTCTATGTGGCTCCCTATATCCCTATCTCCTCACTCAGAGCTCAGGCGTCAGGCCATCGCTGCATTGCAATTACAATAGCACGGGGAAACAGCACACACACACTCAATCGCCACTTCACTGTGCTGCCCTCTGGGTGCAGGTACAGGTCCCAGAGGTGCAGAAAGGCTCGCTATGGCAAAAGCCAGGTACCCAAAGCCATAGCATCTCTAAACAGGGTGACTCACTAGGGGAATGACTGGTCTCATTTTCATGTTGTTTTTACCTGTTGTCATGTGCTGTTGTGTTGTGTTTCATGTATTTCTATCTACTGGTGTAGGATGATGTGTGTCTTCCCTGTGATGTATAGTGCTGTGAAAAAAAAATACCTGCAGGGACAATAAAGTCTAACTAACTAACTAATTAACTAACTCTGTCAAGTCCCTCATTATAAATGAATTCCCAGTAATTATTAAAAGTGCCTTTAGTGGAGGTCAGTGAGGTTGGTTCAAGCCATTAATCTAATTGTGTGTCATTTAAATATCATAAATCATATTGTACATGTTTACATTTGACATTTCTTTGCACTTAACAGTGCAGTAATATCTATGCCTGCTTCCTGTAATCATCAGTGCATGAATATTGATGTGGTATCTCTCCAGGCACTTCATCTAAAATGAATGAAGACGGGCCTCCAGCTCAGACAGATCTGCACAAACACAGCATGCTCATTAAAGACCAATTGTATAATAATGTGCACCTGTCTGGAGAATTGAAAGGTAGCCTTCCTGAACGGGTTTGCCCAGAGATCTGGAATTAGCCATTAAGATATATATGTTTTCCGCTGTTTTATGAGCAGCGACTATGCCTGTTATGTTTAGTTTTACAGGAAGTTGTAATGATGTATTTACTGCCAAATGATTAGACTTGAGGGTGACAAAGTGGATTTACTGAGGTTAAGTGATTGCTATTACTATCACAATAAATAAATCACTTGTTAATTTTATTATATAAGCTTTTACTGCAACATTTGCCATATTTTAACATCATGTTTATTTGTCATTTTGCAAAGAGCATGACTGAAAGTATGAGGTGATTAATTTAAAATTTCCAGAAAACGTTTTGGTACAGCCTCTTATTTCTAAGTGCAGGAACCAAGTCAACAGAAAAAATATGTCTTTCTCTGAAATGATAGGCTATTTTGAGCCAAAATTGCAAAACAAAAATCATAACTTCATCAGGCTTCTACAGATTTTCCCTAAATGTGACAGACACTAGGAAACATTATTTAAGTTGGCCTAATGTGGAAATATTTAATGGAACTTCTATGACAAACCTACTGTACTTCATTAATACTCACTATTTCTTCATAACTTTTATATCTGTGGTGTTTGTGTGGCACCATGGATTTTACAGATTAAGGAGATACTAGATAATTTATCTTTGACTCACACAAAAATATGACAACAAGATCAGTTTATATAGTATTGCCAAAGCAAACTGAAAAGCAAGCCATTGTACAATCTTAATGTTTTTTGATTTGCCGGCTTTGATAGGAATCAGACTGTCTGTAACCTTAGCAGTGACCTTTGTTTACGTAAATTATGTTTCACTTAATTTCTGACAGGTACCATTGTTTTGTTGTAATTGTATTGTATATTTTGTGTGTACTCTATGCCATATAACCATGGTCTCGGATCTGAATCCGAATCATTGAACAAATATTTTGACAAGAATATCTGAATACCAGCTTCCATTACGGTAGAGCATCACGTTCTGTTTGCTGGAGGGTTTTTTCAGAAACCTCTGTTCACAGGTGTTAGTAATGACAAATACAAAAGCTTTCATGAACTGTGTAAAATGTACAGCCAGCACTTTGGGTTTTAGTCTTGGATAAAAACACTGAAACTGTCAAAATATTTCTATGAATATTTGTGCTCTCTCAAAAAATGAAGGTGACATAGGAATAAGTTCTTTCTAACAGCTTTCAAGAAGCACTTCGGTAAAGTACTGAACGAGTCCCACCGTCTTGTAAGTAAACCATCAAGGCTACATCCTGCCTCCACAGAGCTCATGATGACTGATAGAAATCAAATTGTCTGCATCAGTAACTCATGCAAGTCATGTCTGCTGCTGCATCTGGTCTGTTGACATACTGCTCTTTGAAGCTCGCTGAGTACGAGCTGCACCAAAAGGCTATTCTTCCTTTATTGCGCAGCTTATCACTTTCATTTTTTTGCTTGGAGACTTTCCAAAGAGCTAATTCTCTTTTTCTGGACGGCTGAAGGCAGTCAAGCCAATCCTGTGGAGCAGCTTCTGCCATGCTGCACTGCACCTACTACGATCCAAATAGGGTCATGACTAGAGGGTATCTGCATGCTGTTGAAGTGACATTCCTCTCTGCTGAGTTGGTGTGTTGTACGATCCAGGCAGCTGTCCCTAACCCTTAGCTACATCTACCGTAATTAGTTGTTTTCTCAAGCTGAATACTCCATTAATTACTCAACATATTCTTGACGTCATATAGGATCATTGATTTCTTCCCATTTACTTTAAAGGTGTTATTGAAAGTTTTTACCTCTCTTTAGAAACAATGCTTTTACTGTACCATCTGTAAAAAGTATTTATGCTCCATACAGCAACAGTAATAACCACCATTACAATTTTCCATCCATCCATTTTCTGCCACTTATCTGGCAGTAAGCAAGGTTATTGCGCTCACAATGAATTAAAATGAATTTTTTGTGATAGTAATGCTTTGTGTTTACACTGCCTGACTACTGAGGTCCTGCATTTGACTACACAGCCTGTAACATCAGTGGCATGGCAGAAAGTCAGCTTGTCTTGCCAATGAAGGCATATGTACTGTATTAATGATGCCTGCTGAAGGGGCAAGGTTTTTCTGAAATATTGGTGTAACAAATTACATTTTCACTACGCCAACATGTGCGTAATTGACTGTTCATTAAACCTCTTCCCCAGACAGTGTTTGTCCAATTCTTGCTTAGTAGAATCTTGCTTTCGAGCATGTGCATGTGGCTGTACAAGAAAAGTCTAAGGAATGGTTCAAATAGCGTGCTAGTCCGTAAGCTGCAAAAGTAAGCATTCTTGGGTAACTAACAACAGCAGTAAACTCGGACTACTTCCAAAGCCATCATTACTGGTAGATTTAGTACAGGTTACATTTGAAAAAGCCCCAACAAATTCATTGAGTCGGAGCCACTTCTTTGTAAAAACTAAGGCGCACCCACTGTGGCAAATCTGCCATTGTTATTATTGGAAATAGCATAATGTGCTGTGCAAAAATGGGATGCTTGATATGCATAGCAACAGTGGTAGGGCAGCTGGGCTCAGCGAAAGGTCAATTAGGACACCTACAGTATGTGTTAAGGATACAAACATTTCTGACTCAAAGACAATATTGTTGCTTTATTTATTTATTTTTACTTCAGGTTTAAAGGTTCAGTGTGTAGGTTTTAGGGCATCTAGTGGTGAGGGTTGCGAATTGCAACCAGCAGCTCACGGTGCTCCTTGTATGGTCCCGTTTCCCAAGTTGTGAAGTGAGTTCATGTGCTCTTAAATCAGAATGTGGAATCAACATGGACTCTACTACAAAGATGTGTTGGATCAGCATTACCAGAGCATATAAACAAAACGCAGACATCTAGTTTACAATACATGGACAACAAACTAACCGTTATAACCATATTACAAATCACATGTTTGTGAAATATGTCTATGCAATACGTGATTTTGCATGAATCAAAGTTCTGTATACTTCTTTATGTTTCATGTACACTTTATTTCTCTCATTGCAATAAAGTTTTAAGGAGGAAAAAAGACTTGGATTATTCCGACACCACATGAATGCACCATTAGTCACTGCTCATCCCTCCCTTTCTTAAGGTGGCCAACATGCTCTATAAGCTCTTTTGCTGAATAATAATAATAATAATAATAATCTTTATTTGTAGAGCACTTTTCAAAAACAAGTTACAAAGTGCTTTAACAAGTAATAATACAAAGTAATACAGTAATACAAAAACAATACAAGATAAAAGCAAGAAAACATTGAAAAGACTAAAATATATGTTTAAGATAAATATAAAATAAGTAAAATAGAAATAAAAAATATAAAATAAAATAGAATAAAATAAAAGGGATAAAATAAAGTCAAATAAGATCGGGAAAGGCTCTCCTATAAAAGTATGTTTTAAGAAGGGGGAAAAGAGTTCACTGACTCAGCCGACCTGATTAATACGTGTGGGCCTATATTTGTCCAAATTTCTCTTCTTTTATTACTTCTAACAAACCATTCAACTACTACTACTACTTCTAACGTTACTTGTTCTTCTTCTTCTTCTTCTTCTTCTTCATACATGGACGTTTGTCCATTTGGGCTACTGTAGAAACATAGCGATGCAAAATGGCAACGTCCATGTAAGGGGAGCCACAGTTTATGTAGATAGAAATGGCTCATCTAAGGTAATAAAAACATACATAACATTCATTATGTAAGGTCTTTTTACACCACTGAAAACATAGTTATATATATTATATTGCATTTCTGTCAATAGACCCTCCCAAATATTACACACTGAACCTTTAAAGTAATGTGTGAAGATGTGTATGAGGGCTAAGTTTTTATAAAGTATAGCATTTAATACGCATAAAGATGAATGTATAACCATGAAAAATAACTGAACTGCAATGGTGAGTATCATTTTCATACAGCACTTTCGAAATTGCGGATGCTCTTTGCCACTGCTGCATTGTTTCCTATGGTTTAACAATTTGGTAACCTGGCAACACTGAGCAAATAAAACATCACTTCAACAAAGTGTAGACACCCTGCAGACATGAGACCTTAACAGTCTACAGGGTATGGCATCATTTTCATCCTTCTTTGCCTTAACACATAAAATGTTTCTCTTCCTATTGTTGCAAGGTGATTTGCTGTGAGTGATACAACCGCACCAGCACAGATGACACGAGAAGGGGCGTCTCATAATGCTTTTTTTCCTTCCTCGCGAATCATGATGTTCTAAAACAATTGAACTTTTAAGGTTAATGCATAAAGTTTGTCTAAAAATGCAAAAAAAAACCCAGTACTGACATTTTCATTCTTTAACCTCTTTTCTGCAAATTGCTTAACTGTCATCGCAACTGGGAAAACAATTTTCATAAGTGGTTAACCTCACTGGTCACTGAATGTTTAGCAGCTGTAACGTGGTAGTGTCGCTCATAGGCAGAAGAGCACTGGCCACACCAGAGAACAAAGTCTGCACTTTATTCTCTCTACTACAGAGAAGCTTGGGGCACGGTCAGCACACACACACACAGTGCAGGCTCCCTCCCTGCATGTGTGTAAATAAAGTTCACTCAAAAATAAGGCAACATATTACAATGGCTCAGCTGCACACACATTGCCTCAGGTCCAATGGTAGTCTTGCATTTACCCTGGCAATAAAAAACAGAATTTTATATTCAGTACCAGTCTAAAATATAAAACAAGTCACAATTTAGCATGACCTCTTACAAATGCCTCAAACTGTTTTTTTGTGTGATTGCAGGCTAGTAAACATTACGGATTTAAACTTCAACCATCTATGGTTACGCTTACAGTATGTTTTATTATTATCACAGAAAAGAGGTCAGTCTGATTTAAAGAAAACAAAAACATTTATGAAAGGGCTTATCACATAACTGTTAAACAAATGAGGTCTTATTTTTATGTAGTTTAGACATTTTTATGGATAAATGGCATAAAGCTTGAAAAGGGCTGTGACCACAACATGACCACTGTCAAGTCAGCCACAATACAAAAACTGACAGCTGCTCATAATTTCCACCAATAAAGACAGCTGACAGAAGCATATGAGCATTTTTGAAAATATATTTAGGGATGACTCTGTAGAGAATCAGATATCTTTAGTAAACAAGTCTGTGACTTTAATAAATACAGTTTATTGAATTTATTATTAGAACACGCATATCCACATGTGGCCTACTGCCAAAATAAAGCTATATGGGCTCATTTACTCACTTAGCTGACACTTGAATCCAAAGCAACTTACAACTCAAGGACACATTGGTAGCTGTGTCATAGTGGTAATTGAACCTCCAACACCATAGGCATGTGTGAGGTAAGATCATCATGTATCATCTTAATCCTGTAACAAATGCAATATATTGCAGCAACTTGAAGCTACATGTGATAACAGACTTTTTTTTTAAGAAAAAGAGAATTTTGGTGTATTAACAGCTTCACCTACAGCTGTAGGTGCTTGATATGCTATTCACTATTCTTACTACATAACTGTAAAAGAAAGTGCTAGCAAAGCTTATGAAAACGATCATTTAGCACAGGATTTACTTTTATTTTATGTTAACTGGTAGTTAGTTACAGTGGTCATCATTCAAGCATGATTTTAACAGGCTTCAGGATAAATTGTGAATACAAACATACTGATATCTGCACGGTCGCTGAGATGCATGTTGACGCTGGCTTGATATAGATCAGACCATCTTTCATTCACGCTGTGTTTACCCACAGTGAGGGAAAGTATTTTTCACAAATCCTGCCTATGCTGTCTCATTAAAAGCCGATCCCTTAAAATCCCCCATGTGGATCGCCAAAGAATAGCTGCACTCTTAAAACTGCACCTTTAATTTTAATTTCACACTGAAAGGAAAACTGTGATTACTAAAATGACCTTGCCTAAGATTTGTATTTGTACAAAGAATTATATCTAAAATATCTGTGAATCTCTCGGTGTGAAATCTGAGGAAAAAACAACAACAGAAAAACCTCAGTGGAGTATTTGGTGTCGTGGCCGTTAAAAAGCTCTTCTTCCTAATGTTGTTATAGATAGTAAGAGATATAAGCAGGCTCCATGCAGCGGCAGATCTGCTGCTCATCTCCACTTCAAACCAGGGTACACAGCCAGACGCACGCTGCCGCTCTGTATCCACCATCTGTATCTACCACTGACTGGGTTTATATAAGGTGTAAGAGCTTCACGCAGTGGGGAGGGAAAAGGAGACAGGGAATGAGGGAAAGATCAAGAGGAAGGAAAATCATACTATACTTGTGTTCAGTCATGCCTTGTGGACGGCACAGCGAGAAAACATCCAAAACATGGTAAAGAATGTCACATGCTAGCTAAATGTGCTTTAATATAGACACATGCTGCTCCTCTGTCTGACCTTACCTCACACTCTAGGCTTACCACAAAAATATTTCAACTCCCTGCACTCAACACACCCACAGTTTTCTAGCTGCTGGAGACAGACTGCGCTCTGAAAGTAAACTTTACTGAAAAGAAAATCTACATGGTTCATGGGCGTGCTGTCGACTAGATCCAGATTAAAAAAAATAAATTAGAATGGAAATTACTTTGATATATTACATGTTTTACTTACTTATTACAAACTAGCTAACTGTCGCTACAGTTGCTGCTGCAAAGCTAACAAACAGAGAGGACGAGGCAGTCCAATTAGAGCCAGCACACCAGCTCCAGACAGCGATACTCACAGTATCACACTCACACTCAACAGTATGTCTTGGCAAATTAGTAAGCAAGCTGAATGTCCATGGGCAAGTAAAAATCATGGCTGCGATGAGTGGAATAGTGTTGTGTGGCTCGGTCCGAGCCACTTTGTTTGTTTCCCATTTACAGAGCCAGGGCTGTGTACAAACACTGGATTTATATACTGTTTATTGCACTTATGTCTTATTTGTGTCCAATTAAATCAGTCTGAGTCTTTTTCAACTTAAATATGTTGTTGTACTGGAACAGCGTCAACTCAGGTGTGACATCATTCCCAGCTACGACCTCTGACTTTTGAGATACATGGAACGCACCAAACATCAAAACTAACTCAGCCAAGGACAATTTAATTGTCATAGAAACATCACTCTGTTAGATTTTGATGGCTGGAAAAAAAATTGCATGATCGGACCATGTTGCTGTGCTAAACGATCTAGGTGATCGCCGCACATCAGTTTCAGACAAGTAGCTCCTTAGTAGTCATAGCTCGTTTGGAGAGTAAATAACAGACAGCTGGTGAACAGAATTGTTGGAATCAGCCAGTTAAACTTTAAAGTGGATCATTGTTTTAAGATAATCGCCTCAGCCTTAGTTTGAACCTTCAGGACTTAGGGCTGTGAAGGAGCTCAGCATTATCAGTAGGGATTGTTAATGAAATATCAAACTATGTTTGTTGTATTTATGTTGTCAGCAGTGTTGGGCAAGCTACTTGGAAAATGTAGTGAGCTAAGCTACTAGCTACTCTACATTAAATGAAACCCCCAGTGAAATGGAGCAAGCTAAGCTACAGCAACTTGGTAGTTAGGTCTATATATATATATATATATATATATACACACACTCTCTCTCTCTCTCTCACACACACACACACACACACACACACACACAGTATAGGTCTAGTTTATATTGAACTAACTTCATTCTACAGTAGCAATAGAAGAAAGACTAAAAACCTGCTCCAAACAGTGTGTGTGTGTGTGTGTGTGTGTGTGTGTGCGCAAGAGAGAGAGCTAAATCAGACACACAGAAACTCTCCTACTTAGTGCCATTTCATTGCAGTTAAATGTATTTCCTCATGCAACAACTGCAACAAATGGAGAACCATTGTTGTTTTTATAAAGTAACTTAATAATCACATTATTAATTATATATTTTTTATTGTTTATATGTGAATTTGTGCTCAACATTGCAACCTAAACAACCTAAACATTCATGGCAATGGGCGAGAGAGAGAGAGAGAGAGCGCGAGCTCTCATCTCATGGAAACAAGTTTCTGCCACTACATATCAAAGTTTCCTCCTCACTAGAGGAAGAGCTGTCCAGGCTGGACCCTGATCCTTCTCACAAGAGGTGTTATAATAACTATCATATCTATCTATCTCTATCTCTCTCTCTTTATATATATATATATATAACATATCTGTACGTGATGTCACCGTCTCACGGAAGCGCTTCTGCCGGCTGCACATACAGGTCCGTGTGTGGCGGTGGCGTCACTTACTGATCCTTCAGAAATGCTTGGGAAAATGTAGCGTGTGTGGAAACTACCGCGCTTCTCGGTCAAATAAAGGGCTTCGTTACTGAAAAGCTATTTAATTCAGAAAATAGCGACGCTACCACCAAGCTACTGAGAAATGTAGTTAAACTAGTAACGCCGCTGCTACCACCCAACGCTGGTTGTCAGACATGATTTTTTTTTACCATTATGGCCGTAACTGCCTAACCATGTAGCTATTATCAATAAATATAATAAATATTTTTGGAACTAAATGTGGGCTTATTTGTGACTTTTTATAGGAAACTAAAGCCACTTTCATTCAGAGATCCCACAATAAACGTGGAAAGAATATCTGCCAATATAACACATTTGCTTATTCATACTAATTTAACCTTTGCTGCATAATCCCACAACCATGTGTGCTTTCACATCCGGCTTTAAGGACCGGCAGCATAGAAAAATACTGTTATGTCTAATACAACACCAGCATGCTGGCTGTGGCTTCTCACACACGTCTCTCTAACTACCATTGTTCTGGCTCCATACTGTTCATACAGTTCAGTGAGCCAGCATCTTTGCACAATATTGTGCAAATATTCACAGTACAGTGTGAAAATGGCATAAGGTACTTACAAGTTGGATTTTCTTTGTCTGAGGACCTCGAATACAAGCAACTGCATTATTTCACATCATTCTATTTATGTAGTAATGATAAATTTGCGACTCTGCTTGGTTTATGTATCTTACAATACTGTGTAGACCAATGTAGACAGGCAGTCACCTCTGGAAATGTATCATATCTCATATAATCTCATGCATGAGGTTGTTTGTATCATGAGGTCTGACATGAGATCCCGTGGTGTTGGTGGCCCTTGTTGTGATTCAGGGAATCACAACAATGAACAGTTCCACTTCCTCGACAACAGGGTGTCTGTGCTGGTGACCATTTCGACATGTTGCTGCAATCAGTTGCTCAAAGGGTGCAACTGATTGGCTGACAAGTTCAAACATCTGCTCTCCTCAAATGTGGCTCCAGTCAGTCAGAAAAGAGGAACGCAATCCATAACCGTCATGTCAACAAGTCATATCACCATATTTCTGAATTATTGTTCAATAAACCTTTCTCACAGAGGACATTTTGACATGTCACAGTAGAAAAAGCACAGGTGTAAATAATAAAATGAATGATGGCTGAGTTTTAGTTTTAGAGGTTCTGGTTTTGTGCATGCTGGCTCACTGTCACGGCTTACTGGGGCATTTGAATAAAACACCATTAATGTTATTAGCAACACCTGTGCTTTTCCTGCTATGACAAGTCTGCTGTGGAAAATGCCAATTTCAGGAATTCAAAGAAAGACAAAAGTTAAAAAAGCAATCCTGTAAACATTCAATTGTTCATTTAATTATTCATTTGGCCGGCACTCCTCTTCTTGTGTCCGGCTCATTTACACAGGTAGATATATTAGATGTAGTTCACTTGAAGGTTATAAGGGAAAAAGTGATGAAGCAGACTGACTGGTCCATCAGTACAAATTAACATAAAAAAGAAGCACAGAGGCTGCAGACTCGCAGTTGGAATTGAAGTTTGTGATCAAACAGTACAGGTTATTGGCTTTAATTAGGCCTAACAGCCTTGGGCTGCATTTGTAGTTTTGGCAATGACATTTGGGAGCACAACAACCTGAGTGCAGTGATCATTAGTGCCCACCCCTAAACCACCTCAGGCACAGTTAACAGTGTTAGCTGGACAGAGATGTCTGAGAAAATAAGTGGAGTCCCGCCACAGGTAAGAGTTAGTATGTGCTAAGGTTTTAGTTTAGACAGATTTGTCTTTAAAAAGGTAATCTGACATTATTCAACAGTGGACAGTATATACAGTGGGTACGGAAAGTATTCAGACCCCTTTAAATTTTTCACTCTTTGTTTCACTGCAGCCATTTTTCAAAAATCAAAAAAGTTCATTTTATTTCTCAGTAATGTACACTCAGCACCCCATCTTGACAGAAAAAAACAGAAATGTAGAAATTTTTGCAAATTTATTAAAAAAGAAAAACTGAAATATCACATGGTCATAAGTATTCAGACCCTTTGCTCAGTATTTAGTAGAAGCACCCTTTTGATCTAATACAGCCATGAGTCGTTTTGGGAAAGATGCAACAAGTTTTTCACATCTGGATTTGGGTATCCTCTGCCATTCCTCCTTGCAGATCCTCTCCAGTTCTGTCAGGTTGGATGGTAAACGTTGGTGGACAGCCATTTTCAGGTCTCTCCAGAGATGCTCAATTGGGTTTAAGTCAGGGCTCTGGCTGGGCCATTCAAGAACAGCCACGGAGTTGTTGTGAAGCCACTCCTTCGTTATTTTAGCGGTGTGCTTAGGGTCATTGTCTTGTTGGAAGGTAAACCTTCGGCCCAGTCTGAGGTCCAGAGCACTCTAGAAAAGGTTTTCGTCCAAGATATCCCTGTACTTGGCCACATTCATCTTTCCCTCGATTGCAACCAGTCGTCCTGTCCCTGCAGCTGAAAAACACCCCCACAGCATGATGCTGCCACCACCATGCTTCACTGTTGAGACTGTATTGGACAGGTGATGAGCAGTGCCTGGTTTTCTCCACACATACCGCTTAGAATTAAGGCCAAAAAGTTCTATCTTGGTCTCATCAGACCAGAGGATCTTATTTATCACCATCTTGGAGTCCTTCAGGTGTTTTTTTGCAAACTCCATGCGGGCTTTCATGTGTCTTGCACTGAGGAGAGGCTTCCGTCGGGCCACTCTGCCATAAAGCCCCGACTGGTGGATTGCTGCAGTGATGTTTGACTTACTACAACTTTCTCCCATCTCCCGACTGCATCTCTGGAGCTCAGCCACAGTGACCTTTGGGTTCTTCTTTACCTCTCTCACCAAGGCTCTTCTCCCCCGATAGCTCAGTTTGGCCGGACGGCCAGCTCTAGGAAGGGTTCTGGTCGTCCCAAACGTCTTCCATTTGAGGATTATGGAGGCCACTGTGCTCTTAGGAACCTTAAGTGCAGCAGAAATTTTTTTTAACCTTGGCCAGATCTGTGCCTTGCCACAATTCTGTCTCTGAGCTCTTCAGGCAGTTCCTTTGACCTCATGATTCTCATTTGCTCTGACATGCACTGTGAGCTGTAAGGTCTTATATAGACAGGTGTGTGGCTTTCCTAATCAAGTCCAATCAGTATAATCAAACACAGCTGGACTCAAATGAAGGTGTAGAACCATCTCAAGGATGATCAGAAGAAATAGACAGCACCTGAGTTAAATATGAGTGTCACGGCAAAGGGTCTGAATACTTATGACCATGTGATATTTCAGTTTTTCTTTTTTAATAAATTTGCAAAAATTTCTACATTTCTGTTTTTTTCTGTCAAGATGGGGTGCTGAGTGTACATTACTGAGAAATAAAATGAACTTTTTTGATTTTTGGAAAATGGCTGCAATGAAACAAAGAGTGAAAAATTTAAAGGGGTCTGAATACTTTCCGTACCCACTGTATACACAGAATATGCAGTTTGTGAGCACTGCTTTGCCAAGTTGACTACCTCAGAGGGAACCACTCTGTCCCATAAGGCCACGTTTAAATGAATCATTTTTGGGCATAATAGCAGATGTTGGTGGTGCATTTTTAATGTGCCAACCATCTAACCTGTACACAGAAGTATACTGTTAATGTATTTTCATGCACATCTTCATCAGGACTTTCTTCTGTGGGGTAAAGCCAAAGGTCAGGACTTTTCAGCTCACACCGGCATATTTTACATAATCCAAAGCCATTTCCCACTGCTTGCCTTACCTATAATGAGTAGAGCACAGTAAAGGGCATATTCTAAATGTCATTTCATGCACTATTCAAACGGACAAGCTAAGGATATATTGGTAAACATTACAGTGTTGCTTTGCAAGATGAAACAGTATGTGTGAGGCAAAGATCAATTTCACAGCCAGCTATATGCTCTTTTGCTTCATGAATTTAAATGTTTATCCAAATATTTTCTGCCACCCTGAAGCTCCTGTACGGCTTGGAGTGCTAATG
The DNA here is from genome assembly GCF_014851395.1 of Micropterus salmoides. Lineage (NCBI taxonomy): Eukaryota > Metazoa > Chordata > Actinopteri > Centrarchiformes > Centrarchidae > Micropterus > Micropterus salmoides. The sequence continues at coordinate 13,185,298 of NW_024044237.1, forward strand.
TAGACAAAAGGGACTTCTGATGAATCTAATGTCTAAATGAAAACACAATACAATATGCTTGTCCTTACATTTATTTTGCTTCCATTGTTCATTATTTCAACACCAGCCACTAAAAGCTCTTATTCATAACCCGGACTTTGTTGCACCTCTGCATTGCACCTCATACACTAATTTCACACGTTTCTTATGCTCACCAGAAATCCTCTCTTACTTTTGCTGTCGCATTGCACAATACTGCTCTTTTGAACTTTTAGTTATGGTAACGTGGCCAAGGAATCTGGACACTACGATACTCAAGCAACGGTTCATGACACAGTAAATAAAATAATCGTCCCCTTTGACCTTAAGATGAAAGATAAGGGATCACAGGTACTATAGATTTCCAACATAAAGACACTTCCGAAACAAAATCAGAAAACGAATCCCTGTCCATTGTTCCCTTTGCATCCAAAAGTATATACCATCTGGGCTCCATTGAAAGTAATGTAATTCACTGTTTATTTAATAAAACACACAAGAGCACTGAACAAACATTTACTTAATTTTTAATGTCTGATTGATGACGGCTACTGAAAAAAATGGGGCATCTGGGCCCTTTGGCTACTCTTATGCAATCTCTTTCATTTGTATTATGTTTTTCTTTTTGCTTTTTCTCAAACTCTTAAAACAAACTCTAATTCTGGCACCGACTGTGAGATTCTAGGTTATCCATTAGCACAGTTAATGAACTAAATGCAATTTGGCTTTATGATATAATGCATTATGACAGTTGACCAGCCTTTTATTGTATATTTGGGCACTTAGGAGTCTTTTTCAAGATGAACACTTGTAAGATAAATTAATCTGTGGCTTAAGGAAATCATTAAATAAATGCATTATTGTTCTTGGAATATTTAAGAGCACTTATGGGGCTAATTTACAACTTTTATTTTCATTGAATGGGTGATGAATGTGCTAATTTAAATCCTTTAAATCCTTTACCCAGAACTATTTTGTCATTTTTTATTACTTACTGTAAAATTGACAATAGGGAGATGCTGAAACTGTCCCCTGGAATGATATGTGTTAAAAAAAAAAAAAAACTGTGTAGCTGAAAAATTAAAATGAAAACCAGTGTAAATTACATTGAGCTTGCAGGCAGAGAATTTTCCCCCTGTTGTATAATCGTCATTTATCAGAGTTTAATGGAGCAAACACCCTGTAGCACACCAGTTTGTTACCTGCTAACACCGCAGTCTTCTGCTGTCTGTTGTACTTCATTTTAACTAAAGCAGTTACAGTTTAGCGCTGTGCAAATAGGTTTTCTGCTTGTAGTTGTTTAATCCCCCCTCTGGGATTCAAGCACTTGACCTTCTGGTCACAATCTGGCTTTACTGACCTCGAAGCCATTAGCATCTACAGTTTAATGTCTCATCTTAATGCTGAATTGCTTTTTACTTTGGCACACATTTAAATGTGCTTTCCATTAAACTACAATCATTAAATGTGAACTTTCACACAAAAATCAACACCTGCTTATAAACCTGAAGTCTGATTCATGCACTTAAGTCAAAGTAAATACAATTTAAACTGGATAAGTCTCACCTGAGAATCATCCAGTAATCAAGACCTGCAGTATATATCCCCCAGCTCTTCATCCCATTCTTCGCTAGATTGTCCACTCATCTATGTGGTACTCATGGTACAGCCAAACTCTGGGCTCTTGTCCAGTGTTCATGTTGCCTGGTCTTTTGCCTGACTCTATTTTAAGCTTATCCAGATAACTTCGGGGTTAACCCTGGGTTTTCAGTACCACGACGGTGGTTCACTTCTTAGGTCGCCATGGTAACTTATGCTGAATGGCTAACCTGCTCGGAGCAGGTTATGTTCCAGATAAGAGATCAACTCTATAAAAGCACCAACTACTGACCAATCAGTTATCTTGGAAAATGACATCACCATCTGTAGGACATCCCACAGATTGTTTTATAGGCTGCTTTATGTTTGCTGTGATGCGGACAAATGAACAGCGATATCATCCTACAGAGACTGATTGAAGCACGCTGCTAAAGCCTTGTTGGCTACGTACTTGTAGGCGTTTAAGATGGGACCGTAAGCTTAGCCTACTTACCGCTTTGAAATAGAGTTTTATATTTTTTATTTGCTCCCAAGTCCATTTCACACAGCCTGTCGCAGCCATTAAAATAAATGTGTTTCACTTTTTTTCATGTGAGGCTGAATATCATGAGCGTTTGGTGGGCCCATTGAAATTAAGTTTACTAATATGAATGTGGTTTTTTTTAGGTTAGTAGGTATCTTGTACCCTATTATAGAGGCTGGCCATGCAGCATCCCACCTTTTGCTTTTTGGGCGCAGGTAATGTGGTGAGTTTATAGTAAATGTGATACAGTCTTTTGACCACTATTTGAACATGTATGAATGGATTTTTTTCGTTTCGTTTCTTTATAAAATTTATTTAGAACAATGTTAGGAACACATTTTAGTGGAAGGACCACTTATTTAGTATTTAATGCACTACACTTTTAATGTGGAAAAGCCGACACACAGCTGAGCTGAAAGACTAATATTTTCATACACGAAGAACATATTAAATCAACATAATCATATTATAGGCTACATCTGTTCATTTCTGTGTTCCTGCATGTGTCAGCTGCAGATGTGTTACTTAGACTATACGACTATTTGTCTAATATAAGCCTACAGTTTGCTTTTTAGTTTGCAATTAGTCATCGGTGAACACAATTATGGCGGGATTGGGAAACCCAGGGTTGACTTACTGAGCTGATAACCAGCTTTGTGTGACCGCTTATCCCCATAGCGATTGTTAGAGTTACTGAAGCCAGACATCGAAAAGATGTCCTTGTATGTTCACTCGCTTTGGGTATAGGCCTCAGCTCACTCTGCCTGCTTACGACTTCTTGCAAGAAATTTCAGTTGCACATTTGTGAAGATGTGAAAAATACTGAATTTCCTTTCATGTTCAGTTGGTCTAATATGTATGTGTGTGTGTTCACCCCATTGAGCCAGCATTGTCTTTTAATACTCTTTAAATGCAGCCTGATATCTAAACATTAAAACATTTAGATGAAGACGTTCAATCTTTTTTCTTTTGTAAATACAGAATGGAGACATCTTGGAGTTCTGCTTCACCTTGGAGGTGACAGTGAAGATGTCTTCATTTCTGACAATGAGCATTTGGTGGGAATTAGAGAAACTGCTTTTAATTGGTTTATATAATATCTCTTACAAAGAGTTGTCTGTCACCTTGTTCACTGCTCTATCATCTTCATCAGATTTTAGCTGCGTAACACCTCTAAATCCCTCCAAGGTTATATCTCATTCTCCATGTCAGTGCACCCACTTGATCGGATAATTTCTTTTGCTGATGAAACACAGCTCTATGTACCTGAGAAAACTGCTGATTGAAGACGCCTCTGCAGTGAAAAAAAATATGTCTCAAACTTTGTTCTACCAAAAAACACCTCATTACTAAACTAAACTCATTTAAGATGTCATGAACTGGTGAGACTATTTCAACTATTTGATAAATTTTATTTATTTATAGTATTTTTTATAAGATAACTGAGCTTTCTCAAAACAAGTGAATTAATGCATGCATAAAACTCACATGTTTAATCAATGAGAGGTTTAATTGCAGAGCTTTGGGAGGAATAAGGGGGAGTTGTTTACAGCTGTGACTACACAAGTAAAATGCACAAAAAGATGTTAAAAGTTGTATTTTCTCTTTAACAAAACACACTGGAAAACTAGTTCCAGTTGATTGGTTGAAGATGTTACATCTGATGGAGGATTTAAACTGAATGGATGTCTGAGCTGCAGAATGCCATGAGGGTCGGCCACCTCAATAGAGGATTTGACACAGAAAGAAAACATTTCAAGCTGCAGTAGGTAGGTTTTGATTTTGAGTTAAGGATCCATTTAAGTTCAGAAAATGTAATCCTCCTATTGGTTGAAAAGCCCTGAATAATCACCATTGTATCAGAATCTCATGAGCTGGGCTGTAAAGTATACCCCCAACACTCCCACAGGACCCTGCCATTCAGTGATGTTTTAAGTGTCAAGACTTGGGTTTAGGTTAGAATTACGTTAAGGTTAGGGGGAAAGCACTGATAGCAACATTGGTCTGCTATTTGTTAGCTCACCTGGTAGACCCATGAGTACACCACAAGGCTGAGTACTTACGAAAGTGGCCCGTGTTTGAGTCTTTTGCTGCATGTCATCCCCTCTCTCTCTCTCTCTCCCAAATTTCCTGTCTGCCCTGCCAAAAATAAAGAAAAAAGACACCCAAAAATTTTGCAGCTCAGGTTTCTCTACATTCGAGGCACACTCTGGAGCAGGAGAGCGTTCTTTGAAACTTACAGCTTAAAAAACATAACCCTGCAAATTCTTTAAAAGCAAATTTACCTTATTTTGCATGCCACAACTTCCGACAATTACATACACTGTGAGCTCATCTTGTCTCAATCATTGGTTACTCAAACACAGTAATTGTTCTCCAAGTAACAGGAAAGGGTAACACATAGCTCAATAACACTTCCTCTCTAATGTGCTCCGCTCCACTGATTATCCTCCATGATGACACTATTACTCTTCTCCCCTGGCAAAACTGACAACAAATTGACTGTATAAACCAAACCTCAACGCACCAATACAGACATAAACCGGCGCTTTTCAGCCTACTTTTCAGGGTGTCATCTGGAGGTTTGCTCTCCAATGGTTAATTGAGCCAAGAAAGTTTTGTGGCTAATTCTCAGTGAACCCTCTGCAGTGCAGCACTTTTCTGTTCAAGATGAATCTTTTAGCTTAAAGCATTTGGGGCTACAAGAAGATGGGCCTAATGCACTTCTCAGCTTAAACACTGCACTCTACATTTAAGCGCTCTGAAGTCTAAAGGCGCTGCTGCATGATTCACTCAAAGTGCTGTTTGGAACAGCGGATAGTGTCAGAAAGGCCTTTTCCAGCAGTTCAATTAGGGGGAGGTCTGTACATTTCTTTTTCTTTGCTGAAGCTGACAATTTTAAGAAAGTATCCGACTCTCTGCTGCAATTGGTCAATTGATAGATGTGAAAATCGCCTGGACTTCATGTCCTCTGCATTCTATAAAAGGCTGAACAAGTTTTGATAACGCAACTGTCAACTGATGATAGCTCTATAGTTGAATGTCAAAATATTCCAAGTAGGATTTCAGTTAAAATGACAGGCGCCTCACCTTTTCCCCATCCAGCGGAGTAGATACCTATTTATCAAACAATATGGATAGAAAGTTTCAGTGTCTCAGAGCAATGAAAGAAACCTTCTATAGAAATACATTAAGAACCAAGAGCTAGAGGAACAGAAGTTAAGTGGGGCAGATTTCAGTTATCAATTCTGTCCAGACCGAATGAAATGATTGGCCGTGCTTATTACCATCCTGCAGCAGCTACAGATAAAATATTTTTCTATCCATTTTTGTGTCAGAGCATTTGATTTATTGATTGCTGTCACGATGTAAAGAAAATTTGAACAAATATGACGAAATAAATTGCCTACCCCATCTTTAAAGAGGTGGTATTATGCTCATTTTCAGGTTCAAAATCTTATTTAGGGGTTGTACCAGAACAGGTTTACATGGTTTAATTTTCCAAAAACACCATATTTTTCTCATACTACATTGCTGCAGCTCCTCTTTTCACACTATGTGTCATACGCTCCGCTCTTGAGCTACAGAGTGATGCATCTTACTTGTACAAAATCTTTGTTGGGAGTTTCTCATGTGAATTTCCAGGCCCAAACAGAGTAGGAGTTGCATCGTCTTTTAGGACTAAACGTTGAACTGTTGCCGGTGTTCTGATGATCTCTGTTGCCTTGCCGAAAAATGCTACCATAGCGCAAATCGATAGACTTGACTCTACTGGGCCCTGCTCCCTTTTCCATTGCAGATAGTACCCAGAGATAGTACGTAGCTTGTCGTCATAGCGATCACACCAGCGATCCACACAGCTTTCTCTTTTTTAAGTTAAAATGTTTCAACATTCCTCAGAATGTAAAGACAGATAAGCTGTATGAAAACCTTCCAGCTGTGTTTTCCTCTGCCGTTGTTGCTGCAGCGGTCTGTGTGATGGCGGGAGCAGAGGGCGCTGTGAGCGGGCGGTTGGCCGGCCTCACACGCTCCTCCCGCGGGTTGGCACAGACATTCCCCGCAGCCACTTGTGGAGCTCCTCAACTCCGAAAATATTCATCACATTTTTGTTCCGCCATCACTTCTCGTAAAACTGTCAATATTCGGAATCTACACAGCTGATTTCTCACCTCAAAACTTCTCAGAAGTGGATTTAGTGATGAAATACAAAAACTGTAAAATATAAAACCTTCTGGTGCTGGCCTCTGTCTGGCGCATGTAATGATGATGCAGTGAATAGTGAAAATTCTCTCTGACCAGTCAGCAGTCTGTCGTGTTTTCACGTTACATTTTAGTATCCCTCAGCTCGCTTGGAACCTCGAAGGAGGTGAGGTGATACGAAAAAAAGTACCTGGAAGCAGGTACAGGTACAACATTTCTACAATGGAATACCAAACAAAGGCGAGTCGAGCCAAAGGGCCTCCGCTCAGACTAGCTTGGCTTGAGGGCGTGCCTGACCTCTGCTAGCTGCTTGGCAAGCTTTATGACGTGTTTGCACTGTGACGTCACAAGTAAAGGAAGTGAAGGGCTGGACTACAAACGAGCTGTTTTCAAGTGGTTCAGAGCAGAGCTTTCTGTGGGAGATGGGAACTCCCTTTGGGCTGGACTTTGTGCTTTTTCACTTTGCAAACCTGTTACATGCACAAAAAAGATATATAACTCAATAAAGGAGAGGGAAAAAGCCAAAAAGCATAATACCACCTCTTTAAATGAAAAATTGTTCTTTCTGAAAGTTGAGTTTATGCTCAGAGTTTTAGAACAAGCTACACTCACTGTGTGGAAATCATTGAAAGTTTGAACAGTACATGGAATCAGCCAGGATGATTTATTCAGCTATGTGCAATTTTTGTGAACCATTTACATGGAAAAAGTTAAAACATTAAAAGGCATGGTGTAAATATGTATATTAAACCAACTGACTAAGATACTATGCTGCATGTCAATTAGTGTTTGACACACTGGAACTGCACGACGGGGGGAAAGAGGGTCTTGTGATTAGAGTGATTAGAGTCTACTTAAGGTAGATTAGAGTCTATATACCTGAGCTCTCCAGCTCACCTAGACTTTAATCTGTCACTCCTAAGTGTCTCAATAGCTATTAACAAACCCAGGCACACATTAGGAGAGCTGATATCTGACTGACTTCTTCTCAAATTGGGGTGCTTTCGTATTCTCACTGTGGGAAATCAGGGAACAGAGGCCTCTCTAACCACCGTTCATGACCACCGCCAAACAAAACATTATGATTGTCTATTGATTAAACTCTGATTGGTGTGATTTGACTTTGAGGGTTTCATTCAGATGAAGACTGTGAATGAGTGCAGTCCTGTGGGGTCGCATGCCATTTCTCCCATATGCCACAGTTTCATAATGATTTCATGCCCCAGTGAGTTGCTCATTCTCTTGAAAAGAAACGTGTGTTCCCTACAATATATTATTAGCTTCCATTTTGCTGAGCAAACGAGTACAAACACCTTGGTCATCGAATCATGGTCAGGTTTTGGACCATGAAATTATACTATTTACAGGGACTTCATTTAAGAGCTCCTAAATGATCATAAAAATGCTTAATTTTAATTAACACACTTTGGAAATACTGCAAAGAAAATATAATTTCTATTGAGTTTAAAAAAAACAGATGGTTTCATTAGTATTATATTAATCTTCAAATTGGTCCGCCAGAGGAACATATAATTTTCTGTTCATATTTATTTTTGAATGGCTTTTGTATCACAAACAATGCTGTGATATGCCAATACAGTAATTAAGATGTCTGATAGGATCTCAAAAGAGAAATGATGATAAGAATTGTGTGTGGCTCAATATTCCAATAATTGTCAGTACGTGAGTGCTCGCTATTAACCTCAGCTCACCTTTGAACTTTTGAAAAGCGTTAACAAGGATGAATCATACAGGGTGTTCAAGAACGCTAAGTAAGCTTTACAGAGAGCTTTATAGTCAGACATTTATTTCCTGTTAAGCCCCAAATTAGATTTCTAAGGTTGAGCAGAAGCATGAATTAGAATCAAATTTTGTGTTCAGCAGGAAAAAAAGAGGTAACATTGTTGCCAAACTGGAGAAGTCCTGAAGTCAGAGTGTATAAAGAAAATTCTAGTTCATTTATCCAAAGTGGACGCTAAGCACTCTTACAGAAGAGTAGTCCATCCGAGGGTCTGGATGTTTGGAATTGGAGGCAACAGGCCAAATGGTTTCATACTCACTCAGGGGCCGTACATGTTAGCACACTGGCTGCCAGTAGCACTCTCCACAGGGCAAATTACTCCTCAGAGTGCAATTCACTGCTGCCTTTCAATTTGCATGTTATTTAGTTGCCTAGTCACATGACTTTTTCAGTCTGCTACATCATATGTCATCTTCTTCCAGCGTGATCAGAGTTTTTGGTGCTTCAAATGATCAGATGTTGATCAGATCATAAATCAAACTTTTAATATATTTCTCTGCAGGTCCTTTCTTTGTTTATTTTCTACTGAAGAGGCATTTGAATGAATTTACAAAAGAATTATTCCCAAAAAATGAATTGAAATGCAAACGAGAAATGCAAGTGAACCATCGGGTTGCAAAATGACAGATGGTTCCAAATTAAAATCAAAGCAAACAAACACAAATCAAGGGGTATTAGTAACTGGTGAAAAAATGGTATCTCGTACCAACCGCATTCTCAGTATTTAGCAAGCGCTAGAGCCTGACCGCTAATGTATTTTTGAATACCCATATGGACATCTGATAATGTCACTTGGAAGTTTTATATAAAGAAACATTTCTTTGCAAAAATGCCCCAAAATACTGTTTAAAACTTATATTTCACATTTGTGTATAATCACCTACTAATCAATATATCAATCATGGCAATATGGCAGTTGGGCTCTTGCAGATATATTGATGCATTTCAAATGAAGATTTTTTTCTCTGATAGACATTAAGGATAGAGCTGGAACAATTAATCAATTACTAGGTTGCTAAGTATATATAATCTACAACCATCCATCCATCGTCAACCACTTATCCTGCAAACAGGGTCGCGGGGGGCTGGAGCCATTTCCAGCTTACATTGGGCGTAAGGCAGGGTACACCCTGGACAGGTCACCAGTCTGTCGCCGGGCCACAGATAGACAAACAACCACTCACACCTAAGGACAATTTCGGAGACACCAATTAACCTAGCCTGCATGTCTTTGGATGGTGGGAGGAAGCCAGAGCACCCGGAGAGAACCCACGCAGAGAACATGCAAACTCCACACAGAAAGGCTGGGGCAACCGGGGTTTGAACCCACGACCTTCTTGCTGTGAGGCTAACCACTACACCACCACGCTTTGTCTTACATATTTGCTGACATTAAAGCAGGCTTTAGGGGCAGCTGTGGTTCAGGAGGTAGAGCAGGTTGGTAGTTAATCAGAAGTTAAACCAATAGTTCAAACCCTGGCTCCCCCAGGCCGCGTGTCAAAGGGCAAGATACTGAACCCTGGTTTGTAGTTAGCTAACACTGTGCAGCAAATATCCTGGTATTTCTACTCTTTACTCCAGTATTTTCTTTGGGCCAGTAATCAACTTTAATTTTGCTACATTTTCCATTGCCTTCATTGTTTAAATTATATATATATACATATACACACACACATATATATATATATATACACACATATATATACATATATACACACACACATATATATATATATACACACATATATATATACATATACACACACACATACATATATATATACATATACACACACACACACACACACATATATATATATATATATATATGTGTGTGTGTGTGTGTGTGTATATATATATATATATATATATATATATATATACATATACACACACACACACACACACATATATATATATACACACACACACATAGGCACTGTATATATAAATATATAAACCTTTATTTAAACAGGAAATGTCCCATTGAGACACAGTCTCTTTTACAAGGGAGTCCTGTATAGCACAAATAAAACACAATTTTTCAACCATGAGCTGAAAAACAAGACATTACGTAAATTAAAATACAATACAGATTTACACAAAGTTTACAAAATATTTACATAGACAAAATGCAATGAGTTTAAAATATATAAACAAATGAAATAAGGACTAAATGTAGAGATCTACCTACCGTTAAGAATGTCAGATATCATTTTTTTAAAAGCAGCTAAGGAAACTCTTAACCACTCTGTAATCTGCATTTTGCTTCATTAACCGAAATGAGCAGTCAGCTATCAAGAGAATAATCCGATTTTTTTGGCTGTCTGTGCTTTTGCCAAGCAAGTGTTTTGGTTGGCTACATGTCCATAATAAAAGATATAGGCAACAAAAGTGGGCTGGGATGCAAGTGGATTTTAGTTCACGTAGATTTAAAAAGCAAAATATTTGTATTAAACAATAATTACAAAAACAAAAATTAATAGCTAAATTACAGATAATCAACAAGCAAAGCAAACATTCCCTAGAAATAACCATGTTGCACAGCGGCGGTTTTCTAACTTGATGCACAGCAGATGAAATTTATTATTAAATATATTATACTTTTATTGAGTGAATGTTTTATGGGAGTAATTGTACTTTTACTTGAGTAAAGATTTTCAGTACTCTATTCACCACTGGCCAGCGGCCCCAATACTGGCGTTGACATGGTGAATATGAGACAGCAGAGATGAGTTGAAGTGATTACTTTACTTTAGAGAGAGTTAGAGAGGTGTTTCTAGTTTTGAAAATTTATTTTAATGTCTCATGTAGTGATGGACTCTACTTGCGTAAAATTCTCAAGAATGCAAGAATAAAGGTCTCTAAAGATCCAGAGGCCCCGGGAAATGTTTTGTCCGGAGAGTGAGCTGACCAGGAATAAATCCCAGGACCCCTTTTTTGCCCCAGTCTGTGACCATCCTTGAACTTAAAAACTGTCACTGCTACGTGTCCATACACAATTTAAAAGTAGTCAAAATGTTAACACAGAGATGAGGTCACAGGAGTAGGAGTAGAAAAAACTGAGGACGAGCGTGTAAGTTGTGTAGATAGCTAGTAGACATCCATATATCCATCCATCCATTTATCGTCAACCGCATACAGGGTCACAGGGGGCTGGAGCCAATCCCAGCTGACATCAGGTGAAAGGCAGGGTACACCCTGGGCAGGTCGCTAATCCATCGCAGACATCCATATAGTATCTTCTAAAATTCACGTAGTAAAATGACTTTGTTAGGGCGATGGCATGTCATAAGAGTTTGCATTGAACACAGTTTTGTGTTTACAAACATTTGTTGCTTTCCTAGATGCCAGATGAAGTGACCACAAAACAGGGAGAGTCAAGTGAGACACAGGGAATATCACAGACAGTTCACAAGTGTAACGTTACCTGAATACAGTTGTGGCTAGCTACATTAACTAGCAGCATTTTCTTTTACAGTATGTAGTCTGCTTTGTTGTAGTTATATTGTGCTCCGTCTCTCTGACTATGCACCCAAGTCTTCATAATATCCCCTCTCCAGTCTATTCTCCATCTTCTGTCACTGCATATACCCTCTTCCAACCATATTAATAAATACATTCTGTTTTCAAAAGTGATTAGAAAAAAGCATTTAAGTGCTTTATTTAAAAACAAAAACAAACCCCAGGTTCAAAGTTGCTCCTACGCACCTGGTAAAACGCCATATAAGCTAATAATTGTGACGATCAAAAAACAAACTTTGACAGTTATTATTGAGCAGAGTTTTATACTTTTGTTAAATGTTCTTGTTGTTAAGCCATATTTTTGCCTTTCTTGTTATCACACACATCTCGCAGAGGACAAGAAAAGGAGAGTAACAAAGAAAATGCTCCCAAAACAAAGCAAAGAAATAAATAAATAGAATAAAAGAAATTAAAAGAAATAATCTAAACAATAGAATGAAAACCTTTTATATTCCACCCCACATGCCTTGTTGTATGGGTGACAGTGGATACTTTTACAGACATTTTTTTTTTATAACTGTCTGCATACCTTATTTGTCTTATTTTGTAATTAATACTAGGTTCCTCTGTACTTCATTGAACATTCAAGATTAGCTATGCTTGATCCACCTTAATATGAATATCACATTATTACATTACTGTATTACTTGAGAAAAGTAATTTTTTTTTTCAGTGCAGCATGAACGAAAAATCAAGCAATTTCTCAACTTGTTCTTATTCCAAATCATACAATTAAGCCAAAGACATGCATTACATATCCCCGGCGTGTGACTGGCCTGCTGAAGGCATACAAAAAAAGGTTGTCACAATTGCCACAACCACTAGAAAATGGTTTTTATTTCACTTTGTCCATTAGTATATTATTAAGTTCTGAGAACACATCACAATTGAAAAAGGTGCTGCAGGATGTCATTGTATTGTGCCAACTTTTCAGCTCTGTTTACCAGCACTGTACCTCGTAGGTTGTATTTGTCATTTTATACAGTTCCACTATTTTGAAATATCTGTTTTTTAATGTGTGTCTTTTGTGCTGTTGTCCCATTTCTGTTTTCAGTCCAAAATTGCAGCAGCGCTACCGCAACGCCATGTAGCAGCGGTTGTCCAAAAAACACCACGTTACGCGTCTTTGCTTTTATATTCTGTATTATGGTTAAAGACATATTATCAGGAGTAGGTGAAATCGCGCACTACAGTTGATGTCCAAACTGTGTTTAGAGTTAATTTTAGAAGGACCACACTAAAACTGCTGTGCTGTATTTTTGGATCTTCGTAAAGCTTTTGACACAGTCAACCATCAGGTCCTTATTGCCAAACTCTCTACTTTTTTTCTCCTCTTCTGCAATTAAATGGATTGAATCATACTTAACTGGTAGAACTCAATATGTTTCTGTGAATAACCATCGTTCATTAGTCCGTAATTTACGCACAGGGGTACCACAAGGATCGATACTTGGTCCGCTTCTATTTAGTCTATATATTAATGATTTGCCATTAGTTTGCCCTGATATCAATACACTAATGTATGCAGATGACACTGTTATTTATGTGCATGCCAAGACAAAACATTTGGCTGCTGTCAAACTAACCACAGCTATGGATCAGATCACCGACTGGCTAAATCGTTCGTGTCTTCAACTAAATTTAGAGAAAACTGTGGGAATGTTTTTCACAAAGAGACAATGTAACACTGTATCAAATATAACGATTTCAGGTAAAAACATTAGGATTGTGCCACAATTTAAGTATTTGAGCATTACTATTGATTCTAATCTTTCTTTTAAAGCACATATTGAGAAATTGTACAATAGGGTAAAGTTTAGCTAAGCTAATTTTAGATATACTCGAAATGCACTTACTTTTAATGTTGCAAAATTATTCATGGATACCATGATTGTGTCACATCTAACATATTGTTTGACAAGTTGGGGCCAAACTAATAGCTCATCACTAAAGCCACTAGCAACTCTTTACAAAAAAACTCTTAAAGTTCTGGACCAGAAGCCTAATAGTTCACATCATTGTATTATCCTTAATAATCATAAACTGTTGAGCTGGGAAGATGTAATGAAATACAAAAACATTTGTTTGGTCTACAAAATTTTGCATAACATTGCTCCTGCTCCTTTTAACTCATTCATAATTCAACGTAATAATAACAGTCAGACTACCAGATGCACCACACGAGGTGATCTTCTAATCCCATTTAGGAAAAATGGGATTGTTAAAGCAATACAAAACTGGAACTCTCTCCCCACCACAATTAAAGACATACATACGTATTCCACCTTTACTATATACCTTAAAAACTGGCTGTCCGACAATTACAACTGTACACATTAATTTGATTGTTGTGATATGTATTTGATGTGACATGATCATGGTACTGTAATTTGACTTCTGCTGCCTGTCTCAATGTTATGTCCTGTATATGCTTCAATGTGGCATTTGTGTGAATATTCTTTGTTTTGATTTGTACTGTTTTAATGCATGAATTTTTTTGTGTGTGTGTTTGTCTCAATTGTGTGTCACACGCTTAGTATGTCTACTTTCTTCTGCTTAGTTTTGTTGTAAATATAATTGTAATATATTTTATTGGATGTATGCCTATTGACAACTGGCCGGGGACAACAGTTGGAAATTAGCCGTAGAGGCTAAAGCTGCTCTTTTTATCAAAAGGGACTGTCCACGATATTATAAACAAATAAACTAAAACTAACTTTATCACTAATAATCTTTGCACTGTTATTTGCAGAATAGAACTACTTGGAATACATGACCATAGCCCAACAGTATGTAATGTATTTATCTAAAATATAATGTCAGCTTCTTGTATACCCCCTATTAATCAATCCTATTATGCCACATTATGCCATAAGTCCACCAATTAATTTCAGTTTTCAGGTAAAGAGTGCATAGTGTCAATTGTACAAATTAAAGTTTGTTATGAATAATTGTGTAAGACCTGGAAAATTCAACTGATATGTATGTACTCCAATATTTACACGTTGCATTAAAGGTCCAGTGTGTAATATTTAGGAGGAAATTGACAGAAATGCAATACATTACTTTGTTTTCAGTGGTGTATAAAGACCCTACATAATGAATGATTATGTTTTTATTACCTTAGAATGAGCCATTTCTAGCTGCATACACTGCGGGTCCCCTTTCATGGACGTCGCCATGTTGCACTGCCATGTTTCTACAGTAGCCAGTGGCATAAGGTAGTAACAATGGGCCCCAGTGCAGGCTGTTATGATGGGCCCTTGGGCTACACCGTCACGAAGCATACGCACACACAATGCGTTGGTGTCTAGAAAGGAACCCTATATTGGCAAATTTATGTGCCTTGTTTCCTTGTTTTGCCACGGTTTAACAACTGATAAGATTAGATGCAGTAAATACCTAATTTAAACCTTCTTAAATTGATTTCTTTCCATATTAACATATTAAATCCAACAGTTCTCTTTGTGTGCATCTCTCAAACACACACACACGCTGCTGCTGCAGCAGCTGTATTGCGTGCACCTGGACACAGAAGTCTAAAGTAAAGTACCATCGTGATGGATTTTAGAGTCAGTGTTACCTAGACTTTTGTATTTGCAAAGTACAAAAGTCAAAGAGAAAGTTATAAGGATCATGGCCAGTGCTGTCATTGTCAAAATCCTGAAATGTCACTACAAACAGCTGAGTACAGGAGGCGTGCACAGTGCTGAAATGACGCAGACTTTTACGGACAATTTCAGTACAATAACCTTCCGAATCACAACAATCACTTTCCTCTTCAACAGCGAGGCAAGACATAGTGAATAAAAAAGAAAAGTGGCCTACGCATAACACAACACCATGTTCTGAAAACAGGCCAGCTACGGCGCACACACAGTTTTATACCCACACGCACATCCACACAATTAAACAGGTAGGCCTACTCAGCGGCGACTTGTCCCCAAAATGATAACAGCCTTTAAAACAAGCGGCACAGCAGCCACACCAAATCCACTGACAAATAAATTGTAAACCTATTTGAAAGGCATCCGACGAGCCTGCATTGAGCAAAATCTTTCACAATGGCCTCAGTAATCCAAAACAATCTTATTTGGGAGCTTTTCGACCCTCTCCTCCTGTTCTTTTCTCTCCTTCAACAACTTTTATATGTGAATAGCATGACTGCTACCTTGCACATGTGCTCTGCTAGTCTAGTCAGATTTTCACCTGGTTTCTGGAGTTTGCCATCTTGTCACATGATCAAATACAAACTTAAGATTGGGCAGTAATTTACATATTACCCATCATCACTGCATATGTGGGCAAAGAAAATAAGACTCTGTGGAATCTATTTTTTTATATTTCACTGTATTCCTTATAGCCTACTGCTTGCCACAGATGTCTGTGGGTAAAACTACTGACTGAGGGTAAAACTACTGCCCTTGAAATATACAGTTTGAGTTTATCATTGAATGATGAGAATATTTTGCATTGTTACCATGTAACTGACAAAGACAAGCTCATAACTCGGTGGGGCTGCTCCTGTTAAGGGCCCCCAGTACAGTGCGGGCCCCCAATGCAGCTGCGCTGTCTGCACAGTCTATACCTATGCCCCTGACAGTAGCACAAATGGAGAAATTACGCTACAGAGCGTGTTTCATCACTACGTTGAATATGTACGAAGACGAAGAGGAAAAAGAAGAAATATTAGCAGTAGTAGTAGTAGATATAGTAGTAGATGTCGTCTGGTTTGTTAGAAGTCAGAAGAGAGGTGACATTTGGATGACCTTCATTGCAAAAAAGAGGAATAAAGTGTACATGGGACATAAAGAAGTAGACAGAACAGTATACAAATATATAAGTAGACATAATATTGTAGTCTATAGTATATAAAGATATTAAAAGAGGACCATATGTTGACAGTGTTCACAGCCTCTGTGTATTTGTATATACAAATTAAAGTGATATAATGTAAAACCTCATGGAGAAAAGGTACAAAATTAGTTTTTTTTTACTGCTGAATTTACAATTGCCAACCCTCGCCACTAGATGCCCCTAACACTTACACACAGAAAGCTGTGTCAAATGCTTTAAATAGCCAAGAAAGACAAGATCTTCAATAGTTAAGCCTGGTTAACTCTAAGAGCAGTGATTAGTAAGATGTAATTGTCTGACAAACTACGATTCTTACAGAGTATGAAATATTGTCATTTTAATTGAAAAAGAAACTACTTACAATGGACTACCAATGACTGGAGGGAGACAGCATAATTTCTGACTCTGCTTTTAGCTTTTGTGGAGGCAGAGTGGCGGGAGAGAAGAGAAACATGACAGCAACTCTCCAGAATGAGAAAATCGAAGGCAAAAATTACTGAAAGCAATAATAAACCTCAGCCCTGAGGAACAACTACCTCAATTGAAACAGAGATTGAAAATTGGTTCTTGAATGGCGATAAAAAATATTTGCCACAATTTCATTGACAAAAGAACTTTTTTCATATTCAGGAAGTGTCTCTTAAGTAGCTTTGTTCATTATAACCCTCTGTGACATTCTTGCAAATTGTACAAAATCCATGACGTGTTAAAGAAGCTTTACAAACTCTCAACTACAACCGATATGTATCTGTATTTATTGTGATAACCTTCCCTGTGTTTGTGTTCTATTGGGGCAAAAAGGTATGTGAGTCTGTATGGAAAGCCCTGGGTAAATCAAGATGGGAAAAAAAGCATCTTGCAAATGTTTTGTTTAAAATGTTTTGTTTGTTGTATGAGAGAGCTGAACGACCATGGTTTTTTTGTAAAGTATTTCATTATGGACACGATATTCCGGAAAGACACAATAAACAGTTCTCTGTTCCTTCCATGTCACTGAACTTGGGTCACCTAGTCCTTTCAAACACCTTTCAAGCTCTTTTCTCCTCACTTGACTTGTTCAAAGCCTTGTGTATTACATCGGTACAATAAGAAATGAGTGACCTCAGGGTATGCTACATTGATTTTTGAAACTTTACTTCTTGACTGCATAAAAGCTTTCTCATGTCTGATAGAGACACTAGAAGACTAGCATTCATTATTTAGAGTCAACCATTCAAGATCTGTGCGAAAGTTGAGCAGGCAGCACTGCTCAGTGGTTCAACTTCCGATACAAAATAACATTTAGATGTAGTACAAATAAAATCTGTCCAATTGTTATATTTTGATGTGAGAATGCAAAAATGCAAAGCTTGATTATAGTACACATTTCAAAATAATCTCTCTCTGTTCCACTACACCTGGCAGAATTGTCCTTTTTCAATTTACTGAATCACTTGGTGAAGGGGGGTTACCAGATCCCGCTGAAACCCAATTTGCTCCCAAACTGTACTTTATATAGGTGATACAGTGCACATCTTTTTGAATTTACATATATGTACGCAGTTTCCCACTATATGACAGAATTAAACGTTTTACGAAAACCAAGAAATCACACAGTCTTGACATTTAAACGATTTGGTTCATTTGCTATTATGTGATCACCACTGTTACATTTTTATGACTCTTCTGTCTTCTATCAGGTACAATGTCTGCTGACAAACAAACTGCTGAAAAGGGAGAAGATATAAGATATTCAATTCACTAACAGAAAACATTAACCCAAAACTACAAATCACAGTCAGAGGACCTAAGGCAGGCTGAATGAAGCCTGGTTGCTGCAGCTAGCCACCTGTGACTGCACCCACCTGTCACTCAAAGCGGCTCACCCTCAATTATGCATAATTTTAAGCCATAATATAATTTAAACGGGTATGTTATGTAAAGATTCACCGTACGTACAGTGTTCATGAAGGGGTAAATTAGTTATAGAGACCAAAACTGTTTTTTGTACCAGGCTGTAAACATGTTTATTTCCTCTGTACAGTTGGGCATTTTAACATGGGATTCTATGGAGATTGATTCACTTTTGGAGCCAGTCTGAAGTGGCCATTCGACAAGCTGCAGTTTTTGACACTTCCGGGGCCGGTGATTGCCACTTGTTCCTTCTGGACTCAAGAGAGTTCAACAATCATACAATGACATACACATCATAAAAGAGGAAGAGAGTAATTTCTTCGCCAGCAGTGGACTCAATAGACCATAATGCAATGCTGCCACAGGGCATGGGGTTAAAGTCATGGCAATGACTATTTCTCAAGTGGACAACCTCTCCCTCAGCTAGAATGCTTACTTACTCAATGCACCTACAAAAGCAGTACAGTTAACTTACATTGACATTTGGTAGGTATTTTACCTTTAAAACTTAAAAACTAAATGTAAAAATACATATAATATATACTGAGCTGTGATTACTGGAAGAGGAACAGCTATATACAACCACTGCAGTACAGTGAATGCTTCCAAAAGCATGGCTGATGCCAAAATTATAAATCACAGAAGTGATTCACAGAAGCAGAAAAAAAATACATCACAATAGTGCAACATAAGCTATAGAAATTTAAATATGTGCTTACACAGAAGTATTTTCACTGAGAAAGGCAAGGTCCACTATCATGTCTTTAGTGTTTATCTGAACACTTGTGTGAATGATATTTAAGATTGTTTCCTGTACGCTGTGAAGTGAATGGAGTGTTTGTACAGTGAGAGTTTGTGCCAGAGACCGAAAATGAACAGGGTTGAACTCTGATGAACTGACTTTGAAGAAGAGCTTTTATCTTTTCACAGTTCTCACTGCTTCAGGTAACAAGCAGATGCAGAATCCCTAATAAATCATAGACAAAGGCAGAGCAAAGACAAAACAACAGCGCTGCAAACAAATGGCACTCATTCAAGGCAAAGAGCAAATTTATCACAGATGTTTGGAAATTTATTGTGACGTGCTAAAAAAGCTAAGGCAAAGATTATTTGATAAACTGTCTCTAGGAACTTGTAAATAACAACTGCCACACAGATTTACTAAATTGTTACCAGTCAGTTTGACTGTGTTTGCCTGACGATATACTCTTCCTGTTCACACACAAGTGATTTAGGGGGATTATTTGAGGGATTATATACTGTACAATATGATACTACAAAGTTATGTTCTTAGCTGTCCCCATGTGTCCCCAGACTGAGGGCTTTTGGCTTGTCAGATATGCTCTCAAAGTGGTGCATTTATAAACCTTGATTCCCAGCCACAGTGTACCACCATAATGTTCACTCATCCAAATATGGTTTTATTTTGAGAGAAATTGTGTTTTTCTGTATGTGGCATAATCATGAATCCATGCTCTTTGCTGATGAAATAACCATTTTG
The DNA here is from genome assembly GCF_014851395.1 of Micropterus salmoides. Taxonomy (NCBI): domain Eukaryota; kingdom Metazoa; phylum Chordata; class Actinopteri; order Centrarchiformes; family Centrarchidae; genus Micropterus; species Micropterus salmoides. The sequence continues at coordinate 13,205,215 of NW_024044237.1, forward strand.
GAAGGTTAAAACCTCCTTGCTTCTCTTCTGGAGATGCCACTCTGCATGAACGGTCCTTACTGCAGGTTTCACAGATCCTTGTGGACAAAATGTTCTCAAGGGTTTTTTGTTGTTTTTGCTACTCTTGCAGAGTTTACTGTTTTTGCAAGCTACATTATGTTGTGGCATTTGAGTAGGTATAGCAAAAGAGAAAAATAAATGCATGGTGGAGCAAACTTTTGGGGACTTTAAGTAACAGAGAAAAGGTAACAATGACAAAAGAAGTATACTTCAGGGTATGTCATTAACGTGTACTCTTTTTATGTGTACTACTTTTTTTGTTTTAGGCTAACAAGTAACATAACATGTTAGTTTTCCAGTTCAGTTCATTTATTTAGTAATAGTAGTAGTAATAGGAATAGTAGTAATCTTTTGCTGTTATTTTGCTGTATTTCCCTGTTCCTTTTGTTGCCAATATTCAAAAAAGAAAATCTCAGATGATTCACACTGTTTCTGTTTCATTCTTTCTTCTTGGAGGGTAGCGAGTGGAAGGTATCCAATGCTAAAGTTTTGTCAGTGCTCATCTGTAGCTTTGCAAGAGAGATGGCAGAGTGGACTGCCTTTAAAGGTTCACTGTGTAAGATTTGGTGGCATCTAGTGGTGAGAGTAGTGAATTACCACCAACTTTCCGGTCTACCACTGCCCCCTACCATTTCAAAGAGCGAAGGACAGCGACAGTGGCTGAGACAGCACAAACGTTCTCTCTTCTAAGACAGCAGAGAGTGGCCAGTCAAGAAATGAGGTTTCTATAGGCATATATATTAAGAAATTATATTTAGCCAACTTAATAAAAATTCAAAAAGCTTTTGTTATTGCAACTTGGCCACTGACAGATAACTTGGAAAATGTAAGCCAAAAGTGTTGATAGCATGCTGAAATAGATCTCAGTCATTGCAGCAACATTTACTCACATAATCAGTTACTCTTTAGTGGTTTTGCCTACAAACGTGGCAACGTGCATGGAAGGGGAGACCTGCGGTTATGTAGAAAGAAATGACTCATTCTAAAGTAATAAAACATAATGGTTTGTTATATAAGGTCTTTGTACACCACAGAAAAAATTGTTATGGATCTTACATTGCATTTCTGTCAATAAAGCCTCAAAAATATTACACACTGGACCTTTAAGTCATGTAAGCTATATGAATTACACAGGCTGTAGACTAGGCTATGCCATGATGGTAGTGTCAGTTGATTCAAAGGGAGACGTACAGTAGCCCTTTAGACAATATAACAAAAGGTTGTTTTCATTTTTGGTAATGCAAAAGTACTCTAACAAGTTACTTTTCTCTGTAAGTAACACTCTAAGATAACAAGTTACTTTTTAATGGCAGTAATCTTAATGTAGGTCACTTGAAAAAGGAACGCTACCCAACACCGGTCAGTGCACTGTGACATTAACTGTTGGGCGCAGTTGCAGGTGCAACAGAGCACACTTTGGATCACACCGAACCATACACATCAGTGATGTTGGTGAGAGGTCAAAGGACTCTTTTACGATAAAATATTCATTTTTTGCAGTGATTATTGCAAAATCTCAAAATGATATATAACCTGTCTTGGTTTTACTGTTTAGGTGTGGTAAAGTTTGAAAAGTCAGCAGAAACAAAAACTGATTGTTGAAAGAGCTGTCTGAATATTTAAATATTTAATTATTTCAAGTAAAAAAAGTTAACTAAAAAAACTTCAGTTCATAAAGTTTTTGTCCAAATCATTATTTATGAGCCTGTTATACATATATTCAACTCCTGTCTAATCATGCATTAGTTTGTCCAACAGTCCAATTCACTTCTGTCTGTCTGTCCAGAGCCCAGTGGGTTGCCTTGAAACAGTCGCAAACATGCATCAGTCAGTGAGTCACTCAGTAAGGGCCAATCACTCTCCTTGGCTGCACCTCCTCCGCGTCTGACAAAAAGGACATTTTTAAAAATGAATTAAACAGAGGTAAAATTGTAAAGTTAAAAAGAAAATGCGTATGCGGCTGTGAGTGTGTATATCAAATCACACCTCCGGCCATTTGATTCCTCCAAAGTGCATTTGTGTGAAATCACTCAGCAATGTGCATCATTAGATGACGTAGAGCCCGGTCTTGTGAAAACCATGCAACAGAAGACTCAACTGCAGCGGCAGTTTATTCCAAGATTTTTTCTGCCAGTCACGGCTGAAAGTGTACACAGCACACAAATCTCAAATCTCTGCTGATGTACGCCATACAGGTGACACCTGATGACGCAAGGATCAGCAATGAAACTGGAGACTGACTTTGTAGAAGTGCAAAGGCTGTGCCTGCACCCCAAGGAATTCTGGGTATTGAGACCCACAGGCTTCACTGCCTCTGACGCTGTGCAATAGGAGGTCAGTCTACCTGAAAATTGTGCTCATTTGAAGTGAAATGTATAGCTTACTAATGCGCCAAAGCACATTTCAAGCGTTAGATATAGATGTGTACACCTGCATTTAGAACAAATTTACTAATTTGGAGATTTAATAAACAATTAACCTAAGAGAACGCACATGGAAATAGGACCATGTGCTACACTATTTCGGTCACACTGACTTCTCCTTTTGGCAAAAACAATTTCCATGTCCTCTGGTTTATAAGTGGGCATTTTAGAAGATTATTCCTGACACAAAGTCGAGCCTGAGCAGTGATGGAGGGAAGCACTGCATTTCAGAGAGACATAATTGGACGGAGAATTTGATCATGTCATTTCAGTTGTCCTTTCATAAAGTTTTGTTTAAGCTTTCTGATAAATAGTACAATATCCGAATGCTACTTAAAAGAGTAAACAGTCTTTTATATTTAAGACCCCCAAAAGACTGCGCTGGCGCTGGCACTGATGCATTGCATTGTTTTTATACACTTACTTCAAAGAGGTAGGGTTCATGGGTTATTTTGCAGTTTGTTATTCTTTATGATTTTTGTGTGTTGTGTATGTGCGCGCGTGTGTGTGTGTGTTTGTGTGTCTCTGTGGGTCTGTGTGGCACTGCTTGGGATCAAAGTAAACTGTTAAACAACACACTGATTTATGCATAAGACGCTTAACGACTCCTGCAAGCTCACAATTTAAGGTACAGTGTTCTTCTTCAGCTTTTACTGTTTATTCAGGTTCAAAAGGAATGGCACACACAGATAACAGATACATAGTATATACACATTAGACACCCTATGTGTTTATACATATACACATACACAGGGTATCTAACATGTTCATACATGAGGGAAATTAACAAATGATTTGTAATTACAATATTAGGGATAATTATGTTAAACTTGTTATCCAGAGCAGCATTTTATTGAAACTCGCAACCTTTTCATATTACAAATTGATCACGTTACAATAAGAAAGTAAACATAAGGTGGATTTGGGGCATTTACAATGCAGTCAACTGAAACTACAATGATAAATTGCTACATCATGGGGGAAATGACTATGATGTGATTTGATGAGACAAAGATTATGATGAAGTGAAAGACTCAGTGAACCAGGACGTACTCAGTGGCTGTGGGCATCTGTCCTTATGGACAGTTAGAGGAACACGATGAGGAAAACATGCTCAGCCAATACATTTTTACTGAGCAGCACAGAGTCACAGAGTCAGAGACACGTCTCTTTTGATCTGGTAGTCTGGTAGCATGCTATAAGTTATAATGGAATGCATTTATTTGTCCCTTTTTATTAGAGAAAAAAAAACCTGTGTACTTTCAGTGCAACATAATCAAATGTGTTCAGTGTGAATGGGGCATCATAGCAGCATGCTGCAGATATGACTGGTCTCATCTCAGGTAATGTTAAGTACTGCTGGTATACAGTAGTAAATGACCTCATTTAATGAGGGAAGCATCTTCAACCCATTTGCCTGCCATGTGCTGGTGCACGTTATTAACATAAAAACCCAGCAGCACACCCTGGAGTTTAATACGTCCAGGATTATATGCACATACTGTCAGCCTCTTGCCTGCCTCTGCTTCTATCTCTCGTCCCTCTCTTTTTTACTGGCATGGCTGGCATGTAAACTGTTTCTCTTGCATGTTGCAGTAATGAAAAGAGTCTCATGTAACTTTGCATCCAGCTATGACATTTCTATTTGTTGAGAACATGGCTGATGCTTTGGCAGAGCATGAGATGTTGTATTACAGCCTGGTCAAGTTCTGTTTCAGATTTAAGCACTTGACCTTTAGTAGGAATCTGTTCTGTTTATTTGCTCGCAGATGTTTACTTAGGTTGGATAGATCTTGATGGCCTTCTTTGTTTTTCCTCAGGGTTGGAGATAGTCCCTTGTGGCTCCCGTTGAGCCATCAGATTAACTTGATTCAGGATTAAGGTGGTTCAAACATTTGGGATGAGTCACATTTTTTGGTCATATTATTTCTATGGTCTGCTGTCTCCTGCAAATACAGTAACCACTGTGTCAGTATTTGCTCAAATTTCAGTGTTGTGTCTGACACTCTTACACACTGAAACAAATCCTCCCACCATATTTAATTTTTTTAAAGACTTTTTTGGGGGGGATTTTATTTTACTTTATTGGAAAGTGACAGCTGTAGAATATGTAGTATTTAAGTGCCAGCACAAATTAATTTTGAATGTAACAGCTTTGAATTTGAAATAGTTTGACCTGAATATTGTATGCTGCATTTGAGATTGTCCTTCACAGATTGAAATTGTATTTAACAGTTTTGAATTTAACATTTTCAAACAGCGGTGTAGTGTTTAGCCCAGCCACCTCACAGCAAGAAGGTTCTGGGTTCTGGGACCTTTGTGTGCATAGATTGCATGTTCTCCCTGTGTCAGTGTGGGTTCCTGGCTTCCTCCCACAGTCCAAGCACATGCAGGTTAATTGGTGACTCTAAATTGCCCTTGGGGCACTGGTTAGCTGACCTGGTAGAGCACGCTGAAACTGTATTTCATAATTGAAATATAATCTAATGTTTGAAATAGAATTTAACTCTCGCTTTCAACTTGTGAGTATTATTTAAAGTTTCGTGGAGCTCCAAATTCAGTCCAGAATTCAGTTTCAACTTTGCTGCTCCTCACAGCTGTGTGTGTATGAGCCATGTCATGTCAGCCATGACAAAATGGGAGATAGTACACAGCTACTCTCATGGCCTACATACCCAGAAAGCACTGCAGTCCAATGAAGTCCTTTGAATGGAGCTGGACTGAGCCAGAGTTCTTCTATTCTAGTCGAGTCTAAATTCAATTTCAAAGCATTAGATTGAATTTCAGTTTATCATGATTATAGCCTGGACTTCATAGGCAGATATGAATATCAATAGGGAAGAAATGATTACTTTATTAGTCACATGACATAAAATACATTTGCAACTATTTTAATAATCAATTAATTGTTTCAATAATTTTTCTGGCAAAAATGCCACAAATCCAGCTTCTCAAATGCAAGGATTTTAAGTGGGGCTATGTCTGCTATACACATTATCAGTAAACTCAATGTGAAGATGTCATCTTGGAAATTATAATGAGGACTTACGCTATTTTCTGACATTTCTCTCAGTTAAATGATGCAGCCCTACATAGCAGTACTTAAATCAGATATGTTAGCCAATTGTATATGCAGTATATACAGTATATACAGTAATATATATATATAAACTATATATAAATATAAATATAAATAAACATATATAAACTATAAACTATATATATAAATAAAAATAAATATATAAACTATATATATAAACTGGGACCATTTTTTTAGACAAACTTTACGCGTAATACTTTGGAGTAATTCTGAGATGTTTGATAAATACAAACTCCAGTACCCTGACAAATCCCAGCCCACAGAGATCTGTGAATATCGCACAAAAAAAGAATTATCCTTTAATTAATCTCTACATTACACTAATCCTGATATACAATTACGTATATACAATTTATTTTAAAATATTTTTTAATAAGGATCCCTTAGAGTAGTTAGTAATGCAATTTACTGTCATCATGTCATATTAGTTTCTTAGTTTCTTTCTTATTTCTTATCTTCTATTTTCCTCTTGTAAGACACTCTGTGACATTAATCTGTGAAAGGTGTTATATTTAATAAACTTTACTTACTTACTTACCTTAAGAAACCAAGAATGCTCAAACCTTGGCTGTCTGGTGATACTGAACTGGGCTATTGCACATCTGCACGCTCTTAAAGAATTTCCCGAAGGTACCACTGCTCCCCAGTGCGTGTTCCAGTGTTAAGTTTTCAGGTTGTAAATACCATCGATCTGCAAGAATTGTTCTCTCCTGGCTCACTTATTGACCCGGACTAGGATTTACCATTGTTAACCACATTTGCGTAATTATAGTCAATTCAACTTGCTGCATCAAGGCTGACAAAGTATCTTGAGTTCAATTAAATTTAAAATTGCCACACGAATTCTACTCCTTTTCTAAATGTGCCTCCAACAGGCTTCATACTTATCTCCCATGTTTATCTAAACTGGGACCATTTTTTAGACAAACTTTATGCATAATACCTTGGAGTAATTCTGAGATGTTTGATAAATACAAACTCCAGTACCCTGACAAATCCCAGGCCACAGAGATCTGTGAATATCGCACAAAAACAGAATTATCCTTTAATTAATCTCTACATTACACTAATCCTGATTAGGATCATGAGTAAGCCTGGGGAGATGAGTGAAGGGTCAATGAATCTCCATAGATGACAAAAACATTGCAGCTGAATAGTTACAACTACAAACCTTTACCATAAAATCAGTGAAACACACGTCACTCAGTCTGATGGTTGTGGCTTTATTGGGCTGACAAGACAAGTATGCCAGGTCAGGGAGCAAACTTGATCTGTTTAAATGCCCACTTGACATGGAGACACAGGGCCTTGACAAATCTCTTTATGGGTCCCTGAAGAAGTATCACTCTGACCTGTGGTATTCACTAAGCTACAATTCTCTGGGTATAGAGCAAACTTTCAGCATTTACTGAGGCATTTTGATTTATTTTCTTTTTGTGTCCCTTTTCTCCATAGACGTTATTCTGTCTGAGGTTCAGTTTCTCCATAGACGTTATTCTGTCTGAGGTTCAGTTTCTCCATAGACGTTATTCTGTCTGAGGTTCAGTTTCATTGTAATTCAATCCTACTTTTTCTCTTGGAAAAACAGCTCCTGTGACATTGTTTTTAGAAGTATCTCCAGTATTACAACTGCTGAGCCATTGCACAGATGAGGAGGGAAAGCGAAGGGGGAGGTGATCCCCACTGGTGTCGAAGTTGTTTTTATTGTTTATTTTAAATGAAAGTTGTTCCTCAAAATATTGTTGCACTGTGACTGCCTTGAACCTTTACAGTTCAAACGATTCTGACTGTAGCCCAGATCCTAATTGACATGCCGGGGAGGGGGGATTAAATTGTCTTTTGCTCTTTTATAATGACTGCATTAGAGCTCACGCCACCCTGTTACCATCCCGTGCAAAGCTCACCATTTACAATACGCTCCATGTGTCCTCCTACACAGTAACATCAAGTTCGCTTAATGAGTTTTGTAGAAGAGCAGCACTTTATCAAATGGTCACCTCAGCTCATCTAACACGACACACACACACATCTTCACACGGCTGTGAAACTGAATAAGCGTGTAGGAGTTTTCCCCTGAGAACGTGTAGCTATAGAGTACAAGGAAAAACCATTGACTGTGGATTGTGATCTGATACTCAATACAACCAGTGTGGGCAGAGCATGCCTGAAAAGCCTGAATACATCATGAAGCCAATTGAAGAGCTTGAATCAAACCAAAGGCGCTTAACGTTTTGATTTTTTTCATCCTGCTAAATAGCTTGACTTAAGTATGAAAGGAAAATATTGTGTAAATAATTGATCAGACTGTAGATGGGAGTGTATTAGAAGCAAATTAAAGCGCAACAGTCATGTAAACATCCTCCTCTAAGGCTTCCACTAAATATTTTCTCTACTCTTTGTCTCTGAATCTGTCAGTTTGTCTTTCCCCTCTTTCGCTCCTCCCTTCCCTACTCTCTGCGCCAACTCTTTCTCTAATACACTGCAGCAGTTGTAACTCTTACATCACCCCTCTCTCATCATTTTGGAGGTCGGTGGAGAATATTGAACAGTCACTTACCCTCATATTGACATGACTGTAGAGAAAGCACAGAGAATACTTGATATGTTTTTCTTTTTCACATCTCCTGGCATCTATTTTTTTTTTTTTTTTTTTCCTGTCTGGCATGTGTATGTCTCAAGCAGGGAGGAAGAGGAGGCGCGTCTCTTTCACACATGATGGTGTCGAAAAAGCTTGATTTCACCTTGACTTATTTCCTTTGCATCCTTCTCTCTCTGACTGCTGGATGATGTGCAATTTTCACACACAGCAACCATCCTGAATCATCAGGAGACATTTCTGCAGTGGAGATTGGTGTGTCTAGAATTCACAATACCATCGTGCCTCACGCACATTGATTTTTCTTCAACGCACTGAGTTCTTCAATGTTATTGACTTGGAAAGAAAGACAGAAAGAAGACAGAGGAACTCATGATGAGGATGTTGGTGCATATTCCGACGTTTGAGATAGTACTTTTAATACCCTCTGGAACTTTGTCATCTAATAACAAACAGCCTGCACTGTGGCCTATATAGAGATAAACTGTTGTATGACAGTTAAACAAACCATTATAACAAACACAAGAAAATATATAGTGGGCGCATATAGGCTACACACCTTATCATTAGTGATATTATCAAAGGAAAATGCCCTGTTAGTGTGGAATAATAGGCTCTGACATTAAAGGCATCCAGACAAATGAGTAAAGCAGACCTTCCCACTGACTCATTTAATTAGATGCTATCATTCTGGGCTTAAAATTATTCATACACATGGAAACATCCCGCCTTAGCACAGCCCACACATGTCCTTCTCAGGCACAAAGCCATAAGCCAATGTGTGTCATTCCAACACATTGTACATATTTTCGTGTGTGGTGAAAATCATACATGGGGGGCATATTAAATCTGGAAGTAGAGGCAAGCTCACTCCACTCCTAGCTCCGGTAATTACCTCTACTCCTGGGAAACAGTTCTTACATGCGTCTCCACAACTTTATACATATACATTAAACAATACCACATGTAGCAATAAATGTCTCTCACTTAGAAATTAATACATTATAGAATGTAAACAGCATGCAGTTGGTTGAAAAGAAGCATGCGAACATAAAGCAGTCAGCCTGTCTTCATGCTGCCATGGGGCATCTTGTATGATTTGATTTAAGATGAAAAGATGAATTTGTAGTGAGGGAAGAAACTGTGAGTCTGTTACATGGGCTCATTTCAACTTTCAAATATAGAGAAGAAAATGGAACAGAGTTAAAAGGACATTTTTTCTTTGTGGCTCATGAATATGATCTGAATATGATTTTGAAGTTGATGCTTCAGTAAAAATCAGTGCTAGTACAGTATTTCTTGTATTTTTGCCAAACAAGAAGAATGAAATCTTTAAATCGCTAAATGTTTGTCTTAAACTTGAAGGAAACTGAATTGCTTTTTTTGTAACTGTCAATTTCTTCTGTCTTGCTGTGTTGCTTTGCTGCTGCACACAAAGGTTTCTATTTAGCATTTTACACATTTCACAAACTCTAGTTTGTGAAATGAGTGGGCTTAATTTAATCTCTTTTCATTGTAGTGAAGACAAGTGCTTTGAGTCTTTTACTGCCACAGAATGTGCCTATCACAATAAGTTTAAAAAGAATATTGATTGCTGTTGAAACAAAAAAAGACAAAATTGTGATGCATGCAGTTTAACTTAATTTCTTCTATTAAGCTAACAGAGTGGTTCCTCTATATCTATATATACTGTCTGACGACCCCCACATCCCTGTCAGATGAGCTCAAGTGCTCCTTCATCTACACCACCCATCATGTTCTAAATGTGTTCATTTCAACTGGATGTTAAGCAACACAACATTGACTGGATATTGTTACAATACATACAACTGACCGGTCTACTTTTAGGTCAGTCTTGTCGTGTTTAAATCCCCATTACTACCAAATGACGTAGCAGACGTACTTTTGGCCATTTAAGCTGTTTATTCATTACTTTTAGCTCATTGTGTCAACTGTATTGCTTTTAGCTTATTATTACTTTAATATATTCTCTATTATCATTTAACTAACTATTCCACCTGTTTATATATTTATTTTTCAGTAATTATTACAACAGTTTATCCTCTCTTAGCTAGCTATTTAAACTATTTAGCAACTGTTTTGACCTCTCTGCTAACTAGTTTTTATGCACAGGTATTTTTATACATGATTCAGTTTAGCGGGAGGTGTATACTGTGCAGTCAGAATACTGTAGCTGGTAGCTTGTGGCTTATTGTGACGACACATTTACTAAACACCTGCAACACTCAACTTTGTAATCATACAGAAATTGGAAGGTTATTTTCCTCCTATAAACAAAAATGCCGATGATTTCATTTTGTTTCAATGAAATCATAATTTCCAATTTTTGAGCTGTTCCACAATCTTTCCATGTAACCCCTGGCAACTGCAGAAATAAGCCCTGCTTGAGGATCATGACCTATATTTTTAATACAATGCTTACATTAATAAAGAGTTTATTTGCATCTGCTTTGGATCAGTGCAGTGAGCAGTCATGCTCCCTTTAACCCTCCCTCAGACATCTATCATCTGGTGCATTTTGGATCATGTTCAGTTCCCTCTCTCACAGTGTTGATGGCCCACCAGATTTACCTCTCACAGTGTCAGCTGAGGTGATGCATATTGAAAAGCTTAGCACACTGTTGACATCGGGGCTCTACCATTTGATCTCCTTAGGTTCAGCAAAGCGGTGAACTCTGTTTTGTGATCTACAAAATAAATCCTATAAATGGAATCCTCGCTCAGGAGGGTGTTGAGTTCCTAGTTTATGAGGAAGTCAGTAATCCTATAAAGTCTGGATTTGCCTTTCTTCATGAGACTCAGTATTGTGTTGGATCTTATGGGCTTACGAGCTGTCATACAGGGACAAATTACAAATAATTGACAAAACCAGTGCCCTGATTACTGATTGAGGGAAATGAAAGATAAACAGCTTTTCCTGTGATCGTGCCTCTCCACTATCCTTACTCTGTGAGAAGCTGTGTACTGTACCTCAGAGAATCAATGGCAGATTCAGCCTAATTCTCACCCCTCCACCCGCTCATTTATTTTCATCCCCACTCTGTTGCAGAAACGTCTCCACTCTCCCTCGTGCCTTGTAGCATACCCCTATCATTACAAAAAGTTATTGTGCAATATCGGGTTGCTTGTACAACCAATAAACTATAGAAGGCTTCGGACAGCACATGCAAATCCTCTGACACTGAACAAGGTCAGTCTGGATTTGTGAGCATCAGCATGTCTATAAGACACAAGGGAGTCAAAACTCTTCTCTGCAGCATCTCTGAGAGCTACAAGTCTCTCTAAAACCTGTTTACATTTCAAAGCACAATATCCATTGCATTTTTGAGTGTGATGACAGCAGAAAAATACAATTAAGTCGACACGGACAACAAAAATCCAAAATAGATGTTGACACTAGATTTGTTTGGGTAGAATATTATGATTGTGTAACCAGCTTGCATGATATATTTGTCTGCTAGCAGTGTGAATGTCATCCACTGAGAGCATTTTGATTAACATCTGAATACACTGGCAACAATGAGATGCATCCAGATATATTTTTTGGAGCTGGGGACTCATCCCTTTCTTTATGCAGTGAAGTCCAATGTGATTCAAAATGTCATGTAACTTTGAACATTTACCCTGTAATGCCATCAGCACAGATTTGTGACTGTTTGTGAGGTGAAATTATAGACATACTGCACTGTATTATACATCTAGGTGTCTGAATGGCAATCCTAAACTTACAGAGAGAGATCCATCCTAAAAAATAATTTATACTCTGTTAAACGTGTAGACCATTACAATTTGGATCATGTTTTATTGAGTCCTTGCTTTGCATTTAGCAAAAGTTCACTTCTTCTATCTTCAGCAGCAACGGCAATTATTAAATGCTGAAAAATGAACACACGCCATCATTTGGGGATTTATCACACTGAAACCTTCGACTATTTTTATACAATTTGCTCCCGGCTTCTTTTAATCAGCACAACCATGTGTCCATCATGGCAATGTGACAATAAAACTGGAATAGTATTGAAGTTTTTTTCCCTGCTATGCATGGATAGCTTAACTGAATTATTCTTCCAAAGTAGGGAAAATAATTATATTATTTTGTTGACCTTGGACACAGTAGTTGAGAAAAGTGGAGTTTAAAATCTTACATGGTCTTCATCAACAGATGTAGAATTGTGGATTTAAATTTTTTTTTCCCTCTAAGCACTTTATAAAGAGTGAAGCGAAGTGCTTGGAAGAAAAGGAAATGTGAACATCTATAATTCCATGACACCTGGGCTCCATCTCCATCTGCTGATGAAAACCATGTCATATAATCAAAACAGCTAGAATGGACTGTGGGAGATTGTTTTCTCAACACAATTTTGTTTATGTGGTCATAAGTAGTGACCAGAAAAGTCACTTTATTGATGCTGTGTCAATACCAAGGGCAATGCAGACACTTAAACTTCAGAGGCAGGTTTCACAATAAAACATAATATTTAAATAACAAATATTTGGCCAGGTTTCCATTTTCAGTAAGCAACAAAGTGTCAAAGTGTCTGTTTAAGATTTAACCTTTCAGAAAAGGTTATCCAAACTCACAAAAATGAAATGTGACACTATGTGACAGGGAGGATCTTTTCTAAACCCCTCAGCTGGAATCAAATTAAAGACTGTGAAACAAATACAGAGCAAAATACATATTTATATTTTATATAAATGATTGTGTGGTGAAAGTTAACTTTAACAACTTCAACAACTGTGCAGCAGAAGGCTTTACACCTTGTTGTGGTTAGTGGACTGCACTGTGTTAACCTGAGGCTAAATGTGACCTTGGGCACTTGCCCTTGGCAGGAGCACAGAGGTGTGTGAGTTATGACTGTTGGTTAGGCAATATGAAATGGTCTGGGAAATAATGACGTTGACTGGCCAAATACTTGTGATAGTGCCTGAGGCGTCTACTTTAGTGGCCACTCCCACTGGGAGTTGTTAGGGTCAGACTATTTTTTAGGAATTTTCGGTAAATAAATTTACAATCATTGCAGAGTTAAAGATGCCGCAGTTAAATCCTGGAGTAATACTGAGACATGTATATAGTCTGTATGTGTACCCACAGCGAACATAATCACAGATTAATGACCTGTTAAAAGCCATTTTGTTTGTTGTGTTTTGTATAATGTCAAGCTTTGGAGAAGCATGATTGAGATAAAGAGTGAGATATAGAAAATTAAACAGGATGCAGCAGCAGACTGTAAATGAATATGGGTTCATAAAGATCTCATTTGTATTTTATGTTTGACTTTGATGGCCCTCTGGCTTCTAAAATATGCACATCAAGCGGGGAACATCTGAATGGCACATAATGATGTCGAAATTTATGGCTCCATTGTTTAGACTGGAGAGGTCTTCTTTGGACAGCACAGCACACATCTCGGCTCAAAGCACACAATAGAACATATCAAGTCAGAGAAATCCCGACTATCCACTGCAGTTATTGTGTGGGAGTTCTGTACAGGTCCAAAACCAATCTGAAAATCTACTAACAATGGTTACACAGGAGAACTTATATCCAAGGACTCTGGCTTGAATATCTGCCTCACAATGCCTGAAATATTCAAATATATCATAATGCAAAGGCATCTTTCATTACAATTCAAAGAAAACCCAACAGCACAGCCAGCTTCTACAAGACTGATGGAAGGTTGTGGGTTATTTGCAGAGCTGCCACTCAGTGAGCTCACTTTCCAACATGCACAAGCTAATGTTGGAAACTAATGTGCACACTTAGAAGTCCAGGCATGACAGCCATGGAGAGGGAGTAAATTATCACAGCAGCAACTTGGTTTCTCTGAGTTCTCCTATTTACTTTACTGTGTTTACTTAAATGAAGCCCTAGATCCATCAAGCAATTATATAAGTACTTTATGCTCTTTAAAAATTAAGGACTCTCTCACGCTTCCAAAATGACTTCATACCACGTCGTGGTATGAAGTTCCGACATTAAATTAAACATTTCATCTACTCTCCTCTTTCTTCACTTCCTATTCATGCCAGCTCTTTTAAATCCAAGCAGAGATTTTATACGAAAAACATCAAACTTAATTTTGAGTGGCGTTGGCAGAATGACGGCAGTTTGCCACCTCTGCTATACATATATAATGACAACAAAAAATCAAGAATATTTCTGAACAGTTACCTGATTCAAAGACAGATTGTCAGAATTTAAACAAAGCTTTTATGTTAATATACTCCTGAAGCAGAGCTGTTTCCCCACACTCAAAAACCACTTTCCAATCCTTAACCCAAGTTTTTACCAACCCAGTCACTTATTGCAACTTTTTCTACAGGTGGTTGTCCTTAGAATTTTATCGAAACTAGTTCTTCCCCATACCTATTACAACAATCAATCAATTCAAAGTTATCATGGCATACAATTAATTGCTGTTCACCAGGAGGGAGAGAGCAGCAGTCATTTTACTAAGAAAATCATAAACACTATGCTTATTTGGCGTATTGTCCCATTAGGTCGCTATAAGCCTACTCTTTGAAGCTTTTCAACCTGTCCGCTCTATTCAGTCCACAGAATGTAAATAAACCTACTTTGTAGTCGTGCAATGCTAATAAACGCATCACTAGCATTGGGGAAAAAAAGTTAATTTAACAGTAGGCAAACAAAATATCACGAACGTTGAATTAATAACTTTCACATACCCACAGCGGCACTGGTTGCTGCAGGAGCTTATTAGTCTTACAGTTCTGACCAATCAGGAAACTGCACCAATTTAAGGCTGTTCCTCGGTACCCATCCCTAATACTTACCCTAAGCCAACCTGAGTAAGCCTCCCTCCCTACCAACAGTTTCCTTCATCTTGATTAGATGCAATTACTTAATTATAAATAATGTAATTATATTGAACTAAAAATAGCAGAAGCCGTCTCACGAAACAGGCGAACTCTGTCAGAAGTTGATTGCAATATGTGGAAATAAAAAAAGTTCACAGCTAAGACAGATTATATTTAGCACTTGGAAACAAATGCTGTGTTTACTGTTGGCCATGTTCATAACAGGCCACCCACAACTTCCTGAGTCCAGACAGATTGTGCTAGTTTGTCTTTTGTGCCTGCATGTTGTGGTGACCCACTGTGGTCAGCGAGGTGGCCGACCTGCATTGATGTGCTCCAGACCAGACACAGCTGTGTAAATATTGAGCCAGGCCAAGCTGAGGCATGGCCATCAGCCATCAGTGTTGCTGCATGCTCTGGCATCAGGTTGTTTGACCAGCGGCTCTATTTTCTAACCTCATGCCTCCATAATTCTCTGTCTTTTATTCTCCAGCCACAGCGGTACACAGCATCTTGGGCATTATGTTGTTATGGTGGCATATGTCTGTCTGTTGACACATTCATGTTAACGCAGTCACTCAAGAACTTCATTCTCACACCACGGGATTCCTCTACAAAGCAGACATTTTGATTGTGAAGCACCTTTCATTTGCATATTAATTGCTTAAAATACGGATTGTCTTTAAAACCCTGTGTAACTACTTGATGCTTTACAATACAGAGATCATATTAATACCACTTGGGTTATGCAAAAACAGGGAGGTTGACACAGAAAATGTTCCAATTCATGCATTAATTAGCTTAATTAATGACTTCATTATCATGACTGGTTATGTTTAATATATCTTGGTGATTATGGTAGAACAGGAAGCAGCCTCTTTTTTACTGTTGTTTTAGGCTGGGATCTAAATTGTGTCAAAGTATTTAAAGACTAGACTTTCCTGAATAACTGCAAATTTTTACAACAGACAACTCGGGTTGATTTCTCACAATTAGGAGATGGCGTTGCATCTCATACAGCAAAGTAACTGTTTTGCAGCACAACTGGGGAAATGCATTTATCTCCATCGCATCTTTTTGGAAAAGGTTTAATTTCCAGCCTGTGGCTTGACCAGTTGGCTTGGTGCGTCCTGTTACAACCAACCAGGGAGCATTCATTAATGGTCTCTGGTTGTCTGCAGACACATGATAAAATACCATTATCAGCTCTGCAAAGCAATTTGGATTGTGCAAGAAGGAACGGCACTGGCTTTCATAGATGTGTGTTACATAAAGCAGAGAGTGACAGGAAAACAACACATACAAGCCTATTTTACTCCCTAGTCTGTCAATGATGTGTCATGCTCTATCCTCTGCACTGTTGTCATGGCAAATGAAGACTCAACATCTGAAGTGATGGTGTGCCTGGAATGGCAGGCTATTGGCACTGAGTCAGACTGTTGTGTAAAACTCCCTTGTTATCCCTGTTATTTGGGAGGTCTAGGACCAAATTACAATATGATAGTTCAGCAGAAGAACAGACATCAAATGATAAATGTACTCTATTCAACAGGCAGAGAAAATATGTGTGTGAGAAATATGACCATGTATTTATGGAAAGGAAAAAAACAAAGTCAGGTCGACATACTTCTTTAACCAAATTGTTTCAACCAGACAGTTTTAATGACTTCTTTTTAGCAGCAATGTATTTCTGCATTAAATACTATGATAAAATGGTGTAACATGGTAACATTTTTATTCAAAGTAGGTTAAAAAATGTGTAGATCTGAACATTGAACACGCTTCATATTCCTAAAAGAGATTATTTATAGCCTACTTTCCTGGGAACCAGAAAGTCTCTGTCAAATAAATATATTTCAATCATGTCTTGACATGTAACTGAAGGATAATTATTTCGGAAACATGAATTTCTATTCTCATAACTCCCTGGTACTGAGGGTCATGAAAGACCTGGCTCTGACTACATATAGCTATCTTTGAGAAAGACCTGTTCCTGATAGAATATTTATCACACAAGATTAATCTCTATGGCTTTGACAAAGCATGAGGTGTGCAATTCCAGATTCTTAATGACCTCTGTAGAAATCCACAGCTCCGATGCATGCTCACATCATAATCTGCAGTCGCCAACGGTCAAATGTCATTTTTACAGCTAGATGTGCTATCAATGAAGGACGTCCAAAAGAAAAAAAATTGCCAATACTGGAAATGATGAGGTACGTGCTATCTGAAAAACAACTACAACTACATACTACATAAATGACTAAAGAAAGAAATCTGCAGAGAAAACTCCCGCACACTAGCTTGCAAAAAGTATATACGTATTGGAACAGCACTTCGGTGCTAGACCTTCATCAGGCAAATGGTGTTACATATTGAGAAGCCATCTTTTGTAGGAGGTGACTTGATTGTCTACACCAATCACTTATTTCCTCATAAAATAAGGCAACCATTACAAACGAATGTTTGTAATGGTTGCCTTATTTCCATGTGGTTACTGTGTAGTGAATATACATCAAAACAATACAACAAAGTGCATGTCTGCAGCTACTTAATGGTCTTGATGATAAATGTGCATCTTCATATGTTTCCTGAACTTTCTTAAATAACAAAGCGTAGCCCATATAGACAATAAATGGGTATGAATATTCAGAATCACAAGTAAATGTTAAGCAGGAATTCATCATTATGTCCCTTTGGAGCCAATGTTTGCAAAGTATAAATCCAGTAAGCCTCACGCTGTTTCAGTAACTTATTGTGGTCACCGCCCCTAAGTGGTAGGGTGACCTGTTCAATGCCACAAAACCGTGGTGAGGCAATGTCATGCAGAGCATCAATGAAGTGTACAACTATGGGATAAGCCCGATCATTTCTACGTGTGGTACTTTTGTAAAGAAAGAAATCTAACATTTGTCTATAACTCCAATTTATTGAGCAATTGTGACTGATATGTGTGTCAACATCGAGCCAACGATATCATGCCAGACCAGTTTTACCTGGTTTTAAGACTATAATCAATAAACAGTCAAAAACACCATCTGCACTTGCCATGAATGGCTCCATATTGTGATCTAAGTTGCATTGCTTCTTGAATGCCATAAAGGAAGATTATTGCACGTTCTGCAAAATGCCATCTGTTTGATGCTTCTGTTTTGAAGCAACACTATAGTTTGCCTGTTGCCAGAGCTGCTCAATGAGCTGTAAATGAAAGCGATAAGTCATTCAAGTTTATGTCTTACAAAATATGACAGCCTTACCAGATTGTAATCATATTACCTAAGTTAAAGGCAAAGCTACAGCATCTAAAAACTGACCATTATTTCTCTTTTGACATTCTGCAAATTGTAGGATGCACTACAATATGGGCTCACCTCACTTTATTGGGGTGAAACAAATTGATCATTAACATGCTGATTTTCCACATTGGCTAGGGTGGGGCAATTAAAGTCTGTAGATAAATGAAAACCCAATCTATATCACATTCCATCTGGGAAATAACAATCCTATTACAAAGTAACAACTCTAATAAAATGTTATGGAAGCCCTTACAATTTTCAAATGCTGCAGTAAAGTTTTTTCTTTACCCAGGTTCAGGGACAACTGCTATGTTTCCCCTGCTAAACATGTAAACAGAAAATCATTAAATCTCCTGTTTGTCTGTGGGTAGACATGATGTGATTGCAATGAAGTAATTTATTCTACAGATGTTTGCTGCAGAACACTCTGCCTACACGGGGGAGTCATGATTAATTTATATGTGTTTGGTTAAGAGCATGTATCCCGGCCCTATTAATATTGCTCTTTTGCAGAATAAGATCATATCTCTGAAAATTGAATATTCATCACCTTAATGAGTCAAGAGTCTAGCCTGCATCCCACAAAAGTTGGGAATTCATTCAGATATTAGCTACAGGTTGTAAATCTCTCTCTGCAGATTCCAGATTTTGGAAACGCTTAGTCAGCTTGTGAGAGGGGAAAGGGCTTTATTTAAATAATCCTCCCGTGAATGGCTATATAAGCAGGGACTATTTACTGGATGGCTGATCAGGTGAACTGTGTGTGTAGGCCTGCCTCTGTTCAGTGTCTGACTATTTAACTACTGTATATTTAAGCATAATTATACACATTATTGGCTAAAGAGTCTACACTCGTTCACCTTCAGACAGCACAATGTTAAACTCACTGTAATGTTATCACATCTGAGCCCTGGCCTTTTCACCAGCTCTAAACCCTCTTTGTGCAAATCCCTCTGCCTATATCCCTTTGTTAACAGGCACTAATGCGACAAACTGATTAAGCACTATTAACTTGCAAATTAGTTCTTTTGTTCTAACTTTATCCCCATCAGCTTTGTCCACTTTAAACACCCTTTGTCCAACCACACAAAAAAAGATTGTACTGTCAGCGATGTCGCTAAATTGTCCACTTCACACTTCAAGTATGTCTGTATGAATTGTACACAAAATCAATGAGAATAAAGTGCCACGTTTGGCATCTTTCTATACTAATGCAATTGAAAATACAGATTGGCTTTAAAAGTGTGCCCTGCATTACTACACAACAATAACATAACACTGACAATGATAAAAGCACACACAACGTTCACTGATCACACATCTCAACATGGATATCTTGCACAAAAAAATGATTTTCACATTGTATAAAAACAGATGATGAGATGTATCTACAGTAAATAGGCTAAAACACGCAACAACACTGGTCTGATTCTGTTAAGAAGCTTGAGGCACAGAGTACGTCACTCAAAGGAGACTTCATTTGTAAGCAATACAAAAAAAGCAGAACTTAAACCCAAAATAACCCCATAGCCAAGGTAGAAAATAATACTTTGATTATCCACAGGAAATGCTGTTTGGAGATGTATTAAAGTAAAAACATCCCAACATATTGGATGGAGGACTTGCTAACTGCAGCACGGAACAGCTTACTAGTCTGGTGTGTAGACGTATAGGAGGCTGTGATTAACTGTTTGTGTTAAATCTAATGATACATTTAGAAACTCAATATGTACTTTTGTCGCTATTCTGGAGCTTGTATTGTGAAGTCTGCTTAAGCTACATGTTATAAATAGGTATACTATCTATCAGTTCTTTCCCATTGTGTACGTTACACTGGAATCCAAAGAAAACTGATTTAAGACAAACATACAGCACTGCGCCATAATATGATGAAGATTGGGGGTGAGAGGTTACTTATTATTATTTGCATTATATTTCACTGTCCCCACTCTTCTCACTCCCAAGCAAGGCCAGAACAAAGGGAATACAAATTAAACTAAAACCAAAAAAAAATTTAAAGAAAAGACAAAGCTCTAAACTAGGCTTCTAATACCAAAACAAACAGGAGAAAATGGGTGCAAACATAAAGGGCTTCTCACTCCTACCAAAACTGCTAGTAGCCAAAACATCAAAGCTACGACAAAGAAAATCTATATACACCAAACAAAGGGCTAAGGCCAACAAAACAAGGGTGTCATAGACAATAATCAGAATCACTAAGTTAAGTTACTCACAAAGACTAATATGCTCAAAACACAGGTTTCTCTACTTACAAAGATTCAAAAAACAATACACAGGTTTACACAGGCACATGTTGGGAATGGCAGAGTGAAGAGGGCAGAGTTTCTTTCAGATGGGGCTTAAAATGGCTGCTGTCATCCAGGCGACCAATCAGGAAGCAGCAGTGAGCTCTGCTTGACCTGTCCGGGGTGCCCACCTGTTCTCCATTACCTGCATACACTTACACACACACACTAGGGAGGAGAACAGCTGACAGTAGAGGATGAGAGATAAACAAATGGGAAAATATGACCCTTGGGTCATGACATTCATCCATAGTTGCAGCCTACGTATAAAGAACATTATTTATTATGCAGTAGAGTGATGCCCTCAAAGGTGTTGGAACAGCATGTAAATGTTCAATTAACGGAAGAGGAGAAGGTGTCTGCATGGCCCTGATAATATCAAAACATTGCATTGGCCAACACTCAACAGATAACAGATTATATGGCAATGTTATAATCGTCGCTATATGAGCAATATGGTTTTGAATCACTATTAGCCCACAGCATGCGTTTCCAGGATATGAATAGTATCAAGTTCAATCCACTATGCCA
Source organism: Micropterus salmoides (assembly GCF_014851395.1). Taxonomy (NCBI): domain Eukaryota; kingdom Metazoa; phylum Chordata; class Actinopteri; order Centrarchiformes; family Centrarchidae; genus Micropterus; species Micropterus salmoides. The sequence goes on from NW_024044237.1 coordinate 13,226,370, forward strand.
CAGAGAATCCGTGTAGTCTGAAAGCCCTGTGAGCTCCAGATCATTCTGAACTTCAAAATTTATTTAGTCAAGTGTTCAAGCAGGAGTTTTCACCTTCTGAGAGTGGCTTGTAACAAATCAGATGTTGTTGAAAAGCCTGGGAGAGAGGTGCAATACTCTTGTCCAACAAATACCTTAATAATTAAAGTAGAAGAAAGCCTTAGCATACCGCTAAGTAAAGGCTGAAACACGGTAGCTGTCACTTACAATCATCTAAATGGATGCAAATGTCACAACGGTGCTTGTAGTTGGGAGGGAAACGGGCTTGTTTGTCTTAATCTAAGCCAATCTAGTTGAGGAAATGTCTTGGACACCGGCTCTTACCTGAGGTGCCCTTTATTTCAGAATTACTTCTATCTGCTTAGCATGAGTGGCTGCTCGCTAAGTCCAATCCGTGCAGCTGTCTCTGGTTTGTTTGTTTGTGAGGGGTAAGACGTGGCATGAAAACAGCCACATCAGACAATAAAGACCTATTTTCGCATGCTTCCTCAGATAACAGCACAGCTTCTCCGCACAGGCTGCTCCACATCATTGGCAAGCCTTGACATAATTCAGATAAGAATGTTCTGCCCAAGAGGCAAATGTTTTGAAATCACAGCTCTTTTTTTTTTAGGCATTCCTCATGAACAGCAATACCATAGGTTGACAGTTTAATGTAACCCCAGAACGGAACTCTCGGCTAATATTCAATTTCCCTTGAAAATATAGATAGCATGACAAAAGACATTTTAAACGACATTATATTGACATTGTGCTCGTGCTGCATGCAGTAGACTTTGATGACAAGTGGATGTTACGACAGGAAAAATTTATTCAACACTGGTTTTCAATATGTTATGACATGTAACTGTTCATCTGGAGGTCAAAGGTCAGTTTTTTAATTCAGCTCTTAAGACCCCCCCACATTATGCTGTACAGTGCAGGACAGTAGCAGCATCAAAGCTCAACCCAACCTAAGGCAACCAAAACACTTCTTGCAACATTGATCATAATGAGTATGGTGTGGGTGCTGTCAGTATTGACAGATGATTTTTACGAGAATGGTCACAGAATGGCTGCAGGCTAGTGCGGTTTCAGTGAGACCTGGCTGCACCCGTGCAGGCGTGACTCATTCATTGCTTCAGGCGGTAGATCTGCCATATGAGTTGAGCAGTGGCACGAGGAGAAGCTGTACTCAGCCTGTGCCTGCAACAATCAGCAGTCTCAGGCAGAGATGTTCCTGAAAGCAAAATACTCTTTGGAAATAACATTTCTGACTAGAATTTAAGCATATATTTCCAGTTACAATGTGTCTATTCAGTATGCATCACAACAGTATGGTAAGCAGCACATCCTTTGGTGGCTTAGCGGACACCGCCACAGTATTAACTCTCAAGAACTTATTGCATGCCAGAAAACATTAATTTACCATGGGGTACAGATGAATAGAGGTAATTACCTTTTTTCTGAGAAACATTTCAAAAGCACAGGCACCTCTGATTTTCTAGGGCCCAGTCTGACTGGAGCTGAAGGTGGCTTTAAAAACTAATGAATGTAAAAAGGAAGTGGCTCATTTTGATTGTACAATGACTTACATTACCAGTCTGTTTAATTGGCACGCAATTATTATCACTCATCAAAATAGACAGCACAATAGTGTCATAACATGTGTGCAACATCTGAATTTACAGTTACACTAGTTATGCTCATTTTAAATATAGATAAACTAAGGTATTTTTTTTATTTTAATTTTAAATATAGTCGGCTTAGCCCGCTTATCCACGTTTGCGAAGATCATGTAGTGTCACTGCTGTCTGAAAGGTAAGATTAGTAGTTTGGAGGAAAACTATATGGTGAGCTGAAAAAAGGCAGTGTGACTGCGGCTATAGACAAACAGGGAGATAGAATCACACAACATGCTGGAAACTCCAGCACGACAATGTTACTGTAATGTTAATATTTTTATTAGCTTGAGGTTGAACTTATCCATGCTCTTTACATAATAACATTACATTGACTGCATTTAGCCGACGTGACACATCAGCATTAGCTTGCCAGGTGCTTTTCAGTAACCGACGTTACTATTTGAGTAACTTTCACCAGAGGTTCAGCAATGTGAGCTCAAAAATGCACTGGATGATAAAGAAACGGTTAGTGAACAAGGCTGATTATTATTATTAATGAGATTGTTGTCACACTTTATAACAGTTAGACCACAGGAAGTAACGTTACTGTAGGGGATGGGTCTACCACTGTGTTGTTGTTCTATCTCACACAGGCATCGCCTTCTACTGGACTCTATGGGTACTACCTCCTCCATTCACACACACACACCTGTCCACTGAAATTTTATTATGCACGTAGCCGACCAATAGGACGTCGCTACCGATACGTGCGTGACGTATAAATAGCAGTGTCCCTACTGCCTCAGCATCCTTTTTTCTTCAGCAAACAGCGAACTGCTCATTGAATTCACCACCTCCAGGGATGGAGTTGCCACTTCTAGAAAATTATCTTTGCACCCGGGCGAGGTGTGTACACACTGAAAATGCTGTGAATGTTCAACTGATTAAATACAGTACATTCCTAAAGAGCATTCTCCTCCCCATCGAACCCCCTCAGTGCGTAACGTGCTTCAGTCTCCACAAAACTGCACGTCCACCGATGCTAAGCTAATGATCCGACCTACGGCCCACACTGCTCTCCTTGCTAAGCTCGAGAGAGACAGTGGGAGGGCCCAGGTCTTTGCTGCGCCAGTCAAACCACTGGGACAGAAGATGCCACTCTCCTGGTGGCATCCGATCGAGACGATAGTAGGACCTGGGCTTCCTCCTTGCTAGCTGGCTGTCCGGCCCCCAAAAAGACGAGAGGCTTCTGAGCCATTCTGGGTCTCCGCCACCTGAACCAGCATAATGGACAAGAGGGTGTTTCCACATACTGATGATCAAGAAAATGCTGGAGCCAGTGCAGCCCGGCAACAGGTTCACCGCCATCGACCTGAAAGACACCTATTTCATGTCGAGGTGACACAGTAACAGGGAATTTCTACGCTTCTCCTCTCAGGGGGTAGCCTACAAATACATCAGGCTCCCAGTCAACTACTCGCTAGCCCCCCGCACACTCAGCAGATGCATCACACTGCAATCGTTGCGCGAGAAGGGCATGAGGGTTCTTTTCTATTCAAGACCTCATGGTCATGGAGAGATTGAAACCTTGAGTGATCTCCACACAGCCCAGTTTATTTTTGTACCTCAACAGCCTGGGGTTGCGATCAATTGGAAGAGAGCTCCCCCCAGCCACTGCAGCGAGTGGAGTATCTGGGGATTCTGCTCAACTGCAACACTCCAAGAGCGTATCTGTGCGCGTCGCTTGGTGGTCCACAGGCTGCAGCAGGGGACAGCTGCGGCAGCACTGTCAGTGATGCTGCTGTTGGGCCTCAGGACAGTAGTCCATCAGGTGGTCCCTCTGGGCGTGCTGCACATGCGACGGCTACAATGTTGGTTTGCCAGCCTGCATCTGGACCTCAAGAGGCAAAGGTGATGCATGGTGACCCCCCCCTTTCAACTCTAGTGCAGGAGGACCCAGCGTGGGTGCTGCTCGGCAGGGTGTCTTCATCCGTGTAAGTCTTCATAGATGAGTCTCTCACTGGATGGGGAGGGACCTGCCAGGGGAGTGCAGTGAGTGTTGTGGCCACACACCACACATCCACAATCCACTCCAGGTTGTGTTTCTAGTGTGATGGTGCGTTTCCTCCAGCGCGTACATCAACAGACAGGGCGGAGTCCAATCCACGGCTCTGTTGACGCTGGCAGGGAACCTATAGACGTGGGCATCAGAACACCTGCTGTCTCTGAACGCCCTTCATGTCCCAGGCTTGGAGAACGGTGGTGGCTGACCTCATGTCGAGGGCTGGCCCCCAACTGAGTGGGTGGAGACTGTACAACAACGTGGTTCAGCAGATCTGATCTCGCTTCAGGAAAGCAGAGGTGGATCTGTTTGCCAACACCCACTGCCCGCTGTGGTTCTCAATTCAGCCACAGGACAGCCCACCCTTGGGGATGGATGCACACGCGCCATTGCCAGAAGGGCTGCTGTTTGCAACAGAGAAGGGGCTGTCGCACTGCAGCTATCTCTCCCGTCACAGGGGGTTTGGTGACTTCTTCACACACTCCCTCGTGATACGCTTTCTGCAGGGTGTGAGAAGACAGCGACCTGTGTCGTGTCTCTCGGCGCCTCAGTAGGACTTGCTGCTTGTGTTGGTGGCTCTAATATCTGTACCTTATGAGCCCCTGGAGCAGTCCTCATTGAAAATGCTATCTCTTGAACAGCCCTGTGCCTTGCGCTCACCTCTGCTAAGAAGGTGAGTGAGCTGTGTGCTTGTCTGTTCACCCCAGCTGCATGCTGGTTCTTGGTGTCCACAGTGCAGCTGGATTGAGACAACACCTCCTTTGTTTTTAAGAACATAAGGAGCATGTTCAGGTCCAGGACAATAAATCTGGATGCTTTCTACCCCCCTACCCCACTTAGGTAAGAGGTAAGAGTGCATCTGTTGTGTCCATGTGTGCTAGGCTAACGTCATGTAGCGCACACAGCCCCCATTCTGTGCACTGGTCAGCTGTTTCATGCACATTCCACTCGGAAGTGTGGAAGTGTCTACGACCCTTTTTCAGCGGGGTGTGTGTCGAAGAGATCTGCACAATGGCATCTTGGCCCTTACTGTGCCAGTTTGTGCGTTTCTATCTCTTGGATATGTCAGGCTCCTTCTCGGGATCCAGCCCGCAAGTGCGACCTAGGATCTGAAAAGTGAGGATCTGGTGACTACCGGTTGTAGAGGGGGATCATACAATGGCAGTGCCTGACGTTTCAGTGAGAAGTCAGTGCAGTGTAGGTGTTAATGGTCAGGCCAAGCCCCTATCGGTCCAGCGACCTTCTCAGGGGTGTCCCACCATTCTGTCACTAGGTGATGTGGTGGTCGGGGCTTTGGCCGGCCTGTGGCCGACTAGGTTGGTGTGGTGGACTTTGGCTTGTCGGGGCTAGGGCGGACAGTCATTGAGCTCCACCCACTGGAGCCTGTGTGAGATAGAACGAAGGTTACGATATGGTAACCCTAGTTCTATAAGCACAGGTGGAGCCCTCTACCGATGAGCCCTGCCGCTCTGACTGCGTCTGCTGAAGAGGCGGTCAGATGCTGAGGCAGTAGGGACACTGCTATTTATACGTCACGCACATATCGGTAGCGTCGTCCTATTGGTCGGCTACGTGCACAATAAAATTTCAGTGGGCAAGTGCGTGCGTGTGAACTTTTGAATTGAACCTCAAACTATTGAGTATTTTTCTTACTGGGATACAGAAAGATGGACTCCTAGGAGATTTGAACTGAGATAAGGACTCATTAATTGGTGTTTGAACTGTGGGTTTGGTATTGAGTGCTTACTGTATAACACACTGTGGTGAGTTAATTTTTCTTGTGGTCTGTAGGTAGGCTGACCTGATGATATTATATCAAATTATTTGATGCCATGACTTGACTCAAATTATCTTTCACATATTATTATAATTTGATATATCTTCTCCACCATTTCTCATAATAATTCTACCTAATTCATCATAACACAGGCCTGACCCACAAGAAAGAACAGTGTATGTTCTATCTATCTAATATTGTGTTGGTCATACTATACACTGATTTACTGCTTGTCCATTTTAAATAATATAGAAGGTAAAGAGCTTAAAAATGAATCGCATATTAAATCACAATCACAGTTAGATTATTTTCCAAAATCATTCAGCCCTACATTAAAAGCAGAATAATGTCTGTTCCAAGCAACAGAAAACAGGAGTGTGCTTCATTTCTAAGTGAGCTTACAGTGCTTAATTAATAAGTGATTTCATTGAAAAACTACATATAGCACCTTTAACTGTAACAGTAAGAATTACGGCCAATCAGACCCTGTTTAATTTTTACATTTGTCAAATTAAATGCTATTATTATTGTTTGTTTTCCCTGCTGTACAACAAACATACCAAACCATGAATTTTGTGCAGTTACACCCCAACAAAAACATCAGCCTCATAGTGTGCTACAAGCGAAATCAGGGGATCACCAGAGTCAGTAGGATTCATCCTGTGGTGACCATGAATGTCTGTAGAAAATATCATGGTAATCAATCCAGTAGTTATTGAGATATATTAGTCTGGACCAAAACGGCGGATTTGTGCCCATTTCTGTTTACTTTCTTTCATTTAAGTAAATTAAGTAGTTCATGAGGAAAACAGATTAAGGCTCAAACATTCCCTTTCTCACAATAAATTAAAACATTTTTCAAATACAGGTCCACACCAGTAACTAATACATTGATCCTTGGACCATGGCCAAATTTCATTAAAATCTGTTAACAACTTTTTGGGGTATCACACTAATTGGCAAATAGACAAACAGACCAAGAGGTTAACAAACATAAAGGGACCACACATATTTTTAACAGCCTAATTTAAAAGACTCAAAAGATATAGACGGATATCTTTTACTTTCCCTGCATTCACAGCCTTTGTCAATGTTTGTAGTCAGAAAACATAGAAAATTGTATGCAAATACACTAATCAGTGTTTACAAGGGACCTTAAAATTTGATTCAACCCTGCTTCCCAGAAACAATAATAATCATCTTATAAAATGTCAGCGACTGAAAAGCTGCTAGTCTGACCAAGTTGCTAAAGGCCTGCATGCTTCCATATTTGTAAATTGTGACACTATGAATAATGTACAGTATCTCGGCTGACCCCTTCAGCACCTCTTGAGTGTAGAGTCTGCACTGCAACAAAACATAATCTTTCATCAAGCTTAATGCTGAGAATAAAAATACGAATTTCAAAGTTTCCCATCTCACTTTGCCTTTGAGTAAGAGCATGTTAATAAATGAGACAAGGGGCAGATTGTATTTATCATTTTCAAAGATAATGCTTGCTGAAGTCAACACGCTGAATATGTTGCCAAAACATTATCTGCTGGAAGAACTGATCCTTGATCCCCAAGTGAAACAAACACATGAACTACAGTATACATGATTTAGAGATAGTAAACATACACGAAAGTATGCAGTGTAAACTATACAAGAAAGCTTCACCAAGAGGATGTTGGGGTGGTGAAGATAACTGACTGTAAAGAGAGCTCTAACAAATGCGAGCACATCTCATTTAAATCTGACTGAACAAAATATACTATTGCTAATTTATTATTATTTATTATTTTTTGTAAACCTAAAAAGTATGGTAGATCTGCAAATCCACACCGCAACATTTCCTAAACATGCAGACTTATTCTTCACGAGTGAGAATAGGCCAATTAGAATTTAATTTAATATTGTTAATGTTTACTCATGTATGTATTGTGTCCCTTTTACACAGAAAGGGCATGTATGTGTTGGTGGAAATGGACATGGGGTAACATAATATACTCACTGAAGTGTGACTCGTGTCTGAGTCTCAAACTCGAGTCCTCATGTCTGATATACTGCTTCAAAGCCAATTTAATACAGTTCAATTCAGCTACGAATATAAATTGATTCAGCTCAGATTTAATAGCATTTTATACTTTTACTAGTTCATGAATTTAATCATTAAATTCTTAATATGAAAAAAAACATTCAATTCAACAACTTTCATACTATATTTCACCTACAGTAGAGTACTACAGGAAATAAGGTGCTATGGTAGACAAGGTAACTTTTTAGCCAGCTAAGGAGGAAATTTTCACTCAAATGCTGCTGAGTATTGTTTTCCACAGTTACAGGGTCAGAGCGATCCATCTAAATGTGGTATCTTCATCATTAATGTATGAGTGCAGGTTCTACATAAACCAGCTCATTGCTTCACTTATTGCCTTCAATAGGGAGGTGCTCAGGGTCAAGGTGTTGGAAACAGAGTTAGCTGCCACTGCTAGCATTACTTGCCTGAGGTTGACTGCTCCTGCTGGTTACTTTAACATCAGTGCACACATAGGCAGCATTCTTAAAGTAGTAGCAAGATGTGCAGTGCTATCAGCATCACTCATGAAACGGCTGTGCATATTGTAGATTGCTGAGCCGATGCAAGCGTGAGTCAGTGTTCTCCCTTAGATAATGCAAGCTCCTCTTAGCACAGGTCTAAGTCATCCAGCATGGTTCTCCTGGTTGAATTCAAACAAATTCAGCACTAGGAGTTTTGACGTTCTTCACAAGTAATGGGAAATTTAAAATGCACAAGTCTGCTGTTGATTAAATGAACAAATAGATATCATGAGTCCAGTTTGCATCGTTTGTATTCTTCTGTCTAATCCAAATGTAAAACAAGCATTCAGCACACCCAAAATGTTTTGGCTGTGGACAGGGTTGCTATTTAATTGCAGCTTTAATGTAATTAAATCAACACTCTTTCAGTTGCTTTCTTTTCAGAGTTAGAGCTGGGTGATACATCATTACTCTTACAGAGCCCCATAAACATTCCTGTGAACTATCCTACTGGATAAATGGCCTGACGTGTACCTTTTTCAGCATTCCCAGTTTTGGAAGCTAGCCCACGTTTGCCAAGAGAAATGGAAATAACGCTGTTGTGAAAAGGGTTTACATTTAATAAATGGCACCGTGTTTAATACTTCTTTGTGATGATCTGTGCCTCTGTGCAGTGACCTACCTGGATGCTGTATATGTGCAAGTAAATCCTCTAAATGACGGCAAATCAAGGCATGCTCATAAACATGGCATGAAGCGAAGGAGAAAATATGAGTGATGGATGTTGTTCAAGGACATATCCATGATCATTTAACCATAATGCCCTTAGTACTCCAAATAATCTCTTCTATTAGCGTGGTCATATGACTGGAGCGTGTACAGTCATGGATCTTTAACTCAGCTATTGTAGGTTTAGCTTTTTCCCCCTCCTATATGTGACCATTGCCTTGAGCTTAGCACTGCACTCTGTCTCTTGGTATCAGCAGTCAGCGGCAACAGCAAACAGAGGTTAAATAGGTCACCAATACAACCAGCAAGGCTACAGACCAAGGTCCTTTCTTTTATGCAACACTGTCTTTCCAGAAACCAAACAGATGTTTTATCTATAGGGAAAAGGGGAATTAATTGATCCAAGCCAACAGAAATTTCCCAAACGCTGGCCTGATAATAGGGCAGCCGTCATCATTAGGATTGATGGCACCAATTTATTATTAATGATTCGTAAAATGAGATCCAGTAGACCCCATTTTAAATACATTTTCCATTACGGAGGAGCTGACAAGCAACACTGCTGATTTCACCACCAAAGCCTTTCACTGTCTCTGTTCCACCCTCTGAAATACAGTATCCCGACTTCACCCAGCGCAATGTCTCACTTTGGTGATGCTTGGATTGTCCCAAATTGAAAGCATTTGTTTTAAAGCTGAGAGGTGAATTTCAAGCCCTGTCGCAGTGCCCGTGATATTGAGGTGTTTTATTTTGTTTTAAGCCAGTGGATACGATGTCTTACAGTATATCCTAATAGATATTCTCTTTCCCTGAAATGTCTGCCACTGGCTATGCAGCCATCTGCTATAATATGAATGTCTGTCAATCAAACTGCCATCATTACAACTAATCATACAGTATGAATCCAAATGCTAAGATGCCCTGTCTGTGTGTCATTTACATAACTCGTGATCCAGAATATTCCAATTTCCCTTGGGGAAAAAAGTACTGATGAAATCATGGTGTAATAAAGTAGACTGTGTTGAGAGTTACTGTAACATGTGTCTGAAATGTTTGTCTGACAGTAATAGAAAAGGTCTCGCTCGCCAGCTAGAAAGAAATTGCGATATTGAGTGGATACAAAATTAGGGTCAGACAAAATCACCTAAACTTGCTGAGACATTGCAGTTGATTTAAATACAGACAGCATTTAAACTGCCTGTGGGGCCACAATAAATTATTTCACAGACTCCCAAACTAGACATCTACCTTCTTACAGTAGATAAAGCTTCCTCCCTAAAAATACCATTAGCAACGCCTAGAGTATGCTTAATAATTGATGACTAGAGCATCCATGATAATTAAGAGTTAAGTGAGTGCGTGTGTAGTGCGTGAGCACTTTAAGGCCCTGTGTGATGATATCTTTATTTCTCTCTCCACAGTTGGAGTCCGTGTTTGTGTACGGTTGCACTCCCGTCGAATAGGTGGTGATTCCTGTAGAGCCGTGAAAACAGTGCTGTAACATCCTGGTGGTTTGCCACTCATCCTCCTTTACACTCTTGCTAATGTAAGGGGAGTTCTAGGAAGCCATTACTCCAAATGACTAATTTTCCTGGCAATATTACTTTAAGCTGATATTATAACTTTTTGAATGTTGTCATTCTCTGCAGCAGCAAGTTTCACAGCAAAGACGATGGAATTCCTTTTATATGCAAATGAAATCAAGAAGGCTATGTAAGTAATGCAAACGAGTTGAAACCGTAACACAAACACACATGGGTGTTATTGCAAGATGACAGTGGCTGATTAGCATTGGTTCACAGCTTTACATTTTGAGTTTGCATTTAAGCTAAATACCTTAGCATAATATGTCACCAAATGATAATTGTGCTTAGTCAGTAAATAACATTTTGCTTACACAAGAGGTGTAGAAAAACTCTGGTTGCTGCTTCCAGACATGAGTCTTTGACATCGACAAACAAAATGCGTCTCTTGTTTCACCAAAGACAAATCACCATTCTCTCAAGTCTAGCCATTTAATTAATGAACATGTCAGTCATGCTTTGCAAGCCATTGTTATACATGTCTTCTGAGTTAATGGCATGGCCGTCAACACATCTAACACCTACGTGAATGTTAATTCAAAATAAAATTTATATAATCGGTGACCAGAACAATTTCTAAGGTGCTAGAGTTGCTGGGAGAAAGTGTAAATGATAAAAAAGTAATGATGGCTGAATTCCATTTAGCTACTTCTGCTTTTCCTACTATGACAAGTGAAATGTCTGCCCATAAAAAGGCATATTTATCTACAGTTACTGTTCAGTATTGTGTTTCAAGTGGTTCAAGTATGGAAAGAATGGAAAATTTGATAAACACGTATTGGATTCTACCATAATATCCTGACGTCACTGTGTCATGCCATTACCTCTGCTCACAGTGTAGGAAGCTGGTTAACAGTTGCAAGCAGAGTAAGACAGACACTGCTAGGGCTGTGCGAAACATCTATCGTTTACAATTATGCTCTGTCGTTTATATCGTTGTGTCACAAATTCCACACTTTACCGTAATATGTTGGTGAGGCGATGAAGTTAGTTTGAAGTTGGAATTCGACATTTATCCAACATAATGTAGTACTGGAGTCTGCAGTTTCAGGACCCTCGCAATCCTGGGACTGCAGTTCTAGGACCGTAGTTCATTTGCGACAGCTCCATCTAGTGGAGTGTTGGTGGTGGTAATGCACAGCAACATGAAGGAGGTTAACCCTGTCTGCTAGCAGGTCGGCCGTGAGGCCAATGTGCACAGCTGTAGGGTAAATTGGTCGACATGCCTATAATCAGTAACTTAGGCACACACTCAGTGACGTAAAACTAATATACAACTTAAATCTAACTTCAACGCTGTCGCTGCCGTTCTTACAGAAGCTTATTTTATAGTTCACCAAGACATGCTACTCTCATGTTAGCTTTGTAGCAGCAAGTAGCGTCAATTTGCTGTCAGCCTAAACTAACATTTGTTACAATACTTACTGTGTCGTTCACTCCATCATGGTATTCGTCATGGTGTTGTATTTCTCCAGAATCCCTTAAGTTACCCCACCTTGATAATGCAGAGAAATATCCAGAGTTACAGTTGGAAATGCCATACTTCATTGAATTTACAAAAAAATGTTTTATATTGGGATGTGTATTGTTATGAAGATATGAAATTACCTATATCAGGATATGAATTTTTTGTCATTCGCTCTGCAGAGAAGGTGATTAGCTGCAATCTTCCATCTCTTCAGGAACTATACGCCTCCAGGACTCTGAAGCAAGCAGGAAAGATTGTCACTGAGCCCTCCCATCCCGGACACAAACTGTTTCAGACTCTCACCTCTGGCAAGAGGCTGTGGTCCATCAGGACCAAAACCTCTCACCACAAAAACAGCTTCTTTTCGTCTGCAGCCTCGTTAACAAGGCCCCGCCCCCCACTGAAAAAGCACCCAACAGTGCAGATTATGTGGACCAGACAGTACATGACATCCGACTGTATTAAAAACATGATGCATCAATAATTATCTGAATGCTACACCACAAAGTAGGCAGCTATCAGCTCCTTTTTTGCCGTTTTTGATGAACCAGGCCTCTAGATCATACTGTTAATCCTCAACTGCTGTAATTATTTCCACATAAGTTTCAGTAAAAAAAATTTAGAAAACATAATTCTACATTTGTCAGTTTGTTCAAAACACTCAAATGTGTAAGCACATGAAGCAGCAGATGAAAATACGTTCCTGTGCGCATGATTACATTTCTTATTCACAATAGGACAAGTAAGGTAGTTTAAAGCTGACAAAAACTATATGTTGGAAAGTGAGTTTCGATAAGTCTCCCTATCTGGCCCAAGCTGTAATCACACCAACATTTAGTACTGCTTGACCAGACATCTCATTCTTTTCCAACTCGGAGCACTCCGGGAGAAAAGAAGCAGGGTTGTCAGGCAAAAAAGTTGAATCTGGTTCAACTTTTGTTGTGATGCAATGCAACGTCATCTGTCAGGAACATTAGGGCTTGTGTCCATATAACGGTTTTCTATTTAACCACCATCCACTATCTCATCGCCCTACCAGCACTTTTCTGTTTTGAGAAAAGGCCTGTTGTTGTTGTTGTTCTTTAGCCTTTCTGAGGCTATTAGTTAAATCAATTAATTTTGCGGGAGGGGGTTGTAGACCAAACCTACGCCCTGAACTGGCCGATGGTTGCAACAGAGGATAAAAATTTCAGAGTTGTAAAATCCTCACAGATGGTATTATAGAACGCTGTGCAGTGTTGTGTTGTCTGATAAGCCTTCGAGCTCATGAATCTAATAGACCAGCTTTCCTGGTACTTTATTTCATCATCTCTCCGAAACTACACACCCCCACCAACGAAGCCCCTTGTGTTTTTCTAACCCAGGGCTGTTTTCGGTCTAAACACACTAAGTAAAAACTGATTCGTTGATTTCCCTATCAAACCTCACTCCTGCATACAGTGCACTCTGCTCATTGCACTATTGTTTCAATCTGTTTATATTGTTTTGTTTAAAGTGTGTATATATGTGTTCTCTATACTTTAGCCTGTGTTTGATTTTATTATTATATGTACAATGTACAATCCAAATTCCTCATTTGTGTACACTAGGGCTGACCCCCAACAGTCGAAGCTTCGCGGCAAAACAAGGATCATGCCATTTTGGCGATATGGGGGTGCTGAATGTCTGATTTTACTTCATAGAAGGCCTATTACAATATACATTTCAACGTTTAGTGCTGTAAATAAACATGTAAAAAGAATAAAACTTTCAATAAATATTTTTATAAGTGCGTAAATATATCCAAAATTGTAACCCTAAGCCAGGGCAGTCACTGCGTATGTGTAGGCGTAGCGTGTGTGTGGTGGCGGAAGAGGAACACTTGCTGAAGAGACCGAGCTGTCCGCACCTCGCGGGACTTTCAAATAATTTATCACCGTTGACGAACCACACAAATAATATTCGTTTTTAAATAGCCGGCTACTTCAAATAGACCCGCGAGGAACCGCAATGTGCATGTAATTGTCAGCAGCACGGCATGCACACAAAACTCACACAAGAACGTTGAATGACAGGCGAGAGAGAGAGAGAGAAAGGGGTCTTCAAAAAGCCCCAGTTTAGCTGGAAATTTACAGTGTAAGTTGAATGAATAGAGACTGCAGCTCTGCAGCTTCTCACAATAGGCGCTCACAAAAACACACAAGATTCGACTGTCAGTCGACTATAGACAGGACTTGACGATTCTGATTCGACTATGTAAATCCTTAGTTGGGGACAGCCCTAGTGTACACATACCTGACAATAAAGCTGATTCTGATTCTGATCACTTACAGGTATATTCTGGTTGTTCTGTGCAATGTAACATTTTACTCACTGCACCTTTAACAGTAGCCATTTCCCCCGCCACACATACACACAGACAAAGGATGCCTAAAATATAACACTGTTTATTTTAACCTGCTTAGCATACCAGATGAATGGGGATTATCACATCAAAGCAATTAAGACCATAGTACACTGAAAGGAAGATCGTTGAAAATCAAGTACCTTCCTCAATGCCCCATAGACAAACAATGTCCATCAGGTTTGCGTTTAAACAAGTGCTTACAATTAATTTGCAAATGCTACTTGACCAGTCCCTCACACACAAAACAGAGGTTCCCCTTGTGCACACATACAGACTGACTAACAGGAAGGAGCAGAGGTGCATGCATGCACATATGCCCAAGTATTTACTTGCACAATGTGCATTCCCCCCCTCATTATCCCTGTAAAATGCAGGAGCACTGAGAACAATTTTACATCTGTATAATAGCCACCTTCTGTTATTCATTTTGTGATTCATTCTGTGTTAGTCTGCCTGAAAAATGAAATGCATGAATTCAAAACACACTCAGTACTGTACCATGTAATTAGAGCGTATTATGCACTTAACTGCAATTTGAATAATACAATGCAAATCACTTTCCGTTGAGACTTTTAAGGGAGGATACTTTACTTTTCACTTATACCCACTGAGACATGAGCTTGAAATCAAAGACTTTGGGGGTGGGGGGTGGGGTTGCCTTCCACTGAAAACCCCATTCGGAGGGTCTGGCCCTCCTCTTTTGACTCAGCTGTTAGCCTGGTAGCACTTTGTACACACCACATGATGTGTCAAGCTAATCGCCACGGAACAGCTGCAACTGTTCTGCAATTGCGTAGCTGATGAAAATATGTACCCTATGATGCTGACCTCAATCGGCTTTTAAGTCTTTTAAGCAAACCATCATCTCCCCAAAATGCTCATCTCCCCTAATAGTTATCTTAACCGCAGTTTATTTATAACAGTGACTTATATTAACTGTCGGAGGGTTTTGATAAAGCGCTTCCCTCAGTTTCAGTTCTCATGCAGCCATGGCAGAAGGCAGACAGTAATCGTCTTTCATAATTCAAGCCTCATAAGTCCTAAATTGAATCTCTAAGATGCATTTCTCTTAATGTAATCCAGATTTATTGAATTACATATCTGCTTTAGATTTATTATTTGCACTAAGCATATAAATCTATCATGAGTTTTTATTTTATGTAGTATATCAAAGCGCAGAGGACTTTCAATGGGCTGGCCAGTAAATTAAAATGGCAAACTAACATGGGCTACATAAAATACTGTACTATTAAGTACTCAACAAGTAACAAGTTAAAGTAAATTATGTGCCAGGGCGTGCGTAGAACTGTTTCCTAATAAGAAGGCTGTTCATACTTCAGAGGGATGGAATATTGGCTGCACATAACTAAGACTGTGCAGCAGCCTTTTTACTGAGGCATGGAAAAATTGATTGCAATATAAACACATTTTAATGAGTCTGATGATCACTGGAATTCAAAGCTTATTTGATTGGTTATCACAACAAAATGTAGCTTTGGGAAAAATGGAACAGGCGAGCCAATGCCAAGAATTCCGCATTAATCGGTGTATGAAATTTAATTATGCATTTCTGACCAGGTAGAGAACACGCTACTGTACGACTGCCAATTTCTACAAACACACATACTAAATAGTAGTATTAGTGTAGTATCACTTCATACAGCAGCTATTCCGATCTGCTTTCAAATCTTCCTGGACTACCAAGAACCTAACAAAAATGTAAAGGCCTCATATTCACATCTAGCTAATTCATCTGTATGATCCACTTGGAAATGTTTGCACAATCAAGGTCTAGGCCAAAGCATGAATTTGTCTCTCATCTATTTCCACACTATATGGATCAAATTGCAGGTTTTAGGGAATGGGTTGTGCCTGCCTAGAATTTATGATGACTGTTAGAGACACTGGCATGAGTGCAAAACTAAGACAGTGGGAGAGAGAGATATTTTTGTAGGGACTTTACTTTAATAAAAAGATTAAATTCAGTGCGAGCCAAAAATATTTTAGTCTTATGAACCACGGAGTGCTGTATTCATGCCAACCTATAATCAGAGACCTAAAGACCAGAGTCCCAGAGGGGAACTGGATGCTATGGCAGTGGTGACATATTGAAAAGCATAGCACTTTCCCAAAGACAAACTGAACTGATATAGCATGATGGATCTTGTACTTCATGATGCCTTCAAATGATGTATGAAATGAAGGCATGCAATATCAGGGTAGCCTTACCAGTACTATTGTAGGAAAACCTCGTAAGGCCATGCTTGTTTGTTTGTAATCACACATTTTCTAATATGCCATTTATATATAAGTTCAGGTGAACATGTTGTTGGTTTCTTCTTAAGTAGAGGTTTTACCATAGCCAAAGCCAAAGCTTTAGAAACAGGAGAAGCCTGAAGAGAACACGTAGTTATAATGGCTGTTTCCTAGGAGAGGCACTGGAAGCTGGCATTAAATTGCTGGAATAGGGTCAAGAACACAAGTGGATGACTTCATCCTGCTAATTGCACACTGATTGCATCTTCCGTCATCATATTATAGGATGACATTCTAGGTGGAGGTTCATGGACAAGCCAACAGCAAGAATTTGTTACATCCATATTAGTGGCTCTTACAGTGACCATTTTTTCATTTTAAAACATACAAATTATTTTTCACATTTGACTGGCGATACCCCGTAACCCTGTACGCAGGGTAATCGGTTGACGATGGATTGATGGATGTTTCACAATGTATCATGTTTTGTACTTGGACCCTCGGCTTTGCAGCAATTTCTTCTCAACTCGCCAATTTCATTTTTTTAAATTCTTCTTTATTTGCCTTTTTATTTGTGCAGGACAAGCTGTATCTTCTGGGCGCTTTATTATTTAAATCTGCAAGGTCATCAACTGAGTATGTGTAGGGTGAAAGTATATTCACCACATGTGAAAATGTAGCTTTAGCCTTATAGGTCATTTGATGTAAGGAAACACACACACACACACAAATACATTGAGTACAAACTGTTTCGCTCTAATGACCACAGCTAACTATTAAAAGGGTAAATGTCGGAGTTGGAGCAGGTGAAATTATAAGAAAGTGTCAACTCTGCATTTTAATCCTGTCTATTGGAGTATAAAAAGTTATCATTTGGAGAGGATTCCGACAATCTGAATGAAGCAGTTAAAGAAAATCAATAATGAGTTTGGAATACAAATTAAGGCCATGCAGGGAGATAAAATCAATAGAAAAAAACTCTTACCAAGGTGTTGTAATATTTAAAACTGCAACATTTATTAGTTCAGGTTTTGGTCTTGGCTGTGTAGGACTGACTGAGTCAAGCAAGGACTCTAGGATTACTGCCGTAGTGATTTATGTAAAGATGTTTGAGAGACAAATGCAATTCATTAGTTGAGGTACTCCTTTGGAGTGCAACAGCTAACTGTAATGAGGGGAAACAATACTTCTCACATACATGTATGTTGAGGTGTGGCAGAACCTAATAGAGTGTCTTAGCAAAGTACTGAACTATGACCAGTAGTTGACAAGACCAGCCCAATGCTGGACTTTGTTTTAGACCTGTTTATGGTGCTGTGTAAGGTCAGTCAGGCTTGGAAGGGGGCTAAAGTCATATCTTTTTTTGTTATGTTGGAGTCATGGCAAGGACAAGCATCTGGCTTCGCCGCCTTAAGCATGCATTTGCCTGCATGGCTCTGCAGTGACGCTCCACTTGGCCTGGGGAAGCGTTATCACCCTGTTGCTGTTATACACCTCCCATTTTAAGGAATCAAATGATTCCTGCAACAAGGATTATAAATAAATAATATGGTAAAAAAGAATCCCGTTACAATCATCTCCCAAACAACAAATTTTGAAAAAACTTCTTGATCCACTAATGCCTTGAACAACTGAGCGAGTTGCACTTTTTTGTGTCCTTTAATGACCTAGCTGTTGTTAGCTTGATGGTTACAATTTGAGTTGGAAGAAACCAACATGGACCTTTGGAGATAGGCCTTTATTCACAATGGACAGTATATGAGAGTACATTAAGAACCAACATAATGTGTTGCAGTTTTACTACATTATCAGGGGTAAAAGTTTGGGGAAACATCATCAACAATGTCAAGTTATGCTGTGAGTGGTAAATGATTCATTTATGCTTCATCTGAGAGTTCTGGCTGGTATGGAAGCCTTGAACACAAGTGACCTGGTTTCATAGCCCACCTTTACGGTGTACATTATGTTCCTGTATGTCATTCTTTATGCATGAGCTGACCACGCAAATCACATTTAGGTTTCTATTGCACAATCTTAAATAAATTAGAGGCAAATGAAAAACACAGACAGGTTCATGTGTATTATTAATGTTATAAGGAAGACCACTGAAACACAGGGTTGGGCCACTAGTTAGCTGATTATCCTCTTTCAGACAAGTGACTACGGTCTGATTTCTGGTTGATACTTAAGTTGATTGGGAGGTGTTTAAAACACTGAGTTCTCTAATCATATCTCTCATATCTGCACTCTGCGAATTGTGACCCATCTAAATCACTTTTCAGTGCAAAGTGAGTGTTATTAGATACGTAATGTAAAATCCACTTTACAGTTTACAGGAGCCCAGTGTGCCTTGAAAACCCACTAAAAAACATCCTATTGGGTGTAAATTAATTATACATAATTAAACTCTGTGATGTCCTATCTCAGTTTATGTGCGTGGGAATGTATTTTCAGCAGGGGAGGAGGGTAGCCCTGAATATGTGCATGTACGAGACAGCTTACATGCATGCGTGTATTAATGTTTAGAATAAACAACTGACAGGTGTACATTTTCGATAGTTGAATTTGAAACTTGGAATAACGTGGAAATAATATTACAGCAGGATAAACAGTCTGATTGAGAATATTTAAATCTGCAACTAGCTCAGCTACTGCTGACTCGCTCGAAAAAATCTTAAACATACAGTCTTAACATGCATGGGCAGGTCACCACTTACTTTGGAGCGTTTTATTCAACAAGTTATTAATGATGCATATTGTTTCGGACTCTGTTCATTCTGTCTGTCCTGTCCGCTCAGCAGCTGTCTGAGCTGTTGTTTTTTTAACCTCCTTATCTCATATTTTTGAAAATCAACTTTTTTCCCACTTTATCGAAGACAAAATACACATCTGTAGAACATGATATTGGTTTCTTACAATACCTACTGATCTGAGAACATGACTGCCACATATACCGATCAAAGCAAATGTTGTAAATTAGGAAGTAAAATAAATAAAATAAGTTATACTAAATGATCAGCTGTTTTATAATAGTGTCAACAGGGTATTAATTAAAATACAATTATTTTTTAAATACATTTTAAAAGCTTAAAAAATAGGGGGAAATTTACATTTGTGTATATAATCTTTTGCCAGCAAAATTGTTTTACAAGATATACAGTTTATCAGTATTTGTGGACATGTTCATAGTCTCAAACAGAGCTCAACCATGTCATGTGACATGCTTTAGTAGCAACAAATACTGCTAGGACCAATACAGAAAACATTTAATATCAAGGAATTCATATCAACTACACTGCAAGAGGACCCTGAAGTACAAATGAAAAGAATAGCTGATGTTATAGTTGATTTAATGTGTTTAACTGTCTAAATAAACACATTAGCTTTTATGTCATTTTTTAAAATAAAATGTGGGATCATTGTCATTTTCTTCAATCATATAATTGTTAGAACTCTTAAAATACATTTCTTGTAAAAAAGTGTTTGCTTGAGCAAGTTGAAGGTGTGACACACATGCATGTACAGTATGTTCCCATGATGAGGATGGTACCACCTCCGCCTCATTTTAAGCCAGGAAAAACTCTGTAAAGGTGGGCGCGTTAGAGGCTGTGGCAATCATTGCAATCACATTCCCTTCTTTCATCCCCTTTAAATATAGCACTCACGCACTGACAGTTTGTCTCAGTTATCATTTCAAGGCAGTAATTGAGTCCCTGGACCTGTAGGGGTTTGAATTAAAGTGCACAATAAGAGCAAAATAGCTTGCATTCAAATCTGAGGCTGTAAATTGCGATGGACGATTTAGTATGAACAGCCAAGTTAACAGATGTTGTCGTTTTTTTTAGTAGTGTACTGGCTAATATGTTTTCAGAATCGTTTAATATTTTATGGGAACTTGATAATAAGCAAACTGTTAAAATTAGACCACTGGAATTTAGGTCAGACATTAAGAGTAATGATGACAAGAGAGCAGCTGATTTTACCCTTCTGAAGGTTTTATTAGCTATCAAGCCATTAACCAATCTTCCAAAAAAAACATTAAACTCTAAAGCCCTCTTCATGGTCCCTAGAGCCAATACTGCTGCTTCCACTGCTCTTGTGACCAAAATGATTTTAAACTGACCAGCCTCACAACCAGCCAGTATTCGCATCAGTAAATCCCCATGATCTATCTATCAGGGTTTAAAAGGTCATTACTCAAATACAAAGAGCACATTTAAGCAACCATGAGGATGTGACGATCCCCCCACAGTGGAGGGACAATAATATCCAGCCCCACAGACATACATTTATGTGCAAACTGGCAGCAACCAAGCTGTGAATTCATTGGCCAGTCCCTGAAGCAGGGACTCAGGTGGAATTTCCTCCCACGCTTCTGAGCGCTGGCCAAGAAGCTTACACCTGCAGTCCTGACATACATCAAGGAGGTGAAGCACTTTTGGGACAAATCCTGCGAGCTGTAGGAATCCATCAAAGGGCTGGAGTCAATCACCTTTCTTATCCTTTTCAATTTCATTTAAACATAATATAAATTATAGAATACTCTGATAAATACAGTCAGTCTATAATGTTTACAAATGTACAATTACTGTTTACTATATAACAGCATGTACAACTTATTTTTATGGTTAAAAAGTAATTAGTGAGAGATTGTAGGATTCTTTTTTCTGATTTTATTTGATTGTGGCTGGTTTTTCACAAATTATTAAAAAGGAAAATTGAATAAAGGTTAATCATCTAAATAAGTGTTTCACATTACCCAATGTTTATCAAATCCTGAGTGAGCTTTGCTTTTTAAAGTAATGCCACAGAAAAAGTACATACATTTATGAAAGAAGAACAACGTCTCTCATTCTTCTGATTGTGTCATATTGTCCTAATCCTAAAGAATTCTCTACACAATGGGCACAACGGGTAGGCTCTTGCATAGGTGATGGCTCATGAAAATGTTGCAAAGAGTACATGTAATGACTTCATCCTGCACACCTCTAGCAACTCACTGTGCCTAAATGAGGTGTCTGAAGGTATTAAATAAACATTGTGTCTGTAGTTAGTTATTTTGAATAGAATATTTCAAAGCAAGCCCTGTACTGTGCGCAGTGAAATTCATCTCAGCGAACATTTGAATTTTAAATTAGCATCCTTTGAAGATTAAAAAAAATCCTCTTGCATTTGAAAGAAGTGGATATGTTCCAGTGGGGACTGTGTCGCGGGGTGGACTAATTTTCTGAGGTCAGGCTGCAACACTAGGTCAAACAGGTACACACAGAATCTGCTCTGAAAGTGGACAGTGATTACAGGGTCGAAGGAGAACATTTTACGATGCAGGCCAATTGAACAGATGGCCATCGGTGATTGAAGATGTCGCTTCAGAGGCAGGCAGAGTTATAGCCTGACAGGGAGAGTGTGCACTTCTCGATCGGATTGCGCACCTTGTCTAATAGAGCTAGTTTCAGATGCAGTGGCCTCCAAATGAAAACAAGATTAAAGCTATGATAGAAATTTTTTTTACAGCTGAATAGCATAGACCTGTTTCCTACTCCTCTGAAATGACCACAGACGCTTCTGAAGGTAAAGAGCTCTCTGGAGGACAGAGGTCATTTAATGTATACACTTCTCCCCTCGTGTTTTCTTTACTCGCATGGTAGGAAAGATGATAGGCTCGCAGTGAGAGCGAACAGGGAGTTCTGTGGTACTACTGGCATATTCTGAATTTGCCTTAGGAGTTTCATTCACCTGTAGAGTTGAGTTCTGTCAGGTTAAAAGATAAAGAAAACGTAATTTCCGGTACAAAATTGTCATATCTAAATTAAAAGGTAACACTTTTAGACTCAAATGAGAAACAGTCTAAAGTGAAAATTAAAGATCCAAGTTTCCAAATTACACGTCTGGTTGTACAATGGGCAGTTAATAACATGTTCAGGATTACTAGACTGCATTCTGATTCATAATAGACTCCACTTTTTTCTACTCCGTGAAAAGGCCCGCTCCTGACCAGAGATGTTCAAAGAGAGATTTAGAGCCAGTGGAGGAACAGTGTATGAGAGAACATAATAATTAGCAGCTCAAATGTCACCGTCACTGAGGAGCGACCAATTTAGCATGCAGACATCATGTCTCAGACTTGTTCTACTGAGGACAGAGTCAGAGAGAGACAGCTGTGATATCCACATATCACTCTTAGGGAAGGAGATTGAAACAATCATGGGCAAGAATAATGCCTGTAGGGCATGTGACCCCCTGTACAACACTCCCCTGGGGTTCCCCAGCCTCTCTGTTTCCCAAAGGCTCCAATCTGTAGGCATGGCTAGGCTCTGCCAGTCCGCCGGGGATATAAGGCCCCTCCTGCTGCTGTACGAACCCTCATCCGCTGGAGAATCACTGCTTTGTGAGGCTGTTAGAATTTTGGGTTGTATTCATGTTTTTCTTGTTTTAATCTGTGTTCATGGGTTTGGTTTTGGGTTCTGTGTTTCTGTAGGTTTGTTTTTGTCCTGGTTTGGGTTTTGTTTTAGCATCTGTTCCATGTTTAGTGTCACACTGACTCCAGCTACAGCACGTTAACGGCTGCGCCACGGTTTTGATGCGTCCACATCCCGGTGTCAATTTGAAGCGTCTCAGAAGCATTTCAGCAGCGGAGCGTGCAGCTATTTACTTGTTATTAGTTTGTCATTTTTGTGCTTCTACTGCCTTCTTCACAGCTCTATGTGACCCCGTTTCATTCTGTTAACTTGAGGCTGCATTTCCCACAAGGAGTATTTCAGAATCAGAGCATTTTGCCTGCCTGATTTTGCTGCCTGCTTCGTTCTGCTCCGTGCTGCTTGACGGCTAGTGGCAAAAATAGACCTGCCACCTATTCTTTGCAGAGCGGAGAGCCGCTTCTGGGCTGCTTCTGGGATGTGCTGCAGCTGCATCTGGTGGACTATAGCATTGACTATAATGGCCGTGATTAGCTACAGCAACCACGGCGCAGACATAACGCGCCAGTCAGTGGATTTTAGGGGTCAGTCCTGTTTCTAGTTTGGTTCTGTCTATGGATCCTTCTCAAGTCTCTTATTTGTCGTTTCCTAGCTCTTCGATCCTCGCTTGAACCGGAAGTTCAAGCTCCGCCATCTTGCAGGCCGTCCCAAAGCTCTTATTTGCGCTCGGAGGATCGAGGATTGAGGAGCAATCTCTGAGGAGCTATGAGCGAGGATACACCAATGAAACCTTCGCGGAAGTCTTTTACTGACCCTTACTGGGTAGCCCTTATATTGATTGGATGCTGCAGCTGTTTGGACTGATCTGTTGCATCACCACAGATAACATTAAACTCAAGTGCATCACTGCAAAGAGTTAGCCTATATTTGATTTGTTTGAGTTCATTGTAGGTATGAACAACAAAAGCTCCACACACAACTTTCTTCATTTAGGCTATTAGAATGATTTTGTATTTCTCTTATTTCTCCCATAAACGTTTATTATGGAGACAATTAAAGTCAGACAGAGTCGGAGAGTCTGTCAGCAAGAAACACGTTTTACAGCATTTATCATCATTTCCATTCAGTCACATGTGAGGCTGGCAATTCCCGTGTTTAGTCCAATAGACGACAATAAAACATAGTAAACAAGTTAGGAGTCGGACAAGTCACTAAACTGCACTAAAGTCTCTAATGAAGTAAACAAAGGAAAATAAATCTGCTCATCCAGCCGATCTCACCTACTGCATCTGATGACAGCAGGCGACAGCTCCTCAAGTAAAATCAGCTGATGAAAGTATGAAATAAAGCATCGGATTGCTATGATGGAACGAAGTGATCGATTGGTGATGAGTGATGTGATTTACATAAATTAAATGTAAGCCTATGCAGTAGGCTAGTGTTAAAGGATATCAGAAGAGAAAATAAACTGAAAGCCAAAAACTGAGCATCGAATTAGAGTTTCCCTGAAACATTTAGCCTAATAAATCCCAAGACACCATGATCATATTCTGGGTTATTCACTAACTAATTCACAATCAGAATCAATAAATATAAGTGCAGATAATATAAGCATTGTGCCAGTAGAACTGATCCTCTGGGCATGACACAGAAACCTATAATTAGGCTATTCATGTGCAGGTGTTTGTTAAACAGGTAACAGCTACAGAGAGAATCATGCTGCTCTGCACTGATAACTGAGACTTTATTAGTATTAGAACAGTGCACATGTGTGCAGACACAAACTCCATCAAAAGTCTGTATAGCTGTTAGAGCCGACTGACAGCTGATCCAGCTGTGATCAGCTGTCGCCGTTATCAGAAACGGACGTCGCTGTACGCGGCGCTTCAAAGGAAAGGACATCTCATGTCTCTAAAAATATATTTCCTCGTTCCTTCTCTCCTGGCTTGTTTTCCTGGCGTCTCTCCATGCATCCCTGGTGGGCGGGACTAAGATGCAACGAAAAGACGCAAGTGAGGGAAACGTGGATGCAATTAAGAGACTTGAGAAGCACCCTATGTTCCCTGATCCTGTTTCTGTCTGTCTCTGCCTTGATTACCCTCATGTGTCTCAGCTGTGCCTCATTACCCTGCCTGCCTGGTGTGTGTTGTGCTCTGTCAGTATTTAAGCCCTCAGTTCTGTTCAGTCCCTGTTGTGTCCTCGTCTTATGGTAAGTGTTCTGCCCTATGCTCTGCTTCCCCTGGTTTGTTGGATTTCTCTAGGATTATGTTTCATTATGGATTACAACTTCCTTTGGACTTTGCCTGCATCTGTGAGTAAGCCTGTGTATTTCTGTTTGGTTTTTCAATAAATCATTTGAACTGCATCCTCCTCACCATTGTCTGCATTTGGGTCCACACCTCAGTTACCCTGCCACTGCATTCAGCCCTGCCTTGACAGTGGCAGCAATCAGACTATAGCCCATTTACAGTCAGAGCCACAAGAGCAGTGATTCTCTTACAAAAAGTTTGACAATACGATGTTATCTGTGTGTGTTTGCCGCAGCGTGTTTGATTCTCCATTTGACGGGCATCATCTGTTTGGAGTAAGGATTTAATTTCGGCATGTGGGGCATGTGGCCTGTGCGTAGAGGAGTGTTGTGGAGTGCTATCTAGGAGTACAGCTCAGCAGAATAAACTGCACTCAGGTTTTCCCACAGAGCTCTCATGATTAGATACTCTAAGGGCTTCAGGAAAGATAACACTTGTGAGGATAAGCCTTTGCATGACGGGATATGCACAGTATGTGTTTGTGGGAGGAGGAGGTGGTGATGGTGAGGGTCATACACCTCACCTGGTGAGCATGTAATGTTGTTGTCAAGGCCACAGACACCTCCACAGAGCACAGAGAAAATGAAGGCTGACGCTTCTCTCCCGTCATTTCTAAGCACATTATTTCTCCTTGGTGTATTGAACTCTTCCTGTGCACTTATTGAGCCCCCACCAATACACAAACACAGATAGGATGTAATGTTAATCTGGGAAATTCATCACAAAAGGTTGAAATGTCACAGTCGATATTAAATGGAAACCTATTCTGTGCCCGCCGCTGAATCCTGCGGAGGCACTTTGAGACATCAAGCCCGGAGCTTGAGCAGACTGAGACATTACTGCATATCACACCACCACAGGTTTAGACTATCACAGTAACCATCTTTATCACGTTAATCAGCTATTGCCATGAGGAGCAGCACTTCCTATACACCTCACATATTAAGTAGGAGCAAAATAAGACATGCAGGGATGGCAGAAGAGGAGACACAGACAACAGAGACAGTGCTTCTTGACTTATTTCAAGGACATGATACATTCTAAAATGGGACAAAATGTTAACACTTTCAACACTAAATCCACTCTTTTTGAGTTTTTTCATTTTGTCACATTATCTATTGAACGTGTTCCCATTCTATAGTGTTTATAGGGAAGTTATTTTGTTTCTTCCAGAGAGAGTCCAGTAATTCTATCCTCCAGACAACCTCCCCAAAGAAATCAGAAAAATCTATGACGTACCCTCGGACACTCAAAACCACGAGGCAACGTGACGTTTGTCACGTTCAGTTTCCAGGGCAAACAGAACAAAACAATCCTAAAGTGTATAGATTTTCTAGAGAGAAGACCTAGCACGAAACATTTGTATAGCTCAACCCTATTACGCTATACTGCTGCCAATTTAATTTAACAAGGTGAAGCTAAATGCTTTTCCAAAGCTTTTTTTTCCAGAGGTGTTTTTAGAGCTGTCATCTATTCATTATATTTGTTTCCAACTGCAAGCAGCAACTCCATTTCCTTCATAAATAACTCTGTGGAACAATAGGGTCCATCAGCAGCATGCTTGAGAAAATAAAAAGCAACTTTAGTGACATCTCAATTTTAGTGTGAAGATACTGCATACTCTGTCATTATTAGTACCATTATTCATTTGAATAGATGTCTGTACCACTACCATTACTGTTGTTTTGCTTTTCGGGCTGGATATTGTGTTGCGCTGTATGTAAACAGTGCTTTTAACATACTTTAGGGAAGGGGCTGCCAAAGTGATGAACATAGATGTTGAACACAGCCTCTCAAAAGGCTGATATTCAGTTTTTCAGTTAATTTATCAAATATTCAGAATATGCTGTGGAGATTTTCATATGTATTGTATTATTTTTTCACTTGCTTTTAGCAATACAAACGAAATTTCAAATGTATTACGGTGGTGGTGCAACTTGAATAGTGAGTTAATACAATGCAACCTCATGCACAAGCTTATTTGTTCTTTCCATTTAGATTATAAACTCATCAGATAGATTATTGTTCTAGCTTGATGATCATAATTCTATATTTCCTAGATACAATTTGTGGTTTGGCTGTTGTTGATTTAGATGTTACCTGATAACAGCTTCAATATCAGTCAATCAAGTAAAAAGCCCGCTCTACCGAGGGGCGCAACTGTTTCAGCAAAGTGCAGCCTGGCAGCGGGTAAACAGTTTTCTCCCTTTTCTCAAACACTGTCAATACATCTAAGGTGACTGAGTGACACAGTTGGAAAATGTTGGACCATGATGGCATTCCTCTTCACTGTGGCAAAAAGAAGACTCATCCATGGTTTTAGATTTGTTATGTAAGCATTCATGGTTATTACTTATTAAAAGGCTATTCAGCTTAGAAATGCACTAAATAGTGTTGTTCCCCATGCCCCGACCTTTTGGACTTACTTACTTGTATATTGTAAGAGATGTGGAGTGGACTCTTGCATGCTCCAGCGGTTGAGGCAACCAGGGCTGGTACATCCACACACCAAGTCTCCATGCTAAGGCCCCAAGGCAGCAGTGTTAGCACTAAATTGACAAAGTAACTAGATGTGACAGGAGAAGTCATAGAATTGCATTTTGTAGGATTGGTGTTTTCCCCTCCTCTCGTGTCCCTCAGCACTTCAAAAAATTAGATCATTGCTCAGTTTAAACCAATATGATTTTTACGTTACCCACTCGTTGAGTTAAGATGGTACAGTATGAGAAGAGAGCCTCTGGGGACAGGACATGTAGATTTGCTGTGATTATAGTCGCTGCACAACAACACTGCAAGCTCTGTCATGTTATTGACAAATACGCATCATCTTTATGACTCTGTGACTGTAGGATGTTTCATCAAAGCTGATGTTTTTATCAGTGTCATTTCAGTCCTTTTGTGGCTTTCAGGTACAACATTTTCCATGTTTTTTTTTCTCAGATATTATAAGGTAAGGTTATGACTGCAGCAGAGCCATTCTGACAGTAGTGCATACAATCATCTTTAGAGAGATTGAAATGTTTTCCATCGGCATCAGATGTGTTCATAATCTGGAAGATGATCATGTGGTATGCCACACCACTGCTATGCATGCATGCATTACAATGGAATAATTGCTGCTTCCCAGGGAATAGCCTATAAAACCCCAATGGCTTAGCAAGGATTCATAACTCTTATTTTGCAGGACACTCTGGCTGCACTGGACACAGAAAGACAGCCCTTTGAGCGAAGATGAAATGTATCAATGCTACTACAGCTCCCTGCCATCCTTAATGTCTTAGATGCTAGAGTGGAGTAGATTGCAGAGAGGCTCTGTGAAGCATGAAGCCCTGGCTGAATACTGGGTCGGCTAACAATCTCAGACCACATAGATACAGTGGCCCAAGTTTCATATTGGCCCACACCTACTGTTCAGCAAACTGAGATGAGATATAATTGAAAACACTGGACTGAAGCTTTCTGTGACACCAAACTGCTCCTGAAAACTGACCCACAAGTTGTCTTCTCATTGGCTTACACTGTAAGTTAAGGTCAAACTTTCCTTTTGCAGCCACACTGCCACTTAAAATGGTTTTGTCATGCATGCATTTGCATTACTTAAACAGCTCATGTTATAAAAAGGCCAGAACCTTCCATCTTCGATGATGAATTGTGGTACAGTCTGGTCATGTAAATGATCTGCTCTTAATGCAAATCCACACACAGTTAATAGCTGCTGATTGCTGTGCTATTACTGATTGTTGGTGTTTGACATGATCGCAATAAAATACTGCAGCGTGCCATTTATTGTCTACCATGACCTACCACCTCTGTACAATCACATACCGGGGGAAGTGCATTTCGCAACATTATTATCACAGGCTCTAATAAAAAAGAATAATGTGATGAAAACGGCATCCACACATTGGAGGGCTCTGAGACAAAGGACGAAGCCATTTCCATTTGCAGTAGTATTCTCCATGGCTGCAAGCATGCGTAAGAAGGATGAAGTAACATTTGGCTGCTCAATTAATTTTAAAGGTTTTTACACTATTAAGCACAATTTATCCAGCGGGTATTACATCCTCCCCACTCTCTTCCTTGTTTCTCTTTGATATTTTTTGTTGCACAAGCAAAATTACTGTATTTTAATCTTGTGTGTTAATGTGCTGGTGGAGAGTGTCAGACTGTCTGTAGCCCCGGTCCATCTGCAGCAGAGCAAAGCTGCTTTTTCCTGTAATTTTTATGTTGACTGCTGCTGCTTACACTGCAACTCCTCATCATCATGATAATCATCATAATGAGTGTAATCATAAACATACATATGTCAGTGATAAAACTGAACAACATTTCTGGGTGTAAACATTTTGGCACCATTAAAACAATTTAAAATTTTCTTTTCTTTTGTTGCTGTATGACTTTAGGGAAGGGACTGCTGCCAAACTGATGATTTTCTATATTCTAAAATATTTAGAATATTCTGTGGAGGTTTTCAAATGTATTCTATTAATTTTTCACTTTTTCACTTGCTTTTAGCAACACAAACACTATTTCAAATACACTGTATTACAGTGGTGGTGCAACTTTAATAGCAAGTTAATAGCTCAATGCAGGGCTGCTTCCTTTCTCTTTCTTCTTTTTTAATTCACATACAAATGTTTCTCATAGTAAATATAAAATATAGCATATTATAAAACATTTAAAATTAAGCACATAGACCAATAACGCACAAATTCATGTACTGGTATGATAGCACTGATACTAATGATGCAAGTGTTGAAATCATACAAACCTACAACATTTACAACATTTTATTCCTCTTTATTGAAATACTATTTTCTAGTTTTGCTAGTTTACATCCCTTCATCAAAAGGAACATGATTGCAAAGTGTTGTACTGGCAAAACACATAGATACCTTGCACAGCTCAATTCTCAACCTCAATACAAGTCCTCACAACGGCGTATAAGAGGATCAGTGACCCCACAAACGCTTCAATGTGAAACCACAGAGTGACGTTCGGTGTTACTCCAGAAGCCATTGGACTTTTATAATTGCAGTGCAAGAGATGGTCTGTTTCCTTTGTGCATAGATTGATAAATGCACCTGCCCTTTTTGTTGGACATTGTTGGCCGTTAATCATGGTTGGGAGTTAGGGTTTAAATGGCTGTTTCATCTAAGAACTTTTCAAAGTGTGTTTTGAGTTCATGAAAGTTGAAAAATGTCTTCAGCGGTCAGTTGTACTAAAAGGCAATCTAAGGGGTCCGCTGTTCATTATTTCTGGTAAGTACATTTTGTTTTAATTCTGTTTTTCGCTAGCAAAAATTAGCATCCCAGTTAAGATCAGTTAACTTGAATTACAGATGTACCTTACTAACCAA
Organism: Micropterus salmoides; assembly: GCF_014851395.1. Taxonomy (NCBI): domain Eukaryota; kingdom Metazoa; phylum Chordata; class Actinopteri; order Centrarchiformes; family Centrarchidae; genus Micropterus; species Micropterus salmoides. Next base: position 13,256,878 of record NW_024044237.1, read on the forward strand.
GCTAGCTAGCTCCAACCTCTCGTCCAAATATGGTCACTTCTGGTTTCAAATAAATAAGATGGCAACGGCCAAAATGCAGAACTCAGCTTCAAAACGTTAGTCCACAAAACAATGGGTGAAGTCAAGGTGGCTACGTCCACTTCTTTCATACAGTCATGCGTGAACATGAGCATGAACACACTTGGTCAGAACAAAGAGAGCATGTGAAGCTTGAGCTGTTGGTTTTCTCTTTGTGTGTGGTTGTGTTTAAGGCAAAAATGAAGTATATTTATGTGACCTGTGTAACGGTGCTAAGTTAAAAGCAGTTAGCATGCAAAGACTGTCTGTGTGGAGAGTAAAAACCCAACGTGTTCTTGGCCCACCACCCGATCCTACACCTGGACTGCCTGTATGATAACATACACCTACACATAAATGCAGTCCCCACCCTTGCTAGGACCCTGAAGGATGTTGCTCTTGGAAGGAGCCCTACTACCACTCCAAGGGGTAACCACACAACGCAGACCCCACGCAGACCTCCAGGACCTCTTAGACCTTCAAGACCATCCAGACCATCCAGACCTCCACCATACCGTCAGAGAGGACGGCCAGGCCACCAAACCCACCGCATCACCAACATCACAACCCACAGCCAACACAACACTGGCCACTGATACCCAGCCAGAGAGCCCCCCAGCCTGGAGGTCCTATACCCCCCCTCATCCCAACGGCAGAACCAAGACTACAGGAGCAGCAGCCTATTGGACTGAACTATGCTGCAGCGGTGAGAAGAGCCACAGCCCCGCCCCCCTCTGGTGAACTCAAAGACATATTACACATGCTAAACCTGCTCTGCTCTCGCCTCATATAGCTACATGGTGGAAGAGCAGAGACCTCTTAGAGACATCACAATAATTCATAGTTTAGCATGTTGGATATCATTTTAAACAAGACAATTCTTACCAAACAAAAGGACAATTCTTAACAGTATTTCACACATGATACTCTAAAATGTCACTCAAAGTTTAATATTTTATTCATTTACCTACAACACTATTTTCCTCTTTTTACACTTTTTTTTCTTTTCGTTTGTTAGTTTGTTAGTTTACTATTATTATTATTTGTTTTTAAGGTGTTTGTCTAATTTTTGAACAGATTACAGATTAAAGAGATTAAATCGTTTACAATAACATGTTGGAACATTCAAGGTCTGAGATCATCAGCTTTTGGTTTAAAGAGCAGAAATCCAGATTTTAATAGAGAGTTAAAAGACTCTGACATCATAGTTTTACAAGAGACATGGTGCAGAGAATATGTTTCAACTGGTCGTCCTCACGGCTACACTGGGATTATTATACCATCAACAAAAAATCCCACAATAACCCAAGGCAGAGATTCAGGAGGCATGATTATATGGTGTAAATCAGAACTGAGCCAGTCCATCACAGTTATTAAAAAAGAAGAATCTTATATATGGTTGAAAATTAACAAACAGATGATTTGTGCTGAGCAACATGTCTACATGTGAGCCATCTATATACCTCCATCAGAATCACCCTACTACAACCCAGATATTTTGTCTATTCTTGAGGAGGAAGTTAACCATTATCAAACCATAGGAAATGTGTTACTCTGTGGGGACTTGAACGCTCGAACAGGGGAAAGAGCTGACACTATGAACACCCAGGGAGACAAACACTTACCTGGAAGCACCTGCTTCCCCCTCCCTGAATGTCCTGCTAGAAGGAGCTCTGACAAGCTTACTAATGCAAGCGGTATGCAGCTTTTACAGCTCTGCCATATGCTGGGTCTGTACATAGTCAACGGGAGGCTACAAGGGGACTCTCTGGGTTGCTACACTTACAGCTCAGCTCTTGGCAGTAGTACGGTAGATTATTTCATTACAGATCTAGATCCAATGTCTCTCAGAGCTTTCACAGTCAGCCCCCTCACACCCCTCTCAGACCACAGAAAAATCACTATCTATCTGAAAAGGGCTCAGTCTAAGTCTGGAGCCCCTAGTGCCTGTGAACTGTTTAACAGCACATACCCATACAGATGGACCCCAGACTGCATGGGGGCGTACCAAAAGACACTGGAAAATCAAAACATACATGATTTAACTCATTTATTTCTAACTGAAACATTTCCCCAGAATTATTCTGGTATAAATTCTGATGTGGACAAAATCAATTCAATATTTCATCATTTGGCTTCATTGTCTAATTTGAAAGCCTCCAAACCAAAACCTCAACAACTGAACAGTAACAAATGGTTTGACACTGAATGCAAAAACCTAAGGAAAACTTTAAGGAAATTATCAAATGAAAAGCATTGCGACCCAGATAACCACAACATACGATGTCAATATGAGGCCACTCTGAAACAATACAAGTACACACTAAAAACTAAGAAAGAACAACACAGCAAGAACCAGCTCTGTGAAATTGAGGAATCCTTAAAGTCCAACAAGTTCTGGGAGAAATGGAACAACCTAAACAAAACCCAGCAGGATGAATTGGCGATCCAAGATGGAAATACTTGGATTAATCCCTATAGTGAATTATACAGTAATATTACAAAAAATTATGATATTACAAGAAATACAAGATATTCACAAAATGGAAAACTCTGGAGGCGGCAATAAAAAACAACCAAAACCCTCTAGATTACCCTGTAACAGAACAAGAATTAACAGAAGTCATCCAGTCGCTGAAGGCTTGTGGTATTGATGGAATCCTCAATGAAATGATCAAATACTCAGACCATAAAATCAGATTGGCTGTACTAAAGCTATTCAATACTATTCTAGCAACTGGAACTTTTCCAGACATCTGGAACAAAGGTTTAATAACCCCAATTCATAAATCCGGAGATAAATATGACCCAAATAACTACAGAGGAATATGTGTATCCAGTAACCTGGGAAAAATATTCTGCAACATCATTAATAAACGACTTGTCAACTTTGTAGATAACCACAATATTCTACATAAATGTTTTTTGGCCAAATTGCCACACACCGGACCATATATTTACCCTCCAGACTCTAACTGATCAAGAATTAAACATTAAGAAAAGAAAGGTATATGCCTATCTTGTTGACTTCCAAAAAGCCTTTGACTCCATCTGGCACGAGGGCCTTTTCTATAGGCTACTTGAAAGTGGCATTGGAGGAAAAACATATGACTTGATTAAGAACATATATACAAAAAGTGAATGTGCCATAAAGATTGGAAACAAACAAACAGCATTCTTCTCCCAGGGCCGGGGAGTGAGGCAGGGATGCAAACTCAGTCCAATTCTCTTCAATCTATCTATCAATGAATTAGCAAACCAATTAGAGAGTTCCACGGCACCTGGCCTCCTCCTGAACGACACAGAGATCAGAGGTCTGCTGTATGCAGATGACTTAGTGTTGCTCTCACCTACTAACGAAGGATTGCAGCAGCACCTTAATCTCCTGCAGAGATTCTGTCAGACCTGGGCCCTGACAGTAAACACAGCAAAGACTAATATAATGATCTTTCAGAAACAATACAAAAATCAGGTTACACAGAATTTCTATTTAGTCACCACTAAATTACAACACAAAAAAAACTACACTTACCTTGGCCTCAACATTACATGCACAGGGAACTTCAACACAGCTGCAAAAGATCTGAGGGACAAAGCAAGGAGAGCTTTCTATGCAATAAAAAGAAACATTAAAATATATATTCCAATTGAAATCTGGCTTAAAATTTCCCAATTTGTACTAGAACCAATAATTCTATATGGTAGCGAAATCTGGGGGCCAAAACTTAATGACAAAACAATCATAGAATCTTTCCATACTGAGTTCTGTAAGAGCATCTTGCAGGTGCAGAGAAAAACACCAAATAACCTGTGCAGAGCACAGCTCGGCCAATACCCCCTCTTACTAAAAATACAGAAAAGATCACTTAAATTTTACAATCACTTAAAATCAGTTAACCCCCAGACATATCATCACAAAGCCTTAACATACCAGGAGCTGAAACCAGAGAAGAGTTACTGTCTTAACCATTAATGTTTATGAATTTAAATCTGTCTTTTTTTGATGGCCATTCTGTTGTCTAACATTTGATATCTTTGTCAAATATTAGTTTCATTATTTCTAGCTACCAGGGTAGCTTGTCAAGGGGTTATTGGGGGCAATTGTAACACTGTGTTACATCAAGTTGTTAATTTGTGTAACAGAATTACATGTGCTTACATTGTGAGACGCAGCACATTTCAGACATATAATACTGAAAATTAGCCATTCTGAAGGCTTAGGTGCTTTGTGTCAACAACTATTAGTGGTGTCTATACATTATATTGCTACAAACCTCAAAGTAGAGGCCAATGTGTAAGTGGCACATCAAAACCAACATGAAAGAAAATGTGTATTGCCACTGGCGCACATAGGCATGTCAAAACAGGATGTATGTTATTTCAGTGAAAAAATAAAAACTAGAACATAAAGCCACTTGTAAGCCTGAAATGTTTTAACATTTCATCCACAGATTTGTTTGTTAGAAGGCTAACGCCTGGCATTTACAGTTATTTCTCTCTCGCTAGTTTTCATATTCAGCACTGTGGGGAAGCAAATGCTACACAGATTCATACCTGTCTTCAAGAACTGTGACAGCAGCAGGATGATTGCAAGTGTGATTTGGTTCCACAGAGTCTTGTTTATTGGCAGCCATTTAGCCAAGCGTGTCTTCAAAACCTCGACAGAATAATTTATCAGTTTGTAGTATGCTGCAGTATTCTCACAGAGATACGCTCCAGAGCAAAGAAACTGTGGTACTAGCAGGAGGAATGTCAGGAGATTACTGATATCTTGTCTGGTCATACTAGTGCAATACTGGGAATTCAGCCCCATCCAGTTTTTCTGGGAAAATATTCTAATTTCTTTCCTGGCAATAACACGTAAGCTGGTGGTGAGTTAAATATTAACCCAATCAATCCATACTCGCCTTCTACATATTATTCTTTTTTCTTACTTACTTAAGATACCACATTTCATTAGAAAGGACCCTGCCCCTAATCCTAATAACAAAGCCACATAATGGGAAATAGCCCATGTCAAGTGGCGCTGCAATGAAGGGAAAGATTAAAGGATAAATCTTGGTTTTTAATGTGATATTCACACAGTTCTTTGGCATGTGAAAAGTTTAAGAACCATATAAACTGGAATAAAACCAGCTGTGGTATTCCACATTTGCCAGGTGCTTTGGAAAGGCTCCACAGCTTATATTACAGAGAAAAGCTGCAACAGCTCTGAGTAACCATGTCATCTCGGCAATTCCAGCATCATTTGCATACTTTAATGTGAAGGGGGTGCAAGTGTAAATAGAAAAAAAAACAAACTGCACTTCACCATTATAAAAGATCTCATCTGAAGAAAACTTCACAACCCATTGCATGTGAATGCACGTCATGAATGACAGCATTTATATTTACAGTGTTTTTGTTACGATGTGCTGTGAGATGATAAACCAATCGCCCATGCTGCCCTGTGGCACGCAAATAATAGTATGGATGTTACGTAGACGTCTAAAACTGAAGAAATCTGAATTTCCATCTTGGACTTAATCTGTTCATTCTGCGTGGGGGCTTGATGTCCAACCTCAGGGGAGCCCCGGCAATCCCCTGACTCTCTCTAGAGACCAGCAGAGAGAAATGTGCAACAGAATGGAAATCACAACACTCTCAGCCCTCCCAGATTGCTATTGAAAGCATTTACAGTACACTGGGTAAGACACCCAACCAAGCATTGATAATGAGGGACAGAGTGGGAGAGAGGGGATGTGTTGCTTGGGCGATGTTTGCAGGCAAACACAATGCAAGAGAGTCAACTCTTGTTTTTATTCACCCCTCTAGTGGAGCTTTCAGCAGTGGCCGCTGTACTTCAGCCTCTTGATGCTGTGTTAGTAATCTCATGAATGACCATCATGCTGTTGGTGTGAGGGGGTTTCAGATGCAGAGGAACTGGGGGAAAGAGCCCTTGACAGTTCTACCTGAAATGTGCAATCATCTGCCAGAGAGAGAGAGAGGAGAGAGAAAGTGAGATCCATAAAACAATTATCATAGACGGGCGTGTCCCGCCTTGTAGGGGCTGATTGCCTTCCCGGTGCTGCTAACAGGGGGATTTCAGGGGGAGTACACTCTGCAGATGACTACATTATTTATAGATCAAAGAGGATCCAAAACCGAGCGATCAATGCACAGATGAGACCAGCTACCTAGCGACTCCAACCCAGGCATTTGAGTGCATAGCAGAATGAGATCTGAGCGCTGCAGAAGGGGCAGGTGCAGGGCTATTTTAATGGCTCGCTGCCCCCTTTCCCTCTAAAACAACCAGCTATGACTTCTGTCATTCTGACTGTGGACTGTGTGAAAAACTCCAGTCTTGTCCTCTTTTGGGAGAACCGGTAAATGAGCCCGCATGACCATTGAGGAGTTACTGCCATTTCGGTAGGTCCATCAGAGCAATGTGCGGCCATGTTTCCGCGGTTTGAACACATTCCTGCACACAAGCACCCTCACAAATCTTGTTATCACCAAGGTGGCCGCTGTGAAACCACTACACACCATGTGTGAAACGGACTGCTCATGCTAGCCAGGGTGGTGCGAAGGGATAGGAAGTAGGACCTCAGAGTACATTAACCTGCACCGATCTGCCAAATACAGCAGCAATTTCACACCTGAGTGGATAAAAACACGACCATTTATTTTTGCTGGCGACAGGGAAAACCTTGCGGCTTAAATTCAACCATCGTGTACCGGACATATGTTCCTCATCATTCAAGTGCAGCTGCTGGGGAAGACATTACATTCATTTCATAATAATTATCCATTCAATTATTTCCTCAAATGACTTGCCGTCTTACAAACATATTCTGTGTTTAGATGTCATTTCACAGTTTAGTGTGATCACATGACATCATTTTGAGTATGACTAACTCTAATTGGCCATGTCTGATGTGTGGGCTTGTGAAAAACAAAACAGCGGCTTTTGGGGGGGATCATTCATTCAATAGCAATTACAAATAAAATATACAGTACGTTAAGAGTGGTGTTCTTTAGTTGGTAGAATTGGTTAAGAACTGTTTCACATTTTTAAGAAAATTGTGGTTTTCAGGGGCTGTGGCAATCCTTGACTACATAAACACTGTCCTCTGTAACATTTGCCCAAAGTGATACAGGTTGTTTCTTCAAGTTTAGAGGGCATGTGTCAAGTCACACTGGATCAACTGACACCACTTTCTTGCTACACAGGATCTGAACCACTCTCAACGTGTCAAATCTCTTTTCAACTTTCTCCTTCTGTTAACACATTCAAAACAAACTACTGATCTCATGTAACGGTTTCACTGCAGTAATAGCAGTTTGTGATTTTTTTTTTCTTTAACAATAACAAAACAGTGAGTGCGTTTAATGTTGCATGTTTCAGAGATAATCTCAAAGTGCTGAATGCTGGCTGCCTCCAATTTGTTGTTTTCTCTTTTCCCTTTCCTCAAAAAAAAAATTTGATGTGTAGCTCCGATCAGGATCTCAGCGGTATGAACTTCAAGTTGACACTGCAGGAGAGGAGTTTTTAGATCCTTTGATGTGTTATTTCTAGTGAACAAGGGCGAATGTGATGTACATGCGAGAAAAGACACCAATTAAGGAAGGCGCCACACTCCCAGGGAAGTCACACCATTATTTCCTTGAGACCCACTCAAACTCTGACAAAGGGCATGAATCAAACCAAACCCTTAGGCGAGGGCAGGAAAGGAAATGTGTGTGTGGTGTTGTGTGACTGGCTCAGAGTCTGTGTCTATATGCGTGTGTGTGTGTGTGTGTGTGTGTGTGTGTGTGTGTGTGTGTGTGTGTGTGTAGAATGTATCCAGCACAGTCGAGCTCCGAGACTGGGCAGTCACAAACAAGATAAGACAGCCAGTGAAGGAAAAGAGGAGAATTTCTCAGGGAATCTTCAACAAGAGGGAGCTCTTGAGATGGACAAGGTGATACTCTAAGCCATAAGGCATAAGGGCATGTTGACACGAGCGCTTTTGTGGCTGTTTACTTGAACTCCGGAGAGTTTATTTAATTGGCTCTTAGAGCGAAAATGCCAGATAACTGCACCACATTTGCCTTAAATGTGCATTTCATTACCAGTCAGAATGTAGTGTAAACCAAACCTCCCGCACAAAAACAATTGCAAACTACTTAATTCCATGGGCATTCTTCCAGTTTTTGAACCTGGTAAAGCTCAACATCCTGAAATGAACACATACTAGACTGATGTTTAGTCGTTTACAGCATTTTCTCAATGTGTTTTAACTGAAATGAACCCCAGAAAAGGCTGAAGCTGTTTGAAGTTGTAGTTCTTCTTTATGACACTTTTAATGGTTGCCCATTGTGTAGACACAAGTTGCATGTTAAACTGTCATAGATCAAGAAGATAAAAAATAACAACCAGCAGAACCTGCCACATCAGTACTACTGACACAATGTCCTGGGTCATGGGAACCTAAATTGTTAATGATAATGCTACAAAGTTAGCCTTTCCATTATGATATTCTAAACAAGTTGTTGTCTGTGAATATTCTCAGTCATCCAGGTCATAGTTATTCAGGGAAGGTGAATTTGAGGGCACCTGAAGAGGTTTTGCCTCTCATCCAAGAGACTCCTTCAGTTCTAACTAACTGGAGTCCCAGCTAGCTATCTGATCTACAGAATGTCTAAAAACCTACACCTAGCTTCGAAACAGGCTAAACTGCTATCTCAGAAGGTGTCTAACAGGACAGCAAGGCATCAAGTGCTGTTCCAAACGGCTTGAACTATTTTTGTCCTGTCTTGTAAGATGCCAAACTGCCCCCATAATGGCCAGTTTTGAAGGCAGCATCAATGCTGACTTGATGCTGCCTATTACCCCCAAATCAGCCTGGCTGCGGCAGCTTGCGAAAAATTGTCAAGATGGCGGACAGACAAGCCAAATACTTATTGATATATACATTTTTTAAAAGTCTTTAGTAGTTTTCTCACTTCGATTTTTGAAAAGTTAGCGAGAACTAAACACTGAACTCTCATATTAATCCGTGACTGTAACCAACGAAGTTTGTTAAGTATGATTTCTGAGGAATCTATCAACCATTTCAATAGCTGGTTAGCTGATGCTAAGGCTAGCGGCAAGACAGCGTGCTGAAGTCACACATTGTTGGAAGCGCTGCCCTAGAAGTGAACAGAGATCACTTCGCTTGAAAGTTAAGCTTTCTGAGGCACCTGTCTATTACGGCAGCGAGTCAACTGCCTTCTTTTTCGAACACAGCGCTAGTGTTTTACACAAGTCATAGAACACTTCATACTCCATATTGAAAGGTTAACCACGGGTTACAAAAGTAATAGCAATTGTAGTATTATAAATTAAGGATGGGAACATTCAGCTGCCAAGTCGTTTAAATCGTTGAGACTGTGAGAGTCAACTTCTAAAACAAAGGGGGGCAAAGTGCTTTGTAAATGAGCCGTGTCTAGGTTAGCAATGTTTGGCTTGTGCAGTGGAAGTGACAGCCCATCAATAACCCCAGCTATGGCAGCTGGGCTGGTGTTATCTGTGCGAGCTCAATACTTCAGTGCCACTGTGAGTGGTTCCTATTGTATTGCAGCTGGTTACTAAAGCATAAGTACCAGGAAAAACACAAACAAAGCCACATCTGTATAGTCTCTGCTTGGGCTGCAGTCATATACCAGTTGTGTACACATCAATAATATTAAAACAAATTCTCATCTCTACAGTGAGATTGTCCATACCGCCAACCACATTAAACTTTCAGAACATTTTTTTTTTTTTACTTTACTGACATGCCAATGTGACAGCACTGTTGGAGCCAGCAGTGTAATTTAGACAGGATCTTGTATGAATCGCAATATCTTGGTATATCTATTACCATAATTTCGGTATGAATGAGCTTCTAATAGCCTGTGCGATTCACAGTTGTGTCAACGCAGTATAAGACACATCAGCTGAGTGAGAGTGTCACTAGTTGTCAGAGAGCCCAGAATTCATAGTGGCTCTCCTCCAGACAGTACTGCATGGTCGTGCAGAGAGGACATCAGATGCAAGTCACACTACGTTTTAATAGCCTACACGTTAATGAAACTGAGTACTTTCTGTATTTTATACAAAATTACAAGTCAGTCAAGTCTTAACTTAATCTCTAAAGACCTAAAATCAGCATTTCACAAAAGGGATTGTGTGGGTTAGGGTTCATGGACAGATGGCCAGATAGAAATCCATAATAATGTCGCCACTGCTGGTTTAACTTCATACTTTCCCGAGTTTGAAAGGATAAATAGAGAAAAATAATGACATTTTTCAAAACCTCTCAAATGGAAGAGGTTTAGCAATTGCTAAGTTACGGTTGCTATGGTACAGGATAATTAGAGAGCGTGCACATGAGGGTGTGACTCAGCACTATCAGTGTACGAATGGGAGCCAGTGAATAAACATTAAGAGGATGTGAAATAAAGCATTGTTTATGCAGCTGCTGCCTCCGTCGAGTAAGTAGCCTATGCCAGCATCTCAATTCTATTCCTGTTCTTCAAGACTGTCCAAGGACGAAGGAAGCTAAAAGACCAGAAAACAGCTATTATGGTTGCTTATATAAATGCAGATGAGGAGTCCAGAGTCCTTAAATCTGTGGAAAAAAAGTGAGTACACCCTCCAGATTTGGGCTTTGAGCTGTGAGAATGCACTGATCTTGTTCACAGTGTTGATATATTTAGCAGAGATTAAAGAACCATGTGATGCAACAACAACACAAATGGTTGAAAGATGCACTTTCTGTGTAGTGATTTTGTAAGGTTCAGCATATAATTCATTTAGAAGAGGACAAGTCGATTCCACACAGTGGTAGGTAACATTAAAAGATGACTCATTCAGCACTTCTCTACGTCAAGTTTCTCCTTTTTCCCTCTGCTTCTCTATTCCACACTTTAGGATGAGCATTACAGTCTCATAATACATGTCATGTGTATGACACCAGACCTTCATTTCCTCAGCTACTCTCTCTGTAATTTACCCTTTTCATTTGGATGAATGTCCTCTTTAATGTTGCATTTCACTTAATGGTATGTGAGAATTTATGTCCCTAAGGATTTTTCACACTATAGGGCTACAGTATGGAATAACCTCACAGTGAGAGAGTAGCTTCAAACATCCATCATTCCCTGCTCTGCTGTGATCCAGTTGAAACAATGAGAATGTAAAACATTGTGCATTGTCACATGATTCCCCTGCCTACAGAACTCTTTCAGTGAGAGCTCAGCACAATCGGAATAAGCACTGTAAATATATAAAATAATATTTCATGGAAGATTTTCCGGGAGATGACATTTGAAAGTTTTGTTGCATCTTTCCTGTGTCCCTGTCATGTAAAACAACATAAGCTCTGAAGTTTGAAGTGTTTTTTTCATATCTGTAAATCCTCAGGGGTCATCCTCAAGATAAGCACGATGCACTTTCGGAGAGGCAAATGGAGATCTACTGGTGCATGACCCGATCAATAAGTGAGACAAGGACTCTAGGTTGGGGTGTTACAAATTTCTTTGTATTTATCTATCTAATTCTGCCAGCAGCAACCAATGCATCACTGTCAGTCTGCAACTGGAAGGCTACAAAAGAGTAAGAATCAAGGAGTTCCAGGTCACATGGGGTGTGGCGCTGGACTTCACAAAACTCTTTGGGCCTGATTTATTAAAGGTTTGAGTGAGTAAAACGCGTGCAAACTTAATATCACCAGCAAATTAACATGTAAGCTGATCTACTAACAGTGTGCACGGAGAATGACTTCTTTCAAAAGTGCAAGATAGCACCTGTTGTTCATTTACGATTTTTGCCTTAATGAATATGCACTTTGGAGCGTTTCAATTTTATTGTGCAAAATAATGGGAGGGTAACATGCAAATACATTTATTTACTACACACAATGTGATCTAACAAGCCTACAAGCAATTTCATGTGAGTGCAACAGCATCTGTATTTAATACGTTTGAGAGGAAGGTGCAAACCGCCAAGTGTTGCGCAGAGATGGCTGCTGTTATCGTTGCGAGATGGAGACACAGCCGTAATGAAAAAAGACGTAGAGAGTTCTATATCCAGTATATAGAAATAAAATTATTTTATTTTATTTATTGGATGGACTATATGAATTGAATTGTTTTTTTCTATTTTCCTTTAGCTTTGGCAACACTGTTGTATCAACATTCATGCAAATAAAGCAAATTTCGTTTCGACCTGACTTCTTTTCTCCGTGAGATGGAAGAATTTACAAAATTGCGTGGCGCTGCGGAGTGCCCCCAGCTGCAGTAGTGCATGTTTCTGCTGGGGTTTCCCAAAGCAGTTTTTCAGGTGTGCTGTCCCAAGTACTTAGTGCAATCTTAGGCAGCATGGGCAGGTACATACGATTTCCACATACTCGGAACGCACTGAATGAAACAAACCAATGTTTTTACGCAGTGGCTGCGTTCCCTCCCGACTCTCCATGGCGGAAACTATTAAAACACGCACGCGCAATAATTCTTTGTTAATCATCCTAACAGGTACTACAATTACACATGCAATATTTTAGAATGCACTCGCAATTCCGTACTCTTTATTCGGGATGTTAGTAAATCCAGCCCTTTGTGTGCAAAGCCTGGGATTACACCCTGGTGGAGAAGCTAATTGGTGTGGCGTGTTTTAAGTCTAGCCTGCTCATGATTTGACTCCTTCATTTATTGCAGCTTGCTTGTGTCCTGTGCAGACATAAGAATCTGAAGAGAAAGCTTGAAATGGACCTCATTTACGAAATACTGATGATTAGGTGCACCATGTGCTGCAGCAGGACACAAACTTTATCCTACTGCTACCACTTGTTATATTACTTTACACCACACAAAAATACAAGCACAGATTAAATGTGTGACCAGTCAAATTCTGATGTACAAGTCTGGTTGCAGAGATGGAACAACCAACCGTCAGCATAGTGAGACATTTTAACAAGGAGCTCAGGTCCAATTATTTACTGAACAGATGTTGTATACTTATTTCAGGGCACGGTTGTCATGTCAACCAACAGAACTCAAAGGAACTCATCCATTTCACTTTTTCAGGCTGACACTTATTGAGGGACAAACTAATAAGCTTCAGGGATGAACCTTGAATTACGCTTCTGCAATAGAGGCCTCCTTTAAAGGCATTTTCTGCCTGGGACAGAACAAATATGATGAAAGGAAAAACAAGGATAATGCACGGTCTATTTATGAATGCATACAACGCCAGCTTTTTCTGAATATATCTGGACTTGTTTGACCATGCAGGGAGGCAAAGATGGGCTGCTGACTGTAGATATTACAGGTCACATCGCTCCGTGCTTACTTTTTTTCCCCCAAGGAGTACATGTGCACCAAAATGTTTCATTTTTCATTTCACAAAGAATTTCAGGAACACAGTGAAAAATGTAACACAGAGTTTATTAACAAACAATGTCTTGGATACATAGTTCTTGGTTGGTTCTTCTCCTTGTGTGCAATTGTGATGTGAAAACCAGTGCCAGCACTATGGAAGGATGGCATGGGCCTTAAAATATTGACAAAGCTTTTTAAAACGCTTTTCACTCAACATCACATCACAGTGATGAGTGAAAACACTCATCCCCGAAAACTCTAATTGGTGCATTGCAGTTTGTGGAATGTGGGACTTGTAGTTTTTGAACCAGGGACAGATACACAATACACCAGCACAACCCACTAACTTTAGCAAAATAGATGTAAAATGGAACATGAGAAGGTGTTGCTCTCAGGAGGACGCTGGCTAGAAGGAGCACATATTGGCACAATGGCACTGGCTCTGGCTAAATCCACATCTGGTGGAAGATTACAGTAGGTTGTAGTCTTTACCTTCACACTGAGCTCGTAAATAATATTTCTGGTTCACACATACATCTTTTTAGGGGCATATGTGAGTTAAATACTAGCACTGTAGAGCCCTAGGTCAGTTAACCAGTGATTTTTGGAGACATGGGCACTGAATTCAGCACAACATCAGTTATGATATGCAGTGACGGCTGCCAGTGCAGCTGTCGCACTGAACACCAGTGCAGTTCAGGTGGCCACTGGCTGGCCAAGGCTGACTGCTACAAAACATTACATTTTACAGACTCTATCACACCTCACTAAAAGGTAATTTAAAATAGATAAAACCAGATGGCATAAAAGTAAATGCATTCAAAGATGAAGCCAGCCGTTTGCTGTTATCCACATACTGTCATAGGGCGTAACTTAAAAAAATAAAGTACAAAATAAAGCACACATTTATGCAAATGGTTGCCTCGTGTAACATTTAATTTAAATTGGTGCCTGTATCCTTATCATATATTCATAGGGCCATTCAGCATGCTATGAAATATTTACATATATACATACAGGTCCTTTGTAAAGTATTCTACATACTGGAGCACTTCAAGTTAGTTGCACTGCCTGGGGCAAGAGCAGAAGCAGGAGGCCTCTGCAGATGCCACCAACTCACTGATTACCAAAGTCCAAAAATCACTGCTGCCTCTAGAAACAGTGTGTGCTCTTCATTTTGCTGCACACCTATTACTTTTCACTCTGTCTGTCTGGGCAGAATCTATAGCGCAACAAAAATTACCCGCTCGCAGATGTTTGAGTGTTTCTCCGAAGCGTTTAAGGCTTGATGTATGCTATTATAAAAGCAGTGTGACGCCGGCTGCATTGTCAGCACTCTGCTGTTCTACTGGCTGATGGGGGCAGGGGCCTGTTTGAGAACAGGCTGACTGAGGATATGACAAGATAAAGAATATAAAATTACACTTTTACATACTTTTCTTAATTATATTTTAAATTAAGCCTTTATGTAGTAAGGTATATGGTTCTGATTTTTAATGATTCTCTTGGGACATTGTATACTTTTATTTCTCTCTTTTATTTGACATGGTAATTACACAGGTTTTGGGGTCCCCTCCCCAAAATTTTGCAGTTGATAGCCAAAATAAAAACAATCCAGATATCCAACAGGACTAAGTTGCAACTCCTTCATGGATTTACTCTCCTCTTGCATAACAGACTATCTGTCATGTTTTAAAAAATTCCATTGGTTGCTGTTAAATTAAAGATATGTCTGCAGCATCGTCCACAAACCACTGTGAAGCAGCTCTAATGAGGCTGAATCATGTTGTAATATATGACTTCATCTTAAGCCTATTTCTGTGCGACAGAATCAATCTCCAGGAAAAACAGGATAGCTGACTGCCAGTGTCTGTGAGTATCTGTGTGTGTGTGTGTGTGTGTGTGTGTGTGTGTGTGTGTGTGTGTGTGTGTGTGAGTGATGCCATGACAATTTCACCCAACCCTCAGACGAATTTACTAGGACTCCCTCCCTCTACTTTCAAATTGAGCTGCCATCGTATTACACAGCATTCGAGGAACACGGAGCAATCAAGGCAAGAAAGCAGACAATCCTGAGGCACTGTACCAAAGCAGAGCTTCGTTTTCCTGTTGTTCTGCCCCCCACTTCATCGCATATACAGAAGGACAATCACCCTAATTCACTCACCCTGTTGAGGGTGGGTGTGGGGTGAGAGGGTGTAAAACTGCAAACCAAAATTTAATGGTATGGGTTCGTTGTCTTAGGCGAGATGAAGTGTGCATGATGACTTAAATCAGGCGTGGAGAAGAGTACCAGGTTGCACTGTGAGGGTGAACTGGGTTCATGGCACTATCACCACAGAGAAATTATTTAACATCACTTTTAATTAAGTCAGCCTACACAGCAGCTCATTACAATGGAAGGTTGATTTACTCAGTGTATTTCGAGCTCGGTTGAGTTCAGTGGCATTTATGTCTGTGTCCATTCAGGCTCACCCCCGTGCTTCGCAGTGCCACTGCAGGCCGATGAATATAACAACATGAAGTACATGACAGCAGTAATGTGGGAACTGACAGCAGAATAAGAATAGCACAGGTCTTTGTGATCTATTGGTCAAAATGAACTGTAAAGAGATACCAAGTAAAGGCAGCACAGGCATTGTGTGTGTTATTGTTTTCTGGAAGGTTAAACCTGTCCTTCATGAAATTAATTCATTCTTAATGCACCATCCCAGCCCTCCAAAATGTTGAGTAAAGTTGATGCGAGCCCCGTGCACAACAAGTGACAAACTTTCCTTATGTTTTCTCAGACAGAATGGATTAGTGCTGCAGTTTGACACATGAAGGGAATTTCAAAACATGGGTGTTGTGGTTGGACATGAATCATCGTATGTCTTTATCTTCAGCTTCACAGCATGGATTCAGCTCCCAGCTTGTACCGTAAGTATTTTATTACGCCTGAGGCTGAATGTTTTTCATTTACTTATTTAATACTGAAGAAAACCTGACATTTACCTAGGTGGAACAGTTTTAAATGCCAAACCATACAGGATCACACTGAATATTGTTAACCTGAGCCTTAGTTTTGTAGTTTTGCTATTTACGTAGAGTAATAATGTTTATCCATAAAGTATAGCTGGTGTTATTCTATATTTTTCTTGTTGTTACTGTATAAAGACAAAACAACAACAACGAATTGATAACATATTGTTGGTTTTGGTCTTTTCATGGGATGTGTTCACAGTAAGAAAAATACAGAATATCACCAGCCTTATATTGAAAAAAGACAGTATGTTTAAATTTAAATAAAGATTCTTTGATTAAACTTCAGTGGCACAAACCAAACAGTCACCACAAACACACTCAAACACACTTGTTCTGGTTGCCTACGCTCGACCGTGAGCCAACGCTTCCCCATGACACACAGACGGAAATAACCAATTTCTGTTGTTGTTGCCGCGGTCCAAATTGTGTTGGAGGAACATCATCTTCCTATAACTCCAGTCCACGAGAACTAATTTGCATCACAGAGCTTGTGGCTCACAGAATTTTACGGGACTCTTTTGGACGCATTGGCATTTAGCTCATTAAATATTGAAATACACATAGCGTGTTAACTCCCCACCTGAGGGCTGCATTAAGCACTCACATTCGGATGCAGATAATTTAGGCCAACACAGCAAAATAGCTGCTTATATAGTTGGCAATGAAAACACTCTTAGTGGGAAAAATACACAATAAACATTTCCACCGGTGTAGAGGGACAGGTTTCGCAGCTGATAAAGTTGGGGTGGGATTAATAAGTGAATAATAAGGTGGGTGCTTTGCGGCTGGCGTTGTTGTTGCAGGTCTCACTCAAGACAATTAATAACTGACACCGGCAATACACAGCATCATAGAAACAGACCAATTAAGAATTTATATCTCCCTTATCCCACTCTATCACTACTAATACAGCCTCTATCAGAAAAAAAATTCAGACTAACAAATTGGTTGTCATGCATGTTACTGACTGAATGTCACAGCTTTCACAGGTAACCATGGTGACAGAGGCAACTGGTAAATCATCTCTGCGAGAAATGCCACAATGCTGCTCTCCCCTCTGGTATAGTAATAACTACACTACATGCTGGTCTTTTCATCTTGCACTCTGTAGACAGGGAGCGAAGACTATCTAATATAGTACAAAGGAGATTTTTCTCCCGCTGTGTATTGTGGCCTTCGTTTCACCACCGACCCACTCGCTGCCCCCGAGCGAACATACATTTTCGTGGTCCAACTAACTCTCGCCCTAATTAGCCACAAATCACAGAGTTCATTTGAATATCATCCCTAACCTTACCTATAAAGAACACCAATAAAAATGAGCAGGTCTTCGATTAAAGCATTTAAAGCCCATATGTAGAGTGGGGCAGAGTACATTAAGCGATTGTAGTGGGTTTCTATTGACATTATGCTATGAAGAGAGAATCCACCCACAGCCACACAAGACTGCAGCCATGAACTATGGGGTCCGTAATTTCTTTGCTAAATTACACTATTATGTCGTACTTGGCTCTGTGCCTCTCCAAAACAACTCTCAATCAAAGTATTCTTTTGCCTTCCTTTGTGCTTTTCAAGGTCCATAAAAAAACATCTTCACTTCAAGGACCAGAAATCATTCAAACCTCTGACTGTTCGCTCTACAAAATAATTTTCTTATAATGGGGTTTTAGAATGATGTCATTCTCTGTACGGTCGAAACGCACAGCAAAATACCAAACCAAGATAAATAAGAGCAATATTAATGTAATCAATAGTTCACAGGCACCATATATCTAAATAACATTCACTCTGGCTCCTTTTCAGAGGTCTCTGTCACATCTGTGTACAGTAGTGTGAGACACAAATAACTGTGCTGCTTCACAGCGTGCTACCCCAGGAGGAAGACATGTTGGACACATTCCGTCGATCTTCAAATGCAAAGAATATGTCCGGCTGTTTGATTAATGCAGCAGCTGGGAGGTAGATCTAATTGTAAAAGCAGGATAAACACTTACTCGGAGAAAGGAAACGGTGCAAATCAGACCACTCCCCGGAGTATTGAGGAAGGAAATTGGTTTAAGGATGAGACACAGGCTTGCGTACCAATGCGGAGCCCTGTCACCCCTCTCTTACTCTCTCTATCTAACCTTGTCCCCCCCTACTGCGACACCTTTGATTCACATTTTCACTAAAAATTGGGAATGTGACACAGCTCTTTTTCCTTTTCCTCCCCTCTGTATTAGCTACGCTCATTCAGCAAGCACAAAGTCAGATCCTTGGGTCTGATTGTAACTGATGACTTGAGGAGATATAAATCACACTTGAATTGCAGCCCTGAGATGTCAGCCATTAAAATACAGTGCTGGCTACCCGGAATACATATGAGATGATTGGTAGTCAGCAATGCTGTTTGACACTACAAGATTACCTTATGCAAAAGTGTTCAGCTGAATGTTTAATATCTGGGTCTGTTTAAATAGCTGTCAGGATGTATTTCAAGTAAAGCACCTGAGAATATCATTGAGGAAATCTTAGGGAATATATATTTAAAGCAGTTCTTCTTTAGGGTTTATGGAAATCACACACACACACACACACACACACACACACACACACAAGAGAGTGCCGATCGAACAAGTCCAGCTCAAGAAACGGGATTTAGGAATTTGGAAATAATCCACAGGCCTTGACTGAAGACAACACCGTGCCATGAGGGAAACCTTGATAGCCACAAATCCCTCCAGCCAAAAGTCAATTAAAGAGCCAGCTAAAAAGCATTTTACATATAATTACATCACACAAATTGCCCCTGACAGCACACACATGTTGACCGCAGCCATTTATTTGCAATACAATGACAGCAGCCCTTACTGCGAGGCTTACAGTATTAAGCTTTTTTCCCCCGTGCTTGCGTCGCGAAAGGAGTTTTTAACATAATTACCAATGTCTGCGCAACTGCTGATTCTATTACTTTTTACTGCCTTTTTTGTGATTCCATGGGAGCTGATTATAAAAGTGACTTTAAATGAAAAGATAGAGCTCTTCTTAATGCTGGCACCATTTCACTGGATTACATACTGCAGCATCCAACTCTACAATGTTTTCAGACTCACAGCCCCTTGGTCTGCACTCACATTAGAAAGAGGTGATTTTAGGATATAGACCTGATGTAACTCAACTCTGAAGCCATGCCATGAAAAGGGGAAGGTATGAAACTGTGTTGAGTGAGACAACTATGAGAGTGGGGAAAAACAATGGATTGATTATTTCCACCTGTTATTTACTTGATTTTCAACCTGGAGTCAATGTTTCTTTTATACAATCAACACAAATATCAGTTTTCAAACGCTCCATTAGAAGTCTAATTTTCATTTCATTTCATTACTCTTGCATTCAGTCACTGGTTTACCACCATAACCAGTCCTGACAGGCTGAGTGGCAGTGCTGCATGAATTGCTGAGCTTCTCGTCTTTGCTCGCCATTGGCAAGACTAGATGCCTATAAAAAGACTGGCCGTAACACTCAGCAGTCCCGATAAAAATCTCTGACCAGCCAACAGGGGAGGAATTTTACACTTTATGAGACAAACGCTGGGGAGATTGAAAGCCCCCATACCTCATCACTAATTACACTTCTACGGAGTAAAGCAAAATGAAATCCCCCAAAGGACAATACTTCCATTAAACATGATAAGTGGGTTACTGTGCTACCATAAACCTGACACAGCCAGGCCAATATACAATTCAGTACCTTACAACATTTCTCCGGCTGGCCCTCAGGTAATTAATGTTCTCCCAAATTCTCAGCTCTCACCCTGCAGCTGCAGCTTTAGGGGACTTCTGGCAGCTTTTTCCTCCAGACTGCTCTTGGCAAAAAAAAAAATAGTATGAATGTGAAGATGTCATTATTAATGACGCCTTGGAACGGTTAAACTCATAAGGTCCGGGTTACCAATGGAAGAACTTCAAACTGGTTTAGATACATCACATTTACTTCTCAATTTCTACTGTTTCCAGTTACCTCTCATGTTTGTTAAATACAGAAGAGACATTTCATTGTCTGTGCTCTGACTGTTAAGTAACCCATCTGAATAAACTGACTATGATCCAAAACCTCGTTTGGTTTGATATTGTACATCTGAAACATTCATCTGTCAAATGATTCCACTACAAAGTAGCTCGGCACAACAAATAAAAGAGCCGCTCTGGTGTGTTTGTAGGCACTGGAGAGCATTAAAAATCTCTCTGGGTGTGCTGCTGGACTCTTGGATCTTGTGTAAAGCTATTGACATTTTAGTACGGTCTGCCTTATTTGGCAGTATGGCATTCTGGCATCTGCATGGTGTGGTTCACTGGTCCTTTCAACCAGTCGTATTTAACATTTATACCCCAACAGAGCCAAGTCTATCAGACATCCACCGTGGCACTGACAGATTGTCAGTCCAGCAGCCTGTGTTTATTGCCAAATCTCTCCCACTTGGTTTAGGGCTAATACTCCAGAAGCCTCCATATTCCTGTGTTTATGTACAGCATAGCTCTACTGCTATAAGCCCAGCCTACCCCTTCCTCAACAACTTGCTCTCCTTCCGCTCCCTCTCAGCCTCCCCCAGCCCAGGTCCTCTAATTTTAAAATAATGGGAATCTCTGAGAAAACTTACCTCATTGTTTAAACTGTCACGCTTGGCCACTGTGATTGATAAAACTTCATTCAAACGTGTCATGCGACGACAGCCGTTTGAGTGACACAGCAAAACACGGGTGGGAGGAAACTAGCAAGGGGGGGGGGGGGTTGACATGAGGGGCTGCTCTGTGTTGTCACTTTTGCATCATATCTGCATTCAAATGCCTCATACAGTCACACTGTGTTGCTTTACTGCACAGGGCCTTGGAGGGTTTAGGTCTCCCGTTTCAGAGGAGAAACCGTCGTCTTATTATCTGTCAAGACTCGACTGGTCTCTGGGGACCAGCCATATTTATAGAGATGTGGTCCTCCGTGGGCAACTGTGGTGGGCTCAAGCTTAAACATCCGGTGAGAGCAATAAAATGCTAAACCGGGGTCAAAATCTATAAGCCTAGCCTTATACAACTAAGCATACAATTTTGACACGCCTCAGACAACCATAACACTAATCATGTTTTGTATGACCATCATTTTTTCTAGCATGACTGCAAGTGTTGCGTAATAGAGCATGACTTCTTCTGAACAGTTGCAATGGAAGAAAGAACACACTAAACCATTTTAAAGGCAATGCCCTGAAAAGATGTTCTGTTGTTAAACATTGATTCAAGTAATGGACTATAACACCAATGTGTTGCCAGTCCTATCCTACAAGATGGGCGTTGCAAAGTATCGTTTCACACTCACTTGATGGCATTAGTAAAGTGACGTGTTTTTTGTGTCATTGCTTGCCTGCCTATAGACAGCCTGTAACACCTGGAACATACAAACACCAAACCAGCACACAATAATTATACATATGTATATATATATATACATACACACACACTGTACACTCACTAGTTTACATTGTAGCAAATTTCTTCAGTGTTGTTACATGACTCTATCTATCTATAGATATATATAGAAATATATATAGATAGATAGATATAGATATTATAGAAAATCGATTGGGAAACTGTTTATGGATGATATACCAGACAGAAATGTCTGGTTTTGGCTGATCCAGTGAATTAATTAAATTCCTTACAAAAATCACTACTGCTCATTGATTTACAATATTGTTCTCAAAGCCCTAACAGACCCAGACATATTACAGGGATAACTACCAACGGTACATGTGGAATGGCAAAATCTCTGATGGCAGACAATTTTCTACTAACACGGCCCTGATGTTAACTATTATGACTGTAAACACTACTTCAGCCAAAGAAAAAGTTAGATTTTGGCTTCATCTAAAATGATTAACTGTAACATTTAAAAATTAGAATGGCATGGCTTTGAGTCAAGCATAACGTTTCCAAGTTGCTTGTTTTGTTCGTCCAACACTCAAAACCCCAAAGATATTCAATTGACCATCATGCAGGACTAACCAGCAAATATTCACATATCAATGGTCAGAAACAGCATTTTTTTTGGTATTGTCTGCTTACAAAATGACACACAACTAGCCCAATTGATTATCAACATAATTACTGAAAAATCTGGTGTCTATTGACTAAAAAATTAAGCTGATCGTTGTCTGATTTAACTGATAATTTCAGCTGTAGCAAGCTGTGCATTCTGACTTTGAGAAAGGAAAGCAAATAGTAATCAGCACCACAGCAGACTGGACAGCTCCACCAAGCAAACTAAGATTCACCATCAGCCCACAATTAAATATAAACAATGGCGTTAAACATACAAATGTATTACAGGGGTATATTCATCTGGCATACATGGATGCTAACATGTTTGAAAGTTGTGAAAAGTGTGAAAATGACCTACAGTATGTACTCTGATAAGAGCCTATATTGTAAAGCAAAAAAACTAGTTTAAGGGATTTAAAAAAAACAAAGACAGTCTTGCAAAGTGGCAATAAAATATAAATTAAAGAAAATCTCACTGTGACCTCTGAGGGTTGAAAACTTTACTTTATGTAGAGGTACTCTGTGGATGAGGCTGGCAATGATGGAGCAGACCACAGCAGCAAAGAGAATCTATCACATTTGGAACATTTGCTTTACAACATTTAGTCTGCATTGTTGTCTGTACACTGAGTACAATTTTCATTGTCCTACGAAGCATGTTACCTAGTGTCAACAGGTTCATAGTCGAGTGAAAAGTAATTTCAACTTTTGACAGACCCGGTGACTAGCTTGTTTTTTTGTTTTGTTTTGTTTTTCTTTACGCACTACAACACTCTGTCATCCGATGTCAAATGCTATATCAACACCCAGGACTCGCTGAAATCCATGGGAGATTTATTATTACCATTAACTGAGGTGTAAGGTCGTTACAGTTTCAAACGTTACTGCTCCTTTCTACATTCAGACTCATTCAAACTGCCCTGGACATATTAAGATTGCAGTGGGCAGATTCACTCCGAACGTGGCCACTCGTAATAGTTAGTGAGGACCCACTTTACACATAGATGAAGTGGAAGATTTATATTTTAAAATTCTATTCATGATAATGAATATGAGTAATAGTGAATGGGTCGTTATGGAACTCCAGGCTTACAATGAAATTAGGTTACAAGCATAAAGACCACTGAGAAATGTACGGCCCATGCTGCTGACTAGGCCTGCCCAGGGAGTTGTTTTATTTTTTCCCATTTCTTTCGTTTGTGTGTGCATGGTACCACATA
Source organism: Micropterus salmoides (assembly GCF_014851395.1). Taxonomy (NCBI): domain Eukaryota; kingdom Metazoa; phylum Chordata; class Actinopteri; order Centrarchiformes; family Centrarchidae; genus Micropterus; species Micropterus salmoides. The sequence goes on from NW_024044237.1 coordinate 13,280,609, forward strand.
CTGATTGATTTTATAAAGTAAAGTTCCATGAAGATGTCAGGGCCTGGAGTCAGTGACATTTCTGGAGTGAGGAGGATAGTTTCAACTTTGTGTGGTGGTTGCAAGCAGTGTTCAGATCCTTTACTTTGAAAAGTACTTTAAGCTGCATTTAGACAAGTCTCGGCTACTAAAAAAGGCTCCAGCCTCACAGAAACATGGCCTTCATTCAGATACCACTGGCTGAAGTTGCCATGGCTACAAACTGCATATGAACACATGCATCAGACATGAGCACCCCACTCTGTGTCACAACTACTTGAGCATTACACGATTTATAGACAGGCTTCAAGGGTGTGGCAGACAAGACTTGGGCCATTAAGGGTACTGACACCCAAGTCAGAAATACATACCACACAACCATATCAAGCGCCGATAACACACCGCAGAATGTGTGAGACATATATAACCAACATGTCCATGTCAGCATGTTGACACAAAACATAAAAAAGCAGGCTGTAGCATGCGCAACTTGCTAAATAATCTACAAAACAGAAGTGTTAAAAAATACTAATGAATCAAGTTTTACTTACCATTGGAAGTGCTGAGGGCAGTCAGCGTAGGTGGTGAACCATCTCAGAATAACATCCTTCTAGCCATTAGTGCGCTTGTAAGTGATATTTCTGTCAAAGGTCAGCTTGACCCCCCAGTCCTGCAACTAAGCGGTCCTTCAGTGTGTAAACACATGACTTGTTGTTGTTCAGGGGAAAATGTTCTTGACACGTTTAAAAAAAAAATTCATAGAAGGAATTGCAGGTGTCGAAAGTCTGGGCATGCTTGCATAATGTGTACACTTCGTTGGCCGGGTCCACAGATGCAGTGATAACAGCACGCAGCAGCACCCCTTCCAGCCTCTGTCCTGGCACAATGCACTCACACTTGACCGCCTGACCAACGGTAGCTAACAAGGTGTTAGCTGCCCTGAAACTGATGCAGCTCAGCGGTTTTGTTTGAACTCATCATTAAATTGTTAAATTTATTATTTACACCTCTGCTTAACTCTGCTTTGACAAGTCAAAGTGTCGGCTGTGAAAAGGGTCTGTAATCATCTCTCTAGTGAACAAATGTATTTCAGAATAATATATATTATTGGATCATAAATAGTGATGCATTAATGTGTCCATCATTTAAATGTTGTAGTTGGCAAAGGTAGGGCTAATTTCAACTACTGTACTTTATCCACTGCTTGGTAGTTCACATAAATCCACAATACATTTTAATGTTTTAGTTGATTATATTTTGAATTAATAATCTGAATCTTCATAAAGTAACTAATAACTAAAGTTTGTTAAAATAAATGAAGTAAAATGTACAATATTTCCCTCTGAATTGCAGTAGAGTAGAAATATAAAATAACATAAAATTGAAATTGTCAAGTAAAGTACAAGTACCTCTAATTTGTTCTTGTATAAGCATGGTTTTGCCTTTTAAAACACGTATATAAAGTATTTATACAAAAGTACTCTCTTGATACTTGTCATTACCAAAAGAATCTTCTCATATATTGGCATAGTCTTATAAAGAGACTGTTAAAAATGTCTCAAATTCACAATATCAACTATTCAGTGCTTCCAATTCCCTGCTCATGATCTTGTTTCTGCAGCTGTACATCCAGTTCTTATTGTTTGTTCAACTTGCCTTATTTGTAGTTTAAACACAACACTGAGTCACAAGGGATATTATGACCTATAATCCTACCCAGGGATTTTGTAACATTTTCCAAAAAGACATTTATCGTGCAATCCCAAACCATGTGGAGAAAGGTGCCACCAAAGATCACGTCAACAGTACCCATCTTATACAATTTGACAGCAGTGTCCTGTATACTCTGTTTTCCAAGTTTTATATTCACATCCTAAAGTAATGCAGCGCTCAAGAACAATTTGATTGCTCAAGTCATCAGGTCAGGGTATGGAAATCTTCTGACTCTACTGCCACTAGGTTTTATCTATTTAATATCCGTTTTCTGTGGGTTGCTCAAAGTTATTCTGGGAAACGTTGACTTGAGGAATCTTAAGAGGATGTAGATGAGGTGGGGGTCTACCTAAACAACTCAATAAATAATCATCATGGATTTGTCTTCTCCAGTGTTGACTCACTCACTCTGATGTGCGATTACTACAGCACTCTGGGGGAAAATAAGACCTTTCATTCCATATAAGCCTCAGATATATTTATCTTCACATTGTGCACTTTTCTTTGTTCTCCCACTGCATTTTCTTCACAGGCTAGTGTTTAAGAAACATCACCAGAAGACTGAAAAATGTGTTTGATGTTAAAAGCTAAGAGAAAATAACCCACAACAGTAGAGCAAGTTATACATATAAATACAGCCCATAAGTCAGTAATACAGACTATAGTTACCTCCCAATTAAGAGTCCATAGTATTACAATGCTTAAATTATGCACAATAGCATATTTGGGGGGGTGCAAAAACCCCGTTAACCTTTCAGAGCAAAATTATTCTTTAGGGCTTGCAAATCTGTTACTACAACAAGAATTTGGTATAAAGGCAAAACAAAGTATATAAGTAAGGGTTCAAGGGAGAGGAGACAGACATTACTTCAGCATGCAGTACAAATAAAAAAATAAAAACAATGGTTTCATTTGAATTATTTATTAAGATATAAAGCAGGCACATGAATATAAGAAACGTGTGCACTAATAAGTCAGCTCTCAATAACAAAAAAAAAAAAAAAAAAAACCCACAGCAAAGTAGTTTTGATATCACTCAAGATTCAAATTCAAACTCAAACACAGCAAAAGACAAACTGTGAGGAAAAACACTCTCGAACTGCTTGGTTCTACAGTAAAAAAAAACAAAACCTGTCAAATAACTATCCTGCTATAGTTCACAGACGTCAAAAGAGCAAAACAAAGCTTCAGCCCCAAGACCAAAGCAGCAGGATTTCAAAGCCTCGCCGTACATCAGTGCACCGCTATGCAGCAGAGTACTGTGTACAACTGGAAAACAAGCTGCACAGAGCAACTACAACCCACAGTTGTTACCTGAAGTTAAAAAAAAAGTTTAATTTTAAAGCCTGCCACCTGCCAACTTGTTTTTAGTTTTTCTAAAGACTGTGCATGACATAAAATCTTGATTAGTGTTCAGGCTTAAGGATAACAAATACAAACAATAAGCAAGAGTTTAAAGTCACTGAAATCCCCTCCTTTCCTCGCCTACCTCTAAGCTGCGGAGAGAAAACATATTGATCCCTCGATTTGGACACATTCTCAAATTGCGGAGGTGTTTGGTCTCATTGACAGTTAATGAAGCTTGTCGGCTTTGGAGAGTACCGACGGGGTCCGTTCATTGTTTAGCCCACTGGGTTCTGCCAGACTCTGAGGAGTTGGGGCTTATTTACAAAGTCTGACTCAACTGGGTGGATCTGTGTGCCTTAAGTGTAGGATCAAGCACTTGTACCAGTAACGCAGCAAAACACAAGGCTGGGAGGAATATGTCACCTTTGGTTTGCTGCATCATGTGAATATGAAAAAGAAAACACAAAAATAAAACTTGAGATGTTTAAATTATAAAAAACAAAAAGACAAGGGGGAACAAATAGTCATCCAGCACTGAGAACAGTGTTAAAGATCAGTTTGAACTGTTTATAGTGGCATAACAAAGTATGTATAAAGTTATAAAAATGCAGGCAGACATGGAAATATATAGACTTTGGCTCCTTAAGGCGGAACCAAAACATATTTTAAATCTTACCAGTTAGCCCAGCACATCCAAATGAGCTACAGTTATTGCTTAAGTTACAACAAGGCAGTTGAGATTTTGCATAGTTGATATTTGCAGTACAGAAGGTATTTTGCCATAATCAAACAGTATAGTGGAAAACACCAGAGACCCCACAGTATTACTATAAAACTGGTTAAGATACAACATAATCACAAGCCTTTTATCATGGGTTCTTATATCTATGAAATCCACTTCTCTTCCTTACATAAACTTGAAAGGAAAAAGTGGAATCTAATTAAAAAACAACAAACTTTGTCCAGTTGATTTCCCTCTAACTGCATTTTCCAGAAAAGAGACAGTTAATGCTATAGACTAGAGCAAATCTGAATTCATGGAATAGAAATTAGGCAGTGTAGGAATATAATGGGTCAAACAGGCAAGCCATCAACGCAAGGTGGGACATATGTTATAAAACCTTTTTTTTCCCCTGATAGAATGACGAGCTCCATCTATATATAAACTCATTGGTCAATATTTTGTCTTCTCTGGAATCAAAAACAGGGGAGTCTAGATGCTATCCATGGCTTTAAACTCGCTCAGAGCCTGCACGGGGTTGATATGCTTCTTTTGAGACGACCTCTTAACTCTGTTGGTTTGGCCGTCATCCTGCTTCTCTCTCTTCACCAGAGGCTTCTTCTCGGGAGCTTTCATCCTCCAGGAGATAGCTGGCATGTTGAGCGCCTCCATGCCTTTGCTCTTCTGGTACTTTGTGGATGCAACGTAGGAGGCCTTGACAGTGGATACCACTGTGTTCATCAGGTTCTTGGCGGCCTGAATGAGGGACATGGCGCTGTCCAACTGAGTACGTAGAAGAGACAGGAGAGAGCACCAGAAAAAAGGTTAAGCTTGGTGAAAGCTAAGGCTGTTATTCTTTACATTTACATCTGTTTTGAATTCATGTCATGGGGGGGGGGGGGGCAAGACTTGAAAGTTTGTACGGAAGAATTAGCGACCTTTCAGAGTTTGTCTGGCTTACAAACAGATGTGAGAAATTTGAGAATATAGAAAAAGGTCACACTAATTTAATCTCCACAACTTAATAGCCTCAGAGACACTGGTGACACTTGACAGGAAATGTTGGAAGCATTGGCTCATTTCAGCCCTACAGAGAGGAGGGAGGAATTCATTACTTCCTGCACACTGAGGCAACCTATTTTAATTAACTGGACTGGCAAGTAAGTGGTTAATTAATGCTTAAAAGGGTTTGTAAACATCGGCTTTATACAGTGTTATCTTAAGTAGTAAAAAGGTTAGGAAACATTTGGACAACATTAGTCCTTTCTACTACAGATGAAGTCATTATTTTTCTGTTTATTCATTATAAAACATAAGCTGTAAGTTGCAGGGCAGAATGAATCATACAACAGCCGATGCCATTAAGTTTAATATTTTTAATTTATTTGGGCAGCACACCAGATAATAAAACTTAAGAAAGTAGCCAATGCTTTTTATTGATTTAATGATTTTTCTAGCAATTAAAGTACCCTGTGGAGATTTCATTTTCAGTAAATGCGGTTCTTGTTCCTCACTAAAATGCACTGTGTGCATCCTTAAGGTTACAGAAAGAGACAACACTCCATGCCTCAATTTAGATATTTACCATTTTTGGGAATGTTTTGAAATCTGTTTGCATCATCTTTCACTCTTCACTGGCACGTGGCTACCTCAGAAGCTGCATTACTGCCACCGACTCTGACTGCGCCCTGCCATCCTCAAAAGCGGTTCAATTTAATACTTCATTTCAACTGGTCTACTACTCTTAGGCTATGTTCAGACTGCAGGCTTTAAATGCTCAATTCCAATTTTTTTCCCAGATCCGATTGCATGCGCAGCGGAATAACATGACGTCAAATGCAGCACGCTGTCAGCTACAGAAGTAAGTTATTGTGCTCTCGCAGGTCACATTTCTCCCGAATTATGACAAGTATTCACAACTTTCTGTTCTTTTCATTACAGTTTCTGGTGCTGGACAACACTACTGCCCTACAACATTCTCCCTTTCTCTCTCTCCACTGTGTCCGCTCAGACAAATAGTATGCACATAACTCAGGAGAGAGCTCGCGATCTGGTGGATTTCAGGTATAAGAAAGGGAATGAAATGAAATGAGAGCAGATGAAGAGGAGGAAGAGAGCCACATGTATAATAATGGCTTTGGGGAGCTTTTTTGTTCATTGCGGCTCCATCTACAACAGAACAGCTGCTCTAGAGTGATGTCAAAGTCACATCAATTCCGACCTGAGTGTCCAGACTGAGGTCGCATTTAAAAAGATCCGATCTGTAACAGATTTGGACCACATATGAAAGTGGCCCAAATCCGAACTGGAAAAGATCAGATTCCATGTGATTTGGCCTGTTCACATTTTTCAAGATCAGATCTGAGTCACATATGAGTAAAAAAATCTGATTTGGGTCACTTTGGCCTGCAGCCTGAAGCCCTTAGTGACTGAGGGGCCTTTCGCAGTGTTCATGGTTAAAATGACGTTGGACTTACCCCAGAGACAACAAGCTCTCCTCCAAGGTTCTGCACCTCAGCCTTGACTTTGCTGCAGATGTTGAGCTGGTGGCAATACAAGGCAATACGCTGTAGGTAGGCGAGCAAGTCCTGCTTACAGGTAGAGTCGGGACACTGTGACACAGAAAGACAACACGCGTCATATACATACACATCAATTACTTTATAAGCACAAATAGGTTTGTAGTTATACTGCTACCTGCTTGCAGGTTGTACAATGAATCAATTTCTTGTCACCTGCAGGCGCTACTCAATCTGAATATTTATGTGATTCTACAGACGCAGTGATCTCACACTTTATCAAGATGAGTTAGTAGCAGTGTGACAGGTAAGGTAGACACCCACATTAGGGACATGCTCAGAGCCAAAATGACAAACGCACGCCCACAACCTGGTAGATTGATTACACATCTTCACAGGGTTAAGCACGATCAAGTCACACAAAATGCAAATTCTATTAGGAGGCAAACACTGCTGTCAATCAATTACATTATGGTCGTAATAATCTTGTGTGAGGTCTTTTTGGAAACAAAAATACTTGATCTAAAGTAGCAGCAGCGCAGTTCGTAGATGAGTTTTCAAAATTAATAAAAGTAATCACCCCAGCTGTCAGTAATCTTTGAAAACCCTCCATCACAACAACTGAAACAATGACTTTTTTTTAAGTGTGATGCGCAAATGAACTGCTGAGGTTTGGGAAAGCACTCAAATAGGCATCAATAATTTCAATTCTCAGAGGAAACATGTAGTGGATGAGAAGTTTAAAGTGTGTGGCAACTATTTTGAGGTTATGGGATCAATACCAAGTTGTAAGACAGACTTATTCTTAAATCCAACAAGGCATTAACAATACAACACAAAACCAAAATTGAGCCATTAAAAAACAGCCTCGGGAAATCCAATAATTTATCATAACACCCACTTGAAAGTGTCAGTCCCACAAATGCATGTCATTTAGCATTGGCAATCTTTCTGAATTATTTCATCTCGTCATAATTAGACTTGGGTTCTTCCTTGGAACACCATTTCCAATCCCCTTCCTAGTTTGCTAGACAAGCCACCTGCCAGCATAGTAATTAGGCCACAGTACTCTTCTGAGCAGCTCATCAAGTGAGATATATAAACACTCTGAAGGGGCTCTGACGATTTACATCAGATTGTAGATCTTAGCAGAGTGACCTGACACACAAACGGTATTGTCAGCAATGATCAAGACATGGCGAGGCTGACTCCCGTTTCAGATAATGAGAGGCTGGCAGCTTTTCAAATCACCTACTGAACCAACTACACCTGTGAAAAGCATTGGGGCAACCATGTGAGTGAGCAAGCCAAGCAAAAATACTGGCTAAAACACCGGTATTTGCAGGTGGTTGGCTGTCTGAAGGAAGAGTCCTTTGGCAGCTGTTAATTCGGAGTGCAGGAAAAGGGGAAAGGGAGGTAATAGCATCCAATCGCTTAATTAATGGAGTCTCAGCTGGTAAGGTCAATGTCGAAGAACTCAAGTGTGCAAGAGTGTTTGCATGTGTCTAAACAAAATGAGGAGGCACTCTGTCTGGCTGTAAGTGAACATATGATGGACATCTCCCAAAAAATGGCCATTTCGGCCAATCCACAAAAAGGTGAAGAAATCACAGTTTTATTATCTCTATGCAAAGGTTTTTGGACACATAGAAACTATGATGCGTCTAATCCTGCTGAGCGGGGTCAGCATCCCTGCTGTGAGTGTCGAGCGCTCCGCTGAATATACTCCCAGACATGCAGCCATCCCAACTAGCACAACTGTGTACAGTATCATCACAGTAATAGGGTGCTATAGTAGACACACAAATAAATATAAATAAGTGAACCATCCTTCCACCATACTCAAACACCTTATTTACATACATAAAACACAAAAGGCCACAAAACCAAATACAACTAAACCCATTACATCTTTCCTTAGTGAGGGCTCTATGACAATATGAATAAAATGGAATATCATCATTACCATCCTCTCCTGATTAATAGAAGGATGTGCTAAGTAGAGTTGACATTCTATTAAAGAAAGGTATGCAAGAGGAGATGATGGGAAGAGAGAGCTGGAGGGGATGATCATCATACAGGAGAGGACTAATACATTGCTGGGATGCTGGAGAAAATGGGAAATGAAGGGCGGTTAAAAAAAAAAGACTAAAGAACCAGAGAAAAATAAGTAGTTGGAGAATAGACGGGGATGAAGAGTAAGCCAGAGGGGGAACGGTATGGAGGAGTAAATAAGAGGAAGAAATCCAACAGGGGAAACGGGACATAGACAGGAGGATTCAACTGTAGGGGGGAGGGGGGTGTAAGTAAGTAAGTAAGTAAGTAAGTAAGTAAGTGAGTGAGTGAGTGAGTGAGTGTGAGAGAACGAGAGTGAGAGCGAGAGCGAGTGTGTGTGTGTGTGTGTGTGTGCGCACGCAATCGCAAAGACCTGGGATGAGGCTGAATGCAGCAGCCATGCTAATGAGGGCTTGGGGAAGTATTCAGACGGCTGAGAGCAGGGCACTGTGAAAGCATCACTTGTGCTCATACTCAGCTCAGCTGCTGGCTTCACTCAGCACTCAGGAAACTCTGCAAGGCTGCTCTGACTGTGACATGTGAATACATAAGTTGTACAGAGAAGAGACAAGAACACCTTGGATTGTTTTGGTAATGAAAACAGAAGCACTGTGTGTGATTAACTAGGGTGCAATTCACAAGCTCATTATCGTTTCAGAAACTAAAGTACCTTGCAGACTACCTTCCCTGTGCCATGTTTCCAGAAACCAGATGTATCGGTAGGTAACTCACATGTCACCAGACACCTTTGGTCTCTGCTATGGTTAATACATAATTAATAGTGCAAATACATAATAAGTGGGGCATATACTGTAGGTGTATTTGTTTAACATATTTGTTAATGTATCCTCAGGATGTGTAAACACCATAACCCAGCAGGCAAACTGAAAATCACATCTAGCCTCACAATTGACCCTTCGCTAAGCCCCGCCCCCCTTAGTTTCTGTTGCTAAGTCCAACAAACTGTCGGCGCTAACACTGTCTATTACTGCACTCCCCGGAGAAATATTGTCAAATTTGTTGGAAAAAGCGATCTCAGAAAGAAGCAGACAGTTTTGCAGTTGCATTATATATTTGAAGGTTGTATTCAGGCTGTCAAACTGACTCAAACGGACGTGAAAAAAATGAAAGATAGAAGCTAAAGCCTACCACTCACACAGTACAAGTGAACCTCCGCATACCCCGACGAGTGAGACAAAAGACAACGATATGAACGATCAACACTGTTCCTGTATAGCTGGGTAGGCCTCTATTCATAATTACAATCATTAAAAAGCAGAACAGTAGGACTTTATTACGTTACATTCAGTAGGAAGTTAGCTAGCGTTAGCTAACTAACATTACATTAGGAACAATCTACGGCCGACATTTCTGGATTTATGTTAGGTATTGGAAACAGAATAAATTGTACTTCTCCTTTCAACCACTCTGGGTACCAACTGTAACTATTATTAAGTGTTAATATCTTAGAAAAATACAGCCAAAAAAAGCTAGAAAACGACTCTTTGCATTAGTGTCAATGGAGTGCATCCATGAAAGTGTCGGACCACAGTCAGAGCAAGTCCTATACTGCGCTGTGATTGGCCAGCTGTGTATACGGGGTGTGGCTTAGCAAAGGGTCAATTCCAACAATTCAGTTTCCATGTCACAAAACTTGCTCCAGTGTGTAAAAAGAAAGGGATCATCACTCTTGTTCCTGCTGAGTGATGCTCTCCTCTAAGAGACTTCCACCATTAGAGCCCATCATTGTATTAAAAAAAATGTCCATCTTGCCCGATTGCTGCTGTAAAATGTTCCTCAAACCCGATGATATATCCTCTGCTGTGTGGCCAGTTACAGACTGGGACAGTTAACCTTGCTTCGTCAGCTGGTATTGAGAGATGGCAACGAGGGGGAAGGGCACTTGAGACTCCATCACACAACTCTGGATATCTTTTCAAGGCAAACTAATAGAAAAGGTGAGTCACCGTCTTTCAAAAAGGAGCAGTAGTACAGGTAGAAATGTCAGCGATTCTTACGGAGTTGTTCTAATCTCCTTCTCTGCTGGGTTTAAGCGCCTTGTCAGAAAAATTAAGGTGATTCATGAAAGTTGGATCAAAGGGTAGCTGATCATTATTCTAATTTACAAATTTTATCTCTTAAGTAACAACGTCTTACATGACATTTAGTATATTCCATATTCATGAGGGTCTCATTTTCTTAGTGTGTGGGCAACTATTGCTTTGTTTTATATTCCTTAGCATTTAAGTTTCTCTAGAGGAGGTTCATAGTGAAGTCTAAACAAAAGCAAAAACTATTTCTTCCCCTCAACAACAACAACAAAGGCCATGAAGAAAAGAAAATGAGGGAATAAGAATGACAAAGCAGGATGTTGAACAAAAGGATTTCACTGTGCTACGTGTTGGGTAATGTCCATGATATAAATGATGATCAGGAAGGTCAGGTCCCATCATTGGAAATGCCATGCAGTTCTGCTGAATTCCATTAAACAGAGCAGAGACAGAGCCACTGTACTGCTGCCGCCCAGCACTGACCTTTCAGGACACATCACCCAGAGGAAATACCAATTTCCAATATTTAGTGACACGGCAGCATTCTAATGTGCTGCTGCCAGCAACCTGTTGGGGAGTGCCACAGGGCAGTGAACAAGGGTTTTCTGACATGTTTTGTTTTTCAGTCCCTTCAGTTTGTGAGAAAAGTGATACTCCCATTGCTCTCAGATCTAAGTGAGGTGTTTTTGTTTAGAGGTACTTTGCTGTTCTAGTTCCTGCCCTTTGGTCTGGTTATTTAAGAGAGAGAAAGTTCAGCTTAACAGTTAAAAAGAATGCGTTTTTATTTCCTAAAGTATACTGATAACTACGGCTCAACCCTATAAATCACCCCATATCATAATGTACTGACAGACCAATTTGTTCTCCTGCCACAGTTAAAAGCCAAGCTCAAACAAACACAAAAACCTTCATTCAGGAGAGCTTCACTGTGTAAAGAAAACAACAAAAATCTGTGTGCCTGTGTGTAGGGGTGTGCATCTTCACTGGCCTCACGATTCAATTACGATTATCAGGTCAATGATTCAATTTGATATCTCGATGCATCACCTCAAGGGTGGAAATTTTTAGGGATCCTCGTTACGAATATGAGGGCTACGATGTGATTATAAAACAAATATAAGCCGCAATAAAGATGTGTTTTTCTCAGTGTGACTACTTGCTACTTAAATCAAGGTGTTTGTAACAATCCAAACAAGTAGGTAGTAATGAAATGCAGCTGTTTAATGTTACTAGTTAACATTATTAGTACTAATTATTAGTATAGAGTCAGATGGGGGTTGAACTACGCACTTTACAACGCTCCAGCCAAACCACGTTCACTCCACCTTAGTATATCTGTTCCTTTTTTGTCTCGTGTAGTGTCATGTTGGTGTCTTGTCCTGTAGGTTGATTTCTGTAATCTTGTATTGAGCACCACGGGCATTGAGAAACGGCATTTTGTTCATTTGCGTACTAGCTATGTCCTAAACAGTCCTGTCCTCAGTTTCCAGACCGCAGTCTGCCTTCACTTTTCCAGTAGTTGGAAGACGACAGACAGACTTTAATTAAAAGACACACAGTGACCTACACTTTACATTTACTGCCAGACTGAAACATAGCGTCCATATTTCCCCTGCTCCGGTCGCTTGCCGCATGTCACATAGTTTTCCTTTGAAGAATGTGGAGAGGACGCTAGCTAAGTGCTACCGTGCTGCACAGTGCGCAAGTGAAAATCATTAACGTTAGCTGCGCATTGATTTTATTCTTCATGTGAAAGTTTAGTAGCAGCAGTCATTCATTCAACAGCTACCTGTTTGTGCCAATCAGGGAGAACAAGTCTCTGTTGTGTGCACCACACAGACGGTCGGGAGCTGCACTTCCGCATTTCTGAGTTCCGCCTTTTTTGTTCTGTCAACATTACGTTATCAATTAACCTCTAGATAATTGATTGACATTTGTGAATCAATTCAGAATTGTCCAAGTCCGGATCCCGATGCGCGTGTGCGTGTGTGTGCGCGTGTGTGGTAGAGGGTTGCAGATATTTAACTGTGCCTAACCTGAGAAATGACCTTCAGGACAAGAAGCCAGTGGGAACCTTTATCTGCCATTACACCTCAAAACTACCGCAGGGGATGCGGGATGCTGGGAGGCAAAGGTATATATGATAAAGTGAGCTGACTGCCACTGGGGAAAAAATAGTGCGACTGAGATCTATTGCAAAATTTAAGGATATACAGGAAAGAAAGCACTGGAAAGACCATTCGGTTACTTTAGGTGGAAACTGAAGTAGAAGATAGGGATAGGAAATGATCGATTCCAAGGTAGTCTGTAGACTTAAAAAATGTTTAATATATTAAATGAAATTAAAAACTTGAAAACAGTGGCAGTAAATACAACAGCTAAATTTGACTTAATGAAGATAGATGAGAGCACTTCAAAAAAAAGCACTGAGGAAAGTGCGTGAGAAGCTCAAGTGTTTTAGACCTCCTGATGAAGTTGAATATGCTGATGATCCCTGCGCAGTCTATTTTAATGGGCTTTACAGTTAATGTGCTATACATTAGATTTCACACTTCTGATGCGGATTTGGTTATGGCGGATGGCTTAATATAATATCTGCCATGGTCTACCAATGTCAATCAAGATGCATTTCAAACAGAATGATCATTGCCAGATCTCCTCTCCTCACTGCATCTGCTAAAAAGATGCTCCATATTTGCAAGAGGCGCAATTCAATCACGCTGGCACTTGGGAATGTTAATGTGACATTGAAGCAGACAGAGAGTCTGGGTGTGACAGGAGAAAATCAAGCTGGGGGCAAGCCAAAAAGACCGACTTTAGAGGTAACCACAGGGACCAATTAAATGGCCCTCATCAATTGTTAATGTTCATGCTGCACCTGTCAGTCAGGAAATTCACTGTAGTACTTGTAAGCTAAACTGATAACTTAACACGGCTGCAACAGAATAGGTAAGTACAAAAAGGCATGTTAAAACATTTATACTTCCAACACCCACCTTTACTCCTTTTTGGCTCAACTTGATACCGGCCTGCTCCAAAACCTAAGGCCTTCAATAGCTATACACTATTTAGACTGACCAAATCATGAAGTATGAAGGGTCTGTCTTCTCCAACCATCCAAACGAAGTTTGGCTGTTTTTCCATCTTCCTTCAACTGGATTCTCCACCTCTAGAAGCTCTCTGGTTATGAAAGGTGGTTCTTTCAAGGCCAAACTCTTTTAAATCGGGCCTTTAAATATTGAATTATCATGGGAAAATGCCTTTCCAAACAATTTGGAGTTGATGTATTTTCTTAAGAGGCAAAAAGGTGTGCTTCACTTCGTTGGGCTGAACTGCACCTGACCCTTGAACTGCTGAGCTGAGAATTTGTGGGCTCTCTTGGTGATGTTGCTTCTCCACTGCAGTAGGCAATTTACAACCCTGTCTGCTGTAAAGCGTCCAGGGCCAGAGCTGGGATTAGACTGTGACCAGCAACAGAGCCCATGGATCACCATAAATCTCCACTGATTGAATGCAAATTGGAAAAGTACACTATGTATGTCAGTATACATCATGAGAATAAAGCTGCACAACAAACGCACGCACACACACCTAGCACATGTCCATTCTCTAAATATGCAAACCTTATTTTATGTGCATTTGTATGTGTACATGCACGTGTTTATGTGGTGAGCAGGCAAGCAGCAGATATTTATGGGCTACATAGTGGCTAACACATTTGCATTATAAATCTCAATTACATAGCATTATTTGTTTACCAGCCTGCTCAGATGGAATTCTCATAAGGTGCCCTGCAGTGGAGGCTCATAAATTCTTAATAAACTGCAGTGCAGACCTTTGTACAGCACTGACCTAAATCCTGCAGCTCATCTCTGCACTACACTCATTTCTTTAAAACTTTAATAAGGCTCTATTACACATATTTAACCGTTTTGCAGGAAACCCAAACTAGACCGAGTCCACCTGCGTATCTCTGTTGAACACAATATGCCCGTACCAAAACACGCCATGACACAGTCTTGTGAAGGAAAATGTAGGGTGAGATGCTATCAGTCTGGGACCATCTGCCGATGTGTTTTATATGAGAAGTAAACCCTCATAGGCCCTCCAGGCCAGAGGCACAGAGCACAAGTGATTAATATGCCTAGGTTAATGAGCAGTCCCAGCATTGCCTTTGCTCCTCTGACTCTGTCAGTTTGTGTGCATCTCGGTGGTGATTCACTTAACTATTGCTGCTGGAGTATGTAGAGCATCCCAACATGCCATTCCTTTGCTGTAAGTGGGCCTGTGGCATCTCCTGCTTTGTTAAGAGATATGACCCTAAATATAAACTGCCTGCGTAAATAAATAAATTTGAAAAAACAACAACAACAAAAAAAACCCTGCCACCTGGCAATTATACTGCTAATTAAAAGGCGAAGCACACTTAATGGATTCATCTCTCAGGAGGGATGTTTCTCTCTCTGCAAAAATGCACTGCCTTCTTCTTTCTGTCTCTCCTATCTCTCCATCTGGGAGCCTTGGCTGATGTGTTACGGGTGAGTGTCGCCTGGTCTGCTAGTGTTTTGGTCTCTGCTGAGAGAGAAAGGCTAAGAGGGACAGCTGGATGGGTTCAGAGGCTGGAGGGGTCCTCACTCTCTGCAAAGACTTCTGTTCCAACAGCCAAAGCTCTTTATTTATTCATACTTTGAGTGCTTCAAACCCCAAAATCCCCTAATAGTGTACGTACACACACACACACACACACACAGAAGAATGAAAGAGAAACGAGTACCTACAAATAGTTGAGGATGGGAGAATAAAATAGTCCCCCAAATGTATTAAATCCATACACATGTGCTTGCAGAGAGGCAGGTCAGTCAACAGACATGTTTGTATGTGGGCATACACACACTCTCACGCCTGCATGCTCACACACCTGCCCATCTGTTTTCTTCGGGGGATAACACTGTCATTAAAGTGAATAAGCATCTTCAAAAGCGGCAGTGAGGCATAAAAAGTCACTTTCCAGAACGGCTTATTCCCTATTCAGATGATTCGATGCAATTAGGTCAGAACAGATCACACTTACTTTGTGATAGACATGGGCCTGTAGTGTTAAAGATCTGAGGGCACCTTAAATAATATATCACATGTGCAGGGGCTATTGGAGGCCAGCAGCTCATTATGAGGAAGAGATCTCCGCTGAAAGCTATATGCAGATGTTTCCAGTATGTGTTGGCATAATTGGAACACCTGGTTGTGCACCAGCACGAAAAAAGATACTTAAAAAAGTACTTCATATACACCTCTTAAATCCGCTCTGAATGTGAGCAAAATTTATGGAAAAAATGCATGGGCTATTTTTGCCAATATCAGTACATGTGGAACAAACTTAAGTGCCCCAGCCGGTCCAACACATCTCATTACACAAAAAACTACATTTTACTTAAATGAATTATTAACCACGTGTAGGTAAACTGGAGCCCTGTCAGGAAGTGGGTTAAGTGAAAACTGAGTTTGTTAAAGTGCAATTTATACTTCTCCGTGAAATCGACGGCGTAGCCTCTGCGCAGTCCCCTACCCTACGCCGTAGCCTGACGTGCACCTCCTCAAATGCAACTACACGTCGAGTCGACGCAGGCCGTAAGCACTGTGATTGGTCGGCTGAGAAGCCTCGCAATGTCTCTGAGCCGACAGGAAGTGCCCGTGCTTTGAAGTAACTTTTACTAGCTGCCAAAACAGCGGCTGTAACACGGTGGATCAATATATTTGACCGTCGCAACCAGAACGAAATTACTTGTTTCACTATCAGAATGTGATCCACTTGGTTGATAACATTTGAAAAGGCTACACCAGCCGCACGTATACAATTTTACCCCCATTCACGTTAGCGGAGGGCTAAACCGGAAGTTAGCCTGCTCGGCTGGCAAAAGTTAACACAGTGGACGCTGTAGCACTACTGCCGACTAGTGTTTGGGGGTGTAAATGCAGATTGACGGACACTCAAACGCACAAGTATAAATGCCTGGCTACCCTATACAGGAGTATAAATCAAGCTTTAGCCTTAAAATCTGGGTTTCTGGTTCCAACAATAATATATTAATTACTACATTCATTATAATTTCACAATAGTATACTATTTTACCACTAGTTGAATATTAAATCCAGTTCCAGACAGAAAAAAATCTAAAGGCTACACTGTCCTTCTTTAACACTGACTCAGTGGACATTAAGGCAGCTGTCAGGAGTTGCACATAAACATCACCTTTTAAATGTTGTGATTAGTCGCAGTGATGGAACATTCCTATCATAGTTATCCCACTGTCTGGAGGTTGTCCTGCTAACCACAGCAGACAACTGGCTGAATTGGGAGGGTCGTCAGCGGATCGTGCTCACCTGGGCCCATAGGCTATAAAAGCTGGCCCATGTTTTCAGTTCGGTCTCTCCCTTCTACCAGGTTACATCCATGCTGTGGCATCTTCTTTTTGTACTTGTGTTTATTTTAGTTTAATAAATTACACTTGTTTAAACTAAGTACCTTAGGTGGACTCCCTCTTTGTCTCATTCCCTGAGCCAGTTTGTGACAAGGATGGTATGAATATTTCTTAGGGCTGCACGATTTATCTAAACGCAATCGCGATGTCGTCATGTGTGATTACATAACTGCAAAACGGGTGCGATTTAATAAAACAGAAAAGGTGTGTGACACTGTCTTCTCTGTGTGCGCTGCAGTCTGCTCATTATCCACGCTCACACTAGGATCTCACAAGTGCCTCTAAAAACAGATAGGCCTACGTGCAATCAGAAAAATTATTCATGAGCAGTGTGCCAGTAACTTAAGACAACAACCTACCATGAACCCCCCTCCCCGCCCCAGTCGCTCTGTGACAGAAACAGAGTGACGTCGTAGGCAGTTGAAGTGGTAATACAGAAGAAAACTGGGTTAGGATAAGGAAGGTTTGGGGTTGGCTCGATGGCCATTTAATGTTCGCTGTATCTGTTCTTTTGTTGTTCAACATGTTCATCTTTTCATAAAGCCGACATACTTGTCAGTCAATGTTCATTAATCGACCAATCACAGCCTGGATGGGGCGGGACATTCAACTAGTGGTAAAATAGTATACTATTGTGAAATTATAATGAATGTAGTAATTAATATATTATTGTTATAGGCTACCAACAGTATACTTTTAACTGAACATTATACTCTTTATTTATTAATATTATACAAATAAACTCATGTATACCAGTTCCTCCTCCAGGTTGTGGATAGAGTCTCTGCAATGGACAGTTGTAGATTTAGTCAGAGCCAAGATGCCAATGTGCCTATATTTACTCCTTCTAGTCTCCTTTGTAGAGCAACAAAGTCACCTTGTTCTGTTTTACATCTGCTTTGGTAGTTGTTATAAATATTGTTTAACTTTGTTCAAGTTGAGAAATATAGGTTTCAAAATGTCATTATTTTGTGCATTTCCCTTGATAATCAAGCAAGTAGATTCATAGTACCATTTGTTCCATTATAATCGAATCGCAAATCGCAACATTGTCCACAATAATTGCAATATAACTTTTTCCCCAAATCATGCAGCCCTAATATGAGTGAATAAGGATGAGGATAATTTGGGGCTTATTAGCCTATAGTATACTGTGGTATTGCTGTCAAAAATATTTTATGGACTTAGTGAACTGACAGGGTAAACGGAGTACTACTTGCCCTATGAAACAGTTTTATTTCAAACTGAATATTACTTGTATAAAAATGATCAAATATACATCATGCATTTCATCTAGCTCTGACAGACGGTTTATGCACTTTTACTTTTTATACGGTAAATCTATAAGAATTTGTCTTTGGGGCTTGTTGTTTCTGTTAAATGAACTGACATATTGAATTGTGGAGAATCTAACCGATGTTACGATATGTAGCGTGTCCATACTGACATATTGATCATATGTTTAAACATTAATATTTGTATTAACAATCTAAGAAGCTTAGAAGCAGCTAATGCAAGCGATCTGGCAGGGTTTCAGAGGTTTTATACATCGGAAGTACTACTATAAAAACCAGAACAGGCGTTTAAAATGAGATCTGTGTTTATTTGTCAAAATGTGTTTCCACACCAGGCCAGTAAATGGGGGTAGGTGGCTATTTGGGAACTTTTACGGTGTATGGTACAAAATAGATTCAAACAGATGTGTTAATGGCCAATGTACAGAATTAAAATCAATGTGTTATAGTCAGCGCTTAAACATTAAATTTGGATGAACTCAATACTAAACAAAAAGGCTTTCTGTTATGTAATGTAATGTTTTGCCAACATGTTGATAAAGATGTCAACAAAACCAAAGTAAAAGAGAGGCTTCCGTCGCCTCCAGTGTTATCAAAATTGAAATCTTACAGCAAACATGTAAAGCTGGTGTGTTTCTTCCTGAGCTAGTGTTCTTAAGCATAAGTGGAAGAAGCCCACAGCTGGTACATCTAAACCACAGAAGCAAGCAAAGTCTTTTACAGGAAAAAACCTCAAACTGACAACCATGTCTTGTTGAAAACATCACAACTAAACTCTTCCATGATTTAGCAACAAAATGTATATATACTGCAGCCACAGAGGCAGTAAGTCCCTGCCTAAGAGATCGCACATGAATAAGTTGGGGGATAAATCATGTACAGTGTCTCCCTGAGGGGTGGTACAGTGCAAGTATTTAAGTAAAATATGAGGCCATGGAAAATTGAATGTGTGTTTCCCTATGTCAAGGACCATAGTCTCTGGGGTAAAAGATAGATGTGGAGAGATGATGGAATTGGGAATTGGTTAGTGGGAGATGGAAGGAGAAAAGAGGGGAGTGTTTGATCCTGGAATAAATTGATAAGGACTGGGTAAGGGGTGTCTCATGAATAACAAATCATGGCGGTTGTTAACATCTGAAGGGCTCTCTGTGCGAGCCTTTTACTTGGATTTGCTCCTAACTGAGCAAATGAGAAAAAAATAATTAAATAAAAAGCATTAGTGCAAAAAGAAATTACATGTGATGAATGCCGTTTTGTTGCTATTTTTGGTAGACACGGCTTAAAGCACAGAATATTCCAAAACAAAGGTTTACCTCCTATTCTGAGTCTTTAAATCTGGCTTACACACGAAGCAGTTAAGGGCATTTAAAAACAAAAAGAAGGGGCCTTGAAATGCAAACAAATGAAAGTGTTGCTCTTTCAAACTCTGCGAGAGCACGACAGCAAGCAGCAATGTCGGTTCACTTGAGATGAGAACAAGTTGTGCTTTTGGATAATGAAAATCTTTACTCAACTATAACAATATGGTGTCAATTTGTGTTTCGTAGTCATAACATTCATAATTGGTGTCAGACGGGCTGGTCTGAGTGCTCTGAATGCACAACACGTCGAACCTTGAATCAGTTACAGCAGCAGACGACTCCTGTCAGCTAAGAACAGGAAACTGAAGCTACAAATTCAAACAGGCTCACCAAAATTGGACAATAGAAGATTGGAAAAACGTTTCCTGGTCTGATGAGTCTCGATTTCAGCTGCAACATTCAGATGGTAGGGTCAGAATTGGGTGTAAACATCATAAGAGCATGGATCCATCCTGCCTTGTGTCAACAGTTCAGGCTGGTGTTGGTGGTGTAATGGTGTGGGGCATACTTTCTTGGAAAACTTAGGGCCCCTTAGTACCAATTGAGCATTGTTTAAACGTGACAGCCTACCTGAGTATTGTTGCTGACCATGTCCATCCCTTTATGACCAGTGTACCCATCTTCTGATGGCTACTTCCAGCAGGATAATGCACCATGTCACAAAGTTCAAATCATGTCAAACTGGTTTTGAACATGACAATGAGTTAACTGTACTCCAGTGGCCTCCAGTCACCAGATCTCAATCCAAAAGAGCACCTTTGGGATGTGGTGGAACGGGAGATTCACATCATGGATGTGTGGCCGACAAATCAGCAGCCACTGCGTGATGCTATCATTTCAATATAGACCAAAGTCTGAGGAATGTTTCAACACCTTGTTGAAAGTATGCCATGAAGAATTAAGGCAGTTCTGTAGGCACTAGATACTAGAAAGGTTCCTAATAAAGTGGCTAGTGAGTGTATGTGCCCTTGTCTTATAACAGCAATTGCACATGGGTCAGATTCCTTGAGCACATTCTGAAGTTTTACATCAACAATTCACAACATGGAGGTAAAGTTAATATGATGCTGGAGCAGAATTGGAGGAAGAAATGACTTAATTTTAGTTTATTATTTAACATCTTTCATGTAGTCCCCCTGCCTGAACCATGTTATTTCCAATAGACACAACAGTAGAGTCATGTAACAAAGTTTGTGCAACAATATTTCTACTCAAGCAAGTG
The DNA here is from genome assembly GCF_014851395.1 of Micropterus salmoides. Taxonomy (NCBI): domain Eukaryota; kingdom Metazoa; phylum Chordata; class Actinopteri; order Centrarchiformes; family Centrarchidae; genus Micropterus; species Micropterus salmoides. Next base: position 13,301,387 of record NW_024044237.1, read on the forward strand.
AATTATTGTCTTTTATTTGTCCTTTGTGTTGCTACACTTGTTGCTAATTTATTGGGCGTGACAGTGTTGATGTGGCACATTTCTAATTATATAGCGGGGTCACTAGCACAAAGGTGTAGTCTACATCAAACCCTTTGGGGTTGAGATTCATTAATGACTTACATTGTCGGCAATGGTGCGGCCCAGCTTGTCCATTCTTGATCCTGCCTCTGCAATTTTCTTTGCAGCGCTGATAACATCAGACGTATTCTTCAGTGGCCCTTTCCCCCTGGGGAGAGAAAGTCGAAAGATCAGTCACTGTTTCTGATCTACTGCAGCCTCATTCAATATGCAGGAGCAGCATCTCTGTCATGGAACGGCTGTTTATTTTTTTCAGCCGGAGGAAAGTACGGATAGAGAAGCATGACTTGTGGGTACAGTGAAGGGAAACGTCATTGAAACATGTGTATGCTTGTGCACAGACGCCTACAGATAAACACTCTTGCACCATACTGTTCAGTCAGAGCTGAAAACGTTTTATACCCATAAAATGCAGTGCCATGGTCCCATTCTTTAATGACCTACTATCACACTCTTTTGAAGCACCATCACCCCATTTACAAAGTAGGGTACTTAACACGTATAATCCTGTAGTTCTAGCATATAATAGACAAAATATATAGCTAATAAGCTTTTAAGAAACTGAGGAAATCCTGATTCAATGCCATCATATTATAGTGGTCACCAGTGCCACATGCTTTCCATCACAACAGAAATTCTCAGTACAATGTATTTTGTTCCTTTTATTCAAGCAGCTTTCCCACTTTATTAGAGGGCTCAGAAGCAAATCAGACTGGTTTCATGTCTGCTGGAGGAGAAATATCAGTTGCCCTCAAAAAAGCTACAGACCAGCTCTTCATTTGAATGGTCAGTTTAATCCAGGTGGGGAACAAAGAGCAAAAAAGAGAGAACAAAAAGAGAGATGAGGGTACAATTCAATTTAAAAGCTTTGGTCCAAGTCCTTACATTAAACATCCATTCTTGACCTTCTTGAGCCAAATGAAGCCCGTCCCAACAAAGGTCAGTCCAGCCCTGACCTGACCCACTGTAAAGCTTGTCAGCCATTTGCCGTGTTTTTTCTACCCCCACAAGGGACTCTGGGACACAGTTGGCAAGAGGCACAAATTGGATTCAAAGCTGCTCTCTCCAGGCTAAAAAATGAGCCATCCAACCCAGAACAGATGGAATTTTGTGTTCTGTTCTCTCGCTTCCTCTTTGCTCCCCTCCCGTCTCCAACCCTTCTACTCTCTTGCACTCCCTCTGCCGCTCTGCTGTAAAGCAAGTCAGGGTCCTAGTGGAAGAGGCCACGCGTCAGAGCACAGACTGGCAGCTCTCCGGGGACAAGTCAACCCCTGGAGAGCTGGAGGCATTGTGATGTGTTTTTTTTTTTTTTTTTGGGGGGTGCGCTGCATGTAGTGTTTTTAATAGTGTTGCCAGTGTAATGTTGTAGTTTGCTCAAATAAAAAACATCACATTACAATGCAAAACATCCCCAGCTTTAGCCTTAAGATATAAAAGTGCCAGCTGTTAAATTTCCTCACCATCTCCAGCTCTGCCTAGGTGGACAAGCAACGATCAGGAAAAGCACAAAGAGGCCACAAAGACAGACAAGTGAACTCCTGACAGGAGGACTCTCGTCAGATTTTGGTAGTGGATTTATACATGGAGAGGGGTCTGGTGACAGCTACAGGCCTCCAGATGGGTGTAAGCCACGTCGGACCGAGCACTCCACAGCACAGAATGCTATAAGAACAGGTGGCTCCCAAATATGTTGCATGTTTCGAAGCCACACATGCCTTATTCATGAGAGCCGCCATGCAGCCATAAGCAATGCAGGTGTCAACAAGAAACTGTCTCACTCTCTGCAGATTTGTCAGAAGAGAGGTCCAGAACAATTACAGCATACTGCATTAACCTAGGCAGGGCCTTATGCCAGCTCAAGGTTGAGGGGGCAATAATTTGGGCGCAAGCTAAATTAGCCAGTTACTGACCTTCCATGTGCGAGCCAAGGCATAATGTGAACATATATATTCAGCCCAATAAACATCAATGTGTTCCATTAGACACACACGCTGGCATACATAGTAGAGGTCAACAGATAGTGGATTTTTAAAGGACGATATATGAAAAAGCCAATAGAAAATAATTTTTTTTTAAAATGTATTTTCAAAAAGATACGAAAACCTTAACCAAAAAATGTCTTCCTTGAATTCTGTATACATCAAATCAAATATTGAAAACACTAATAAAGTTGTTATGAATCATCATCTCTAGGTTTCTAATATGCAAATCCAGATGCTACACTGGCTTCAAATCAGAAGAACCATGGGACGAATGCATATAAGCTCAGGACATCACAACTGCAGTTTGCAGGAGACAGTGGGGAAGGTTAGCCATGGTGCACAACTACAAAATGCACATTTAATTTTTTTAAACCACAGCTGTTGTTGAGATCCAACTATGGAATGGCATTCCAAATAAATCCATTTAGGGTGGTGGTTTGTTATTAAATACTAGATGAAATAAGCTGGAAATAAAAGGCACGGAATTTTGTAGGATTTAAAATCCAGCCACCTAAAAAAATAAAAATAAAAGCCGCTTCAGGCATCCAAACCACACAGCAAAAACACCTGATGTTCTGTAACAACACAATACCTAATGTTAAACTACATTTTGATTAATACAAAATGAATACAGTTACTTGATAAAGAGCAATACTCAGCCAGTGATGGTAGGCCTGTAATGGTGTAAATGGAGAAAATGTTTTCCAGTAAAGCTTTTCTTTGAATTCCTTGGGCATGCTTTATATTGTAAAACTGAGAGAAGCAGCCTTCATGGTAATATAAAGATGTTACTGCAATCGATGCACTAATTAAAATACATATAAACAGCAGACACCATCCAATAAGGAAACACTGATGGCACTCTCTGCATTCAGTTTACATGTGTGTCTATAGTGGATGTAATGCAAAAGGCAATTCTTTTTTTCTTGGCCCTTTGGATGAATAAGAAACAAATAAAAATGTGCAGGGTTATGTGTAAACTTAGTCAGATCACTGGCTCTGTTAGTATTTTGAACTCTGCTACAGTATTGTACTGGCCAAAGAGATGGATGGATCTTTGACCCATTCAGAAGATGAAGAAAGAGGGTCAGCATTTTGGATGTGACTCAGAGTTAGTCACAAAATTTCCCCTGAGTAATTCACTTGAAAATGTAAAAAGCCAAGGTCACGCAAATACAGTCAGACAGTCAAAAGGTCTCCTCGCATTATCCACACACACAGACACACCCCCAGCATGTGAGCTAGACAATCCTAAGACATACATACAGTCCAACCCTAATCAGAAAGTGTCAATATTTTGTTATACATTCATGTCAATAAAACCAATTTGAATTGAATTACCACACCCAGCCACACATTCCAATGGCATGTGCACGCACGCATACACACTACATCATACACACAAAATATGTCAGGGAATCTCAAATGATTTGACAGTGAGGTTACAGTAACTTATGTCCCATTCAAATAAAAAGTTTCTGGACTAATTTACCATAACCAATCTTTATTACCAATTTTCTGGATGACATTCCTTAAAAAGTCTCTAAACGTCTTGTTTATCGGTATCACATCCATTGATAAAGGGCTGCCAGAGGAAACAAGATTTTATAGCTGCTTAGCTAGAGGCATGGGGTAGCAGGATGGATAAGTATGGTATATATGATTTCTAGTGATGTGGTATTTAAACATACAGTGCACTAACGTAGAGCAGGCATCTGTAGCCAATATTAATGCCTGGTGGACAAGTGCACACTGTTTTGCATTATGAAAGTCTGTGAGACCTTGAGAGAGTCCAAGTACTGAGCATCGCTAAAAGCACCAGGGTTGAAGGTTCATTCTACTTGTCTATGAACCCCAAGGTATTTACAGTACTAGTGTGTTAACAGACATTCTTCTAGTATTAACGTGAACAGCATTTAGAAAAACATTTTACAGTATCAGAAATTACATAAATGTCGTCTGGTCAAGAGTATCAATTACTTTGGGATTGGCAAATAGGTTCCGATCGTCTGTTTTTAGTTTGGTTGTGGTGCTACCCTTTTGTTTACATTTGGGTCACTGATGTTATAAAACCTATGTGATGTTGATTAAACTCAAATAATTAAAAAAATATCGCAAGCTTTTCTGCAGAGATCAATACTATAAGTATGAACCAGATTTGTAAGTTTTCAGCTTTCAGTTCTTGTAACCACAGAAACTTTAAGACACACTTACTGTTTTTAGTAGAAGCACATTTATGGCAAAAATGTTTCATACTATTGCAGGACACAACACGATTCAGAAGATTTCTCTGCCATCTTTAGTGTCTCACCAAACCACTGACATGGGTGAATATGGCCACCCTGTAGCAACTCTGCTGAGTGAGACAGTCCATTTAAAATTTACAGTGCACACCCAGATGTATTCGTGTACCAGACAGAGGGAGATTTGACACACTGCTTATGGTTGTGCATATTAAAATTAGGAGAGGATGGAAAAAGAATCAAGAAGAAAATCCTACCAACAGTGCTACTTAAGGAAAGTGAAGAGCATTGATGCATGAACAGTGGCGTTAAACTGAGTGTATAGTATTGTGCAGATATGGGCAAATGTTGGGAAACAAATGTATTATTGGGTGATTATATTTGGCTTAACTTAAACGTGCATTTTGCTTAAATTGCACAATGATTGGAATATTAATTTGAGGAAGATAAAATGACACATGCGAATTAAGAAAGAACTACAAAGATGTAAGACAAATACATAGTACAGCCATACTACACACCATTCATTCTGTCTGGTGAGCCCGTCTGAGGCCAGATAAATATCAAATACAATTACAAAACATAATTTGCTAGGGAAGGAAATGGGCTCTATGTGTGAGCCAAGCTGTTAGTCCAAACTCACCTGGTGAAGTCTGTCATCTCCATCATGATCATGCACATCTGCTTAGCCAACACAATGATGTCATTGCCACTGTCATCCCACTTGGACACCTCAGCATCCAGCTTGCTCTTCTCTTCCTGGAAGCTAGCCACCTGTTCAGCAATCTTTGCCTTCTGCTCCTGGGGCAACTGGGCCATTATAGCCTGGAGGAGCAATTATGGAAAGCGTAGAGGGTTAGCACACGAGACCTCAACATACCATTTCTGCCTCCAGGGCATTTTATTTTATGTCTGCCCCATGGTATCAATGGATGCGCATACGTTTCTTGCCAGGCAAGAGCATGGTGTTGTTTGATATCAAAACATGCAAATGGGATGCGAACAACATTAGACACACCTCTACATATAATGCATTGCAGCTCAACAACACTGCAAATTACTAAATAATGAATATAGTTAAATAAATACCTATCTTACAGTGTCAATCAAAAATGCATAATATAGAGTTTGTCTTTTCTGTAAATAAATGTAATTAATACCAGTGATTGGTCGAGGTTAAGGAGGGGATTGTAAACCTTTTTACCTACAAAAGCTGGGTTCAAAAAGGGGTTCACATGGGACATCTTCTGGAAAAATATACATTTATTGAAATCTTAGACTCTGGCCTCTGAAGAAAATCCATATAAGCGCATTTGTTTAGCTGTACTTAATATCATGTGCAAATGTGTTTAGCACCATTTTTATCCATCTTCTTGGCTGGTAGGTTAAAGAGCAGTGTCTAAACAGGCAATCAGACATTCAATAAAAGCGCTTGTGAGGCCGAAGTGGGCAGACACTTAAGAGCAGGAAATCGAATATCATCGCAAGAGCATTCATTCCATTACTGGTAAATGGGACTCCCTTCTCTAGAGTCACCTAAGCTTGAACAAATCTGTTCAGGGCAGTGCACAGATCTAAAAAAAAATAAAAAACTCTCACATAATCTTTGGTAAACATAAACAGCATAGATATGTCCTGACGGACCACTGCCATTAGGGATTTTTGAGATGAATGCAATACTCTGTGTTCTTTAAATCAGTGGTTCCCAACCTATTTTCCTTGGTGCCCCCCCTACTTTTATCTAAGAAAAGCTGAGCCCCCCCAACAGCTGACAAAACACGCACACAGAAAAAAGATGATGTAATTTGAAAATAAGCGCTGCTTTTGACACCATTGATCACAACATCATGTTAGACAGACTGAGGCACTAGGTGGGGATCTCTGGCTCTGCCCTAGAATTGTTTTCATCCTACCTGTCAAATAGGAAGTTTTGCGTGTCTGTAAACAACTATGTCTCTTCGTTCTGTCCAGTCAAATATGGTGTGCCCCAGGGGTTGGTCTTAGGATGCATTTTGTTTTCCCTTGTATCTGCTTCCCCTTGGACATATTATCCATAAACATGGTATTTCTTTTCATATTTATGCTGATGACACACAAATATACTTCCCGTCAGATCCACAGACCCTGGAATGCTGAGTTCACTTAACAACTGCCTTTGTGAAGTTAAAAAATGGATGTCAAATAATTTCCTCCAGCTGAACAGAAATCCTGGTCATCGGGTCCCAACAGATGGCAGTATTTGATCAATCAAATACTGCCATCTGCGGGTTCCCTAGTAAATTGCATTAAGCCTGTTGCAAAAAACCTTGGTGTCTGGTTTGATAGTAATTTAAATTTCGAGCAGCACACCACAAAGCTTGTTCAATCAAGTTTTTATCAACTTAGAAATATAGCAAAAATTCGATCTATGTTAACTTTTAAGGACACCGAGACCATTTTACACGCCTTCATCTCATCACGCCTGGATTATTGCAACAGCCTTTTCACCTGTTTAACCCAAAAATCTACTGATCGACTCCTGACTGTCCAGAACCCCAGCTTTTAACCAGAACAAAGAAATATGACCACATCACCCCTATTTTAGCTTCATTACACTGGCTCCCAGTATGTTTTAGAATTGACTTTAAAATTCTATTGATCACTTTTAAAGCTCTTCATGGCCTCTCGCCTTGTTATATTTCTGACCTTTTAGTCCCATACACACCAGCACGCACCTTGAGATCCTCGGGCAGAGGTCTGCTATCTGTTCCAGAGTCTCGACTGAAAACTAAAGGGGACAGAGCGTTTGCTGTCAGGGCCCCGAGGCTCTGGAACAGCCTGCCCGAGGAAATCAGGTCGGCTGAGTCAGTGAACTCTTTTAAGTCCCTTCTTAAAACATACTTTTATAAGAGAGCCTTTCCCGATCTTATTTGACTTTATTTTATCCCTTTTATTGTATTATTTTATATTTATGTTAAACGTGTATTTTAGTCTTTTCAATGTTTTCTTGCTTTTATGTTGTATTGTTTCTGTATTACTGTTTTTTTTGGGTATTATTGTCTTTACACTTGTTAAAGCATTTTGTAACTTGTTTTTGAAAAGTGCTCTACAAATAAAGATTATTATTATAATTACTTAATAATAGGAACAAATGGAGTCAAATGACACCTCCATAGCTCAGTGTAAATCAATACCAGCTCTTGGTTGGCAGTCTCCTGGTGTTTTGTTTCTTGGTATTGTTTAATACCAAGAAAATGGGTTTATAAAGGTGTAATATTTACAAAATAGCCTACTTATAGGCCTACAGCTTGCACTAACTTAAGTGCTTTCAACATACTTTACTTGGGTGGGCCAGACAGGTATAGTTGCACCTGCCGAAGTATATTTGGCAACCCACTTTAGCATTTTGCAGAGAAACGGTGAGGGAGAGGTCATCTGGTATTATGTCAACGGACACTCAGGAAATGTTACATTAAGGAGCGACAGTGAACGCACCACTGCACCACTGCAGGTCACTCACTAAGGTTAAGTTTCAGTTTCGATCCACATGCGGCGTACATTAAAACTTAATCACGGGTGAGTATATTAAACACCGCGACTTTATGTAACATACTGCTGATGGAGAAAATCAGCATACACAACAGGGAGACAGAGACAGAAAGAGGCGGAGCAAGCTGGCGTGTTTTCCGCATAGACTGTACATAAAAAGGTTTTCCGTGAGAGACCAGAGATGCAGGCTAGGTGTGTGTGAGTGTGGGGAGAAAAGCAGAGGAGCAGATTCAAGTAAATAAAAACTAATCTAAGGTGGAAAATTACCAACAATAACCTACTGTTAATACAAATAGCCTACAATATACACCGCTACCGAGCCCACTCTCCACCGGCGGCACAGATGCACTGTCTAAATGAGAGCTCAACAGTCCAATGAGCGGGTGTGTCACGGTTTTGTCTCTCGGATCTGCAACACCAGATCGTGTACTTTTGTGTCGCGATTTTGGTCTCTTCTTTCAAAACCATTACAGCCCTACTACTAACTAGACTGCCTACTATTTTCAGTGAGGAAAAATTTACTTTTGTATAAATTATCTAGTGTGTTATCATGATTTTTTTTTAAATGTGCAAACCGAAGTTTTTTTGACAACCTCAAAACAGATAAAGCTTTGGGCAGCCCCTGTGATCTCTGGACCCCAGGTTGGGAACCACTGTTTTAAAATCATTCAGGCAGTTAGCCTCTACAGTTAGAATTAAGTGTGAGCTTAAAACGTACAAAAGCTGTTTGGTAACGAGGCAGATAATTGGACACAATGGCAAAATGGGCTTATCAAGTTGACTATTGTATAGCATAGCACTACTCAATACAAAAGGACACTGCAGCAATCCAAGCTCACAAGAGCTTGGAAGAGATTCACCCTTTATTTTACCTTTTCTATGAAGAGGTGAAACAATAGACTTAATATCTGCTGAGTGTCTCTTCAGGGAGCCTACAGAGAGCTTGAAAAGTCTAACCTGAACATTCAACATGTCAACCATCAACACAAATTCACTAGTTCAGACTACAACATAAATACTAAAATACTGGAGGATATAATGCGCAAAATAGAAATTCACTGTTATGGCTACTCTGAGTCATAAAGCCTGAAGCCTTTCACAGCATGAACTAGATGGAAGGAAAGAATACATCATGAAAAGATCAAAAGTCTTTTATAGACTAGAGGGTGAAGTCTCATTTCAATAGTCTTCAATAGCGGATAACCATTTTAAACACTACAAATGAGACCCAGTTGTAAAGTGTGGTATGAGAAAAAACATTTCACACATTACATTTAGGGTTGGGTTTTGGCAAGGACCTCACAATACGTATCACGATACAAGGGTTGTATCATGATATTACTATATTAATTGTGTCATGATATATTGTGATGCGATACATATTACAATACAGGCATTTTTTAAATAGAGCTGAAAATACAACTTGCTGTGTACCACCTAAGTCTAATATGTACATCACACTACACTGATAATTGCTAAGTGACAGTGTTGTGCAGCCATTTCTTATTTTTAGGCCACTGGGAATTTTGAGTTTGGGGCGGCTGTAACTACTCGATGTAGAGAGCTAAAGCAGCATTGTCGCAGATCAAGCTGGTGAGGTTTGCAGCTCTTGTTTATCTTCACAAAAAGCACAATATTTGCACACTATGTCATTCGGGATGTTAAGCATGTGAAGCAAAATGTGCAGTTTATGTTAAGATTATATCACTGCAATGCTAATGTCTGTTAGCAAGTAAATAGAGATTCCCATTAAATGTTAGCATTGAGCTAACAGTCAAAGCGCTTTTTTAATGTATTATGATGGGCTGAAAAATTAATACAGTATTGTGGAAAAAATATTGCAATATATTGCTGTATCAATTTTTTTGCACAGCCCAAATTACATTAGATATGGTGGTGCTCATGACATTTGCATAATTTTACTCTAACATACAAATTCAAAAATTCAACATGCACTGTATTTTTTAAAACTACAGCCTTGGACTGGGATATAAAATTGCTTTTCTGATTATGTAGCCTAGTATTCTACTAAAACAAAGTGACAAAATTTTTCCTCTTGTGAAAACTGTCAAACACACCACATAAATTTACTCAAGTTGGATGACAACATTCAACAAACTCAATAAACTGAGAAAATATTTAACCATCTTCAAGTATGCCTGTTCTGTGAAGCACTAGTAAATGCATCTCTTATATGGAAAATACTAAGAATAAAAATGTCTGTACCTAAAGTGGCAGGACAGCAGTCTCAGGAATGGTGTAAATACTATGAGAAGCAATGGATCAACTTACCCGTGCACTCTGGCCAGCAATAAGCTGGTCATCCTCTGTCTGCACACTGGTCCTGCTGCGAACATCAAAGTCTTCAGTCTCAAAGTCAGAGTCGTCCAGCTCTTCTGGAGTCTGTAATGGGACAACAAAGAGGGAGAAAGGGTCACAGGAAGGTCAAAGGAGAAGAGTCAGATCAAACAGCCAAATTACAGGGTGGGGAGAAGAAACAAGAGGGTAGAAAAAGGAGGAAAGGTTAAGAAAAGGAAGTGGAGAACATAAAATAATATTGGCATACTACACCCCTTTGAGCACTATTAAATAACCAACCTGCTTACTATCTATGAGAAATGCCTATGCACTGCCAGCCAGGGCAGCATCAGATAAATGTTTTCCTCCCCATAGCATGGTACAAGAAACTGTAAACTCTAAATGAATTTGTAAATCAAGTGTAATGTGCTGCCTGTGCATTTTGAGAGGGAAATTGAAGGTACAAGCTAGTATGAAACATAATGGGAGCAAAACGCTTCAGAGTCCCATCTGTCGCTGCTATCTGTAGAAATGCGGGTGAGGCGTGAGTTGTGTTCTTCTAGAGTACTGCTACTTCATCTCTGATCCTTCACCTCTTCCCTAGCTTGGGATGCAAAACAAACGACGAGCGAGTATTTTGCCACAAATATTAATATTCAGAGAAGTTCTATCTCAACAGGTCATGCTTAAGGAAAAATACAATACTGACTGACAGGAAAATGTATTTGGTTGTGATATGGGCACAGGGAAGATGATGTGGACAGATAAAAGGTGCATTATCACATCCATGCCGCTACTTGTGCTTATCCAGCTGTCTCAATACCTCCCTTCTGTAATGGATTTGGAGCCCTCACATCTAAAAATAGCTGAAGGTCTCTGAACAACCTTACACTGCTTTATGAAATGTAGAGATGCTCTTGTTGTCAAGGGAATAGGGGTATGGTTTCAGATACAAAGCTGTAGTGACTCACAGGCATCTCTTTCAACCCAGACAATGCTGTTCAGTGGGGCAGAGATATCACCTGCTGTGGCCTGTGCAACTGATAACCTGTGAATGTGGGAGGCTCAGAAATGATAGCTCATGGTGGGCACCCAGTGGGAAACTACTGTAGAGACGTGACAATAGCCTGCATTTTAATTAAAAGGGTAGGTATGTGTCAAGTAGTACTGTTGTCACAGTAAATTAAAATTTAATTCTATTTTTCATGGTGTGGCAAAATACATTTAGTCGATATTTAATTTTGTAATGACCAGGATCTCCACTGTGTGTCTGAAAGCTGACAGTCCAACAGTAAGAAACCCCATTGACATTATTTTTGTGACATTCTGCTCTTAGTCTCTTTGAGTACAGCAGACTTTTTCCTTCTCTCTCTTTTTTTTTTTTTTTTTTTAAAAGGACAGAGCCAGAAAAATCACTTGGGTCGTGGTGCACTGCACAAATCATAAGGCAACGACAGCTGCCCCCTGTATCTCGCTGTCAGCAGCTCCCTGACTTTGAGACAGTTTGATGTCTGGGAGGCATATTCTCTGATGTCGCTGTAGGTGAGGAGAAGCTTCTCTCTGCCTGTCAAATATCCAAGGGATGTCCAACATAAGCTGCCTGCGTGCCACTTACAGAGGTTAAAGACTTGTCTGTCTTAAGTAGCCCCAACCACACACTTGTCCGTTCTGATTTAAGAGCAGGCCACTGTGCTATGCATGCATGTGACGGTTTACAGAAAAATGTCTGGAGAGAGTGTGCAAGCGTGTGCGTGGACATGCCCTCTAGAGAAGCTGTCTCATACTACCCAACTCCACTGATTTGCAATATTCCATTGGACTCTGAGCTGAACATGCCTAGTTTCACATGCCAGCAACAGACAGAGCTGCCAAGCAAATGGTTCTTCTAGATAAAAATGCATGTTTTTGATACACCTGTCCAATCTCAAACAACAGCAATTAAGAGTAAGCTTAAGAAGACTGCTGTATTCATGCTGCTGGAAAAACACAACTGTTCAGCCAAGGAGCTGAGCCATTTCCTGCTGAATGATCACCACAAAACCTGTGATGATTACCTCATACACCTGATCAAGAAATCTTGGCAAGCCCATGGGGAACTGCATAATTCTGCAGATGGAGATAGCGGATGAAGTTGGAGTTAAGTTTCATCACTATCTCCTGCAGTTAAGAAAGGCAGAATGAATCTGACAGATTAATTTTAAGTAAGCAAGGATTTTCACAAATCCTCTGTTATTTTTAACACACATGCACACCCACACACCCCCACCTACCAGGGTTGTGTTCAGTCCGCCCCAAAGGACCAATGTTAACAGTTTAATCAATCTGGATAACAAGAGTGGAGCTGGGGCAGATGGAAACTGAATGTAGTTCTCTGGCTTGCAGTCCAACTAAAGAATGCTAATTAAAACCTCCATCTTAAATCAATTGCTTATTATAATGCAAATACTGCATAATGGCTTTTGTCTATGTCTGAGCAGCATTATTCACCGGTGCCCAGGCAAATGCGCTGTCAAGACTAATGATTCCAATTCAAAAGATTAAAGTGTTGAAAATAATGGAAGATGGCATAATACAACCAACCAGCACATTGTAAGTCAATGTACGAAAAATTCATAATTAGATACTTTTACACATGAGAGGCAGTTTAAACAAATCCACTTACTTCTTAACATATATAAAAGTAGTAAAACTAGTTATACTATAAAGCCTTCAGAACTATCCATTTCTCTTCACAGCTGGAGTGAGTTGTGTTGTCGCCTCATTGTCAGTCAATTAGGCACCCAACTACCATCTGTCTCAGTTATAGTTCTACTCAAGCAAAGGCTATTAACCCACAGACATTGAAGGTTGTTGTTACACTAGATTGTAAGTCTGGTCAATTAGGTCAGCTCTTGCATGAGAGAAGTTAATCATTGGCTTCTAGGTCTGCAGGCATATAGTGTTTCTCAAATACCATTAAAACCAGCATCTGGCTTATCTAGTTACCATGTCACATGATCTGTGGGTGGGATATATTAGACAGCAAGTGAACATATCTATCCTCAAAGTTGATGGGTCCTGTCTTAAAGATATAAGCGCATGGCGAGAAGTGTGCAGCTGCGTTTGGGGCGTTTCAACTCCAATTTTGCAAGTTTAAGGATATTTGTGTCCACCAAAGCGTTTTCTGACGGCAGCGTCTTTTTTCAATTCATTCCAATGGGAGCACCGCGTTTTTACCAGCTGGTAAAAAAACGCTTTGGTGGACACGGGCTCTAACGGCGGAAGAAATGGTCAGTCCGCCAGGCACATGATTCAGGACAAAGGAAACTCTTCAGAGGACACAGAATTTAAACTTTTAACTTCTGAAATAATTTAGAGGCACTGATGGAGCTCACGATTGATCAGGAGGACGGCTGTTTTACTCCAAATAATGTCACTGTTTAAACCTGGATTGTGTGTGCAACCCTTTCGAGTACACACAACATGAATAACATTAGATCCTGACCGATCCTGTCGGCATGTTGTATAATAATCAATACAGTTACGCTGCTCTGCCTCATGCGTAAATGCACACAGGGTCTCTCTTACCATCGAAGTAATGCGCCCCTACAATAACAAAAAACAGTGAAATACTTTATTTTTGGTCAATGGCCCAATCACTTTCTGCTGCCTGAAGATAGCAATGCGCCAACAATTTGCCTGACCACACCTTCTTTTAAGACCAACACTCCCATGGGCACGCAGATGGACGCAAGTGCATTTGCTATTTCAACAACATGGGGGCTTGGCAAAAGGCAAGCCGGCAGAGAAGAATAATATGCAGCGTAGTAATATGCAATACCTTTCCATCTGTAGACTACAAAGTTCAATCTGGAGCAACATGATGGAACCACCAGCTGATGAATCTGGCAAACTGAATAGCAAAAACTGTACAATCTGTTCCAAAAAAAAATTTAAAAACAAGAGGCATTTTGTGAAAAATCCAACATATGTGGGACTAACAAAGGTTATAAGATTGTGCCATGGTGAGCAATGATGAGGTCCATTAACATCTTTCTCTGCACAAAGATGATATTAGATTTCAAAATTCAGGTGAAGTTGCAGAAAACAGTTCACTGGAAAAAGTCACACACGATGGAATGACTGAGCCCAGCAACAAGACATAAGGTAGTTACACTGCATCAGCAAGGTCTCTCCCAGGCAGAAATGTCAAGGCAGACAGGTGTTTCCAGATGTGCTGTGGAAGCTCTTTTAAAGAAGCACAAAGAAACAGGCCACATTGAGGACGACAGACGCAGTAGCTGGCCAATGAAACTTACTGCAGCAGATGAAAGACACATCGTACTTATTTCCTTAAGCAATCAGAATGCAGAGAGCATGTCCAGCAGTGCCATCAGCTCAGAACTGGCAGAAAACAGAGGGACCCTGGTACACACACATCTAGAAGTCTGGTCAGAAGTGGCTGGCATTAAGGACTTGTGGCCAAAAAGCCATACCTCCGATATGGAAACAACACCAAGCAACTCAATTATGCACGGAAATACAGGAACTGCGGTGCAGAAAAATGGCATTAGGTGCACCTGATTGATGAGTCAAAATGTTTAATATTTGGCTGTAGCAGAAGGCAGGTTGTTGGCTGAAGACCTGGAGAGCGGTACACGAATGAGTGTCTGCTGGCTACAGTGAAGCATTGTGGAGGTTCATTGCAAGTAAATATTTTATTGCTAGCTATATATATAAAAAATATTTATTTTTTTAAACACACTCACAATGTTGAAATGTTAGACCACATCAAATGAATGTCATCCATGGTAAATTCATTTTACAAGGAGTAACAGATTCTTAATATGGCTAAAGGCAAACCTTTCTATACATGTGAAAACATCCTGAAGTGAAAAAGCATTTACGGACCCCTGACAGTTTCAATTCTGTCCGTGCTGTAGGGAGGAAAGGGTACAAAACTTAACACGCACTGTCCAGATTTAATACAGAAAGGAAGAGGAAATACTCTCATTTAAGATTTTTAAAAACATTTTAGTTTAAGCTCATGCCAGGGTGAAAATCATGTCTTATGTTCCAGAAATAGGAGAAAAAACAAACAAAAAAAACCTTACTCTGATCATGAGGACAGCCTTACGAATGTCACGTATGCCATCATATACCAGACGAGATGCGTCAATGAACTCATTCTCATCCACGGGTTGGGAGGGGTTTGCACTCAAGGCCTCCACTGCAGACTCCACTTGCTCTGTGAACCGTGGCATGACTGAAAAAGGTAGGATGATGAAGGGAAAAGAAAGAGAGAGAACAATATTGATGAATATTGATGAGAACTAGCAAGAGACAGCTAGATATTGAATAAATCAAATTGTCAATCATTTTATTTGGACTGAATTAGCCATACTTTTTGTTTTACTTTTAAAATTCTGTGAGAGCTGGTCACCGGATTTTTTTCCTTTTTGTGTCAGAGCATTTGATTTATTGATCAGGTGTAGTACTGTAAAGGCAAAATGCTTCTGAAATAAATTGCCTACCCCAGCTGTACTATTCCACATCCATGGCACTCCTTCGGAAATTTGCAGGTTACTAAAAGCTACTTAAGTGAGGAAATTATATTTGAGATAATTGTAAATGACCCCTCAAGATACTAGTAACAGCCAATTATGTTCTGCTGGAAATACAAAACCACTGGATGATTAATAAATAATGAAATTCAATCAACTTTCAGAGATGGAATTTTTCACTTTTGGGTCTACTTACTGTACTGCCTTGCATGGTTGCATGAGAAAAAAGGGTACAAAACTCTAAAGGGAATCATTTCCAGATTTGCCATAATAGAATTTTCCAAAAGTAGATTTCACAAAGCTGTCCCAGCGGGCATGTTTTTTTTGCCCCATTGACAATATAATAACAGCTCCAGAAGGCTCTGCAGCACATCTGCATTAATAATATTTTAAATTCAGTATTTAGGATTCAGCTAGGCATTCATGGGAGAGGTATGGATGTCAGGATGCTGATGTGGAGGCAGAGAGCAGCTGAAGCAAGGGGATTGGTTTTGTGCTTGCAGACCATTCATAACCTGCAGGCTTCCGTATGAAAATTGAAAATCTGGTAGTTTTAGGACTGTTACAGTCACAGCAATTATTTCCCTCAACCTGTTACTGATGAATCTTTCAAACAATTTTCCATTAAAATACAAAAAGCAGCAACAATGCAGTGTCATTCAGTCAGCTACCTAATTAAAAGACTAATTAATGTTGCTGTTTTTATTCTAGCTGTGAAATATAGATATGTTTTGGCATTTATTTGTTAAAATGCACAATACCTACACAGACATTTACATACAATTGTCGGTTATTTTGATTTTTTAATTCATGACAAAAAGGGAAGGTAAAGTCAAAATGTTTTAATTTTGACTTTGGTTCAGAAAGCATGGAATGAAATACTTACTGATGAAATCCAAAGTATTATAAAAATGCAAATCTCCGAAACATCAGAGAATCCATGTATACCAATAAATAAAAAAATGTAAAAAGGAAAAATTGCCCATTCAATGCACTAATTCATGCCTATAATTTGGAAAGTATGGTGCATGTCAGAGCAGAAATTCTTCAATGAAAATGCAACTGTTGAGTTTTAACATGAATCCCATCACACAAATCGGACATAAATTCTGACAACGTTCTATACTTCCTGAGCTCACCCCTGCTCTCAGCCACAGCAGAAATCCTTCTTGAACTACAGCCTGCATCTCCTGACTTAATGTGCCCACCCTCCAGAGGGCCAAGCCATTTCCAAATCTGACAACCGACAAATTATCCTGCCATCTTGTTAGCTTGCTAGTGATGGAAGGTAATGCAGCTCACACATATTGCCTGATATAACACAGACCATGGACAAAAACAACTTCTGTGACATGACTTTAGTTTAGTTAAGATATTCAGGGCTATTCGACAACTGAACAGAGCCTGCTGTGCAGATTAGTAGTGTCAGTTGAGGCCGAAGTGGATGGATCCCACAATGCAGCTTTCATAATAAAATACGGAAATGGTTGAAAACAAGTCTCAACACTTAATAGAAAACTGCATTTTCCAAGCCACTTCTTTGTGTACTTGATTTTTTTATATGCCAATAACATTCAAACTTGAAACAGCATCCACAGCAAAGAAATTTCAAAAGCTATTTAAGAGTAGCCTTCTGAGAAACAACTGAGTAGACGGATCTGGGCGTGGCTGTGACACAAAACACTGTATCAGGCATAAAGTGGACACCACACACACACACACACACACACACACACACACACACACACACACACACACACACACACACACACACACACACACACACACACACACACACACACACACACACACACACACCCCCCCCCCCCCCCCAGATAATTTAATGTATGCTGAATTCATGAGCACTCAACAATTAGCAAAAAACTCAAGGAGGGCTGGGTGTGTATGTATGTTCACCATGCCTGCCATACTGACACAGACACTAATAAGGAAATACAATACGAAAACAGGGGAATTTATGACTGGGACGAAATGTGGTACCTCTGGAGGGCCCATTGTCTTGGAGTTTTATGTGTATAGTTAACATTAATATGAAGCATTGCTTCTCCCTTTTGAATTTATTCATTAAGGTTCTTGAGCATGTGCAGAATCAAAACAATATTAGAATTTAGAGCAAGGCAAAACATGCTACAATAATTAAAAATCTAGAGAGTTATAACCACGGTGCGTCTTAGTATGAGTTATGACTCATCGGAATACACATATATAGTTAAAATATTTAATGTAATGCAGTCTGTTCAGCAGGAATAATCATAACTATTCTTTGGCTCATCGCAGAATTTTGTTTTCTGTGGTACCTGTGTTAGTGAGGAGCTTGGTGGCCTCCAAGACCTTCTCTGTGTAGACTCCAGGTTCGTAATTGTCCATTTCAGAAGTGACCACATGGACGACTCTGGCAGCACGGCCTCGAATAGCTCCAGCAGTGCGATCCAAACCATCAACATCTTTCTCCTGGAGAGCGATGACACACTTATTCACATCCTCCAGGATGTGGTTCTCTGGGGACATAAAGCAAACAATGATTCAATTAGTCATGTATACTTTGTATGGCCCAAACATCCCATCGGCCTGTCTGGATGCAAAGAGGGTAGTGGGGATATTTAACTTAAGAACAGTAAAAAGAATTTCATCCAAGACATGCTTTAATAAAAGATGAAACATGTTTATATGAGTAATAATGAGAAAATAGATAATCAGGATATTCTCAGCCTTCAGTCTGTGTTTGCATAGTAAATTAAAAGAGCCACTGGGAAGTGTGAAGGATGGGGAGGGCTGAAGACAAATTCTCAGACTGCTTATTAATGGGGAGCCTGTAAAATGCAAATGTCCACTGTGTAAATTACAGTCTGTCCTTGGCTGGAGGTGAAAGAAGTCACTCTGCTTAATGCTTAACGAGAACTCTTTAAGGCTATGTCTGACAAACCATTTGTGCACTTTAACACACGTGACAGGATGTCAATTTCAGACAGTGCTGCTGATGCTTCAATGCTTTCCTCTGTAGAGCCCAATCAGCCTTGGTATGTATGGCTCTCTTCAGAAACGACTAATAAAACAGATCATTTACAGCTCTTTTACGTCCTTTTAAGAACATTCTTAAGTGAAATCTATCTTATTGCAGATCAAAAGCACTGTTGATCATTCAGGCAAACAAACAGTACACTTGTCTATCCTCATAAGCACAAATCATCGATCATTCCAACAGTATGAAACATGTCTTTTTACCCTACATGGCTATGACATGCAAATGACTAGCACTTACCAGACACACAAAGGAAGTCGTCAATGGATGTTATGTCATCAACAGCATCAGTGAGGACACGGACCTGCTTCTCCCACTGATCCTTGAACAAATCCATATTGTCCTGGGCCACCTTACTGTTGGGCTTGGCAGCAAGGGCTAACGCTGCATTAATCACCTGTAATCACCCAATTACAACCATTAAAGCTCCATTACGGCAGAGCCGTCAGCCACAACATTAGCATAGGTTGATTGCACAAACCCAGAAATACCACACCCACCCCCACTGTTGGGGCTGCAACATGAAGCAATTCATTCCTGGGAGTGATTATAGACACGGAGTGTTTTGAAGGATTGAATGAAATAAAACTAATGGCTGCTTGTTTTGGGGGAAGAAACATCTGTGGATATCAAAGCACCGGGTGAATAGAAGTCATTAGATGAGATTAAAAGGAGCAGTAGCAGCATAGTGGAGAGAGCTGGCTCAGAGGTAGAGGCGAGGGACTAGTAGTTAGAATAGTAAGAGCAGGGCCCTATGAAAACCATTTACATTTTTTCCAGATTCCATTTTATTTTTCCCTAAATTCTGTTTTTGGTTGTAATTTTTGTTAATTCTGTGTTTTACAGTGTAAGCAAATTGTGTCATCAGAAAGTGTGTGTGTGTGTGCGCAATAAAAATTTTAAAAATTACACTAACAATTAAAAAAAGAAAATATAAAAAATTTAAAATCAATAAATTTGATGCATCATGGAAAGAGAGCACTAGATGGGCTCAATGGTGAACACAAAACATATAAAAAGACCTGCTGTAGTAATGATTTTACATTTTTCCTTACACTACCCAACTTGTCTGCTAAACCCACTAGAGTATGTGTGAATTTAAAACTACAGGTTTGGGTCAAACCATTTGCAGTTTTGACAGGAAAAATTGTGTCTCTAAACTATTCTGAAAGTTGTTGTACATGGATGGAAGCAGGTTTTGGATAAAGGGGTTGGGAATACACAGCACAGGCGAGACAGGTGAGGTGGGAGCACAGAAAGGGAGTGAATCAGTGTGCTCACATGCACACAAAACCATCAATGCAAATGAGCACATTTAGAAAATAGTGATGTCTTTGTATTTTTGATTGTTTGGTTCTGTTATTCTTATTTATCCAGTGTATTCACAGTTTAAAAAGTGTGTTGCTCTATGTGGAGCGCTGCACGGTGTTGCTGCACTGGGAATTCCAACAAGCTATTTTCTTTTGTTTGTTTTCCCCCATATTAAAACTAGCTATACCACTAGTGTGGCATGTTTGTGACCAGTTATTTAATGCCATTATTGTTACAATTAATAGACTGTGGGAAGAAAGACAATACCCACACACAGTGTTGTGTCCATTTCACCCCACGACCCTTCTAGCACAAATACAGAATCACAACACTGAGAAATTAGGCTACAGTGTATCTGTACTACCCTAATTCAAAAGATTGGAAAAAGTTAGCCAGGTTTGTTATTTGCATTATGCTAACACTATTCGAATTTGAAAAACCAAATTGCAAAAAAATGAAAATTGTCCAATTATGTACTAATCTGGATACAAAATAATTCACTGCATGTAAGTCGTAATCAACAGTTGAGGTAATTTATATAAAAATCGTAACTAACATTTTTGTATTGGCAACTCTTTTGCTGGTATTAAAACGCAATGTGGCAACCTTGCAAAGAGGAGCACAATCAATGAGCTGGGTGGCAGTTTGGGTCAAAACAGCCAGGTACCTGGGGGCAAAGACTTTCCAGTTGAGATGCTGCCATGCGGACCAGCTTCACTCCCTCTTCATTATTGGAGATTGAGCACGCCAGATTGGCCACCTAAACAGAAAACACACACACACAGATCTACTTTTAGCCACAAAAAGGAGCTGTGACTGTCTTGTTTTGAGGGAAACAAAGGAAGAGCAATACACAGATACATAATTAAATGTAGATAAGTTCATTATGGTAGCCTGGGTTAGGGACTCTTCTCTATCAGAAATGGAGCAGCTCTGCAATACAACTAATCCCTGTGGAATACACACCCACTGCTCAGGATTAATTTATAAAGCTGCTAAAATTATACAATATGATGACACAAAAGGGGGAAAGGAGAACTGGAGGGAAAACAAAAGCTAAGTCATTAAATGAATAGATAAAATAAAAGTTTTGTCTTTGTTTCCCAAAAAATTGCAAATTTCTCCAAATGCAAATGTAGCTGGTAACAGAAGGGCGTGGTTGTTCTCAGTGAACATATCACAAGGCTGCCTGATTGGCATTACACACACCAAAGAATCAAAGAGGCAAATATTCCTGACACTTTCAAAAAAAACGAGCGAGAAATGGAGTGTTGAGCTAAGCAAGCCTTGCTTGCAGCTGTCAACATTTATGGCAGGGATCGGCAAATAAGTCTGGCATCAGGCCAAATTTTTTTCAAGCTGTTACATGGCAGGGGCCTGAACAAAGTCAAATTATTTCAAATCATTGTGTACTCCTTTGCACAATTAGCTCAGTCGGTAGTGTACGGGACTCCCGTTAGGAAGGTTGTAAGATCGATTACAAATATAATATTTTTTTTCTCCCTTGTTAAACAAATTGATTAAAGGACACTTTTGCAGATGCTCACAATAATGCATGTGCTACAGTGTGTGCACTTCCCGGCGTTTGATCCGCATTCATAAACCTATGGACATTTATTTCATTTCCATGAGGAAATTCAGGGAAATCCAGTTACATATTTATTGCCGGATTTTTCAGA
This sequence comes from Micropterus salmoides, assembly GCF_014851395.1. Classification (NCBI taxonomy): domain Eukaryota; kingdom Metazoa; phylum Chordata; class Actinopteri; order Centrarchiformes; family Centrarchidae; genus Micropterus; species Micropterus salmoides. The sequence continues at coordinate 13,323,131 of NW_024044237.1, forward strand.
GGTGTGTCAAGCAAGACACAGTGTCTTTTGAATGAATCAAAGTAAAAGCTCTCTAAATTCGACCTAAAGCATAGCTACAAAAACGTTCTCACCCTTTTATTTTGGAGAATATTTTGCACAATCACTTAAGAGAAAGTGATTGCGTGAGTAACTGTTGGTGTCATGACCGATCTATTTCAGCACCAGCCGCAATCACTGTATTTATTTTATTTGTCTGCCATCAAAGAAATCTGGCCACGGGCCAGAATTTATTGCTAGCGGGCCGGTTCTGGCCCGCATGCCACTTATTGCCGAGCACTGATTTATGGTTTGTGAGTATATTTTCTTGTATTGACCAACAAATCACGCTCTCCCACAATTATTTCTAAATATTCTGGCATCTTTCAGAGTAAAATTGTGCCTCTACTCATATTCAGACTTTGAAGATTCACATTTGTTGGTTTGGATGTGCTGGCAACAATGCTGAAACAGAATGCCTGGGATGTGAGGAACTGTGCCAAAGTGGGATTATCCCATGGACAGAAAATATTCAATCTAATCATTACCAGGGCAAAAAACACAACTCTTGATTGTACCATAGCAGGAGAAGAAGGAATGAAAGTTTTTTTTGTATAGGGTCAGTAATCAATCTGTTATATTTTACTCACTCATTTATTTTATAAGATCTTGGTCACACAGGAACATAGGCAGCGAAGCTATCACATACAAACCCCATTTTACTTATATAATATCTCAAATTGAATGCAACACAACTGTGAGTTATCGTCGTACACTGCATGTGAACACTACATACAACTACATAAGTCGGATTCGCTAAGGAGAAAATTTAGAAATTTTGACTTTTTCAAATAAATGAATGTTTATAATAGAGAGCTTGTGTACTTATTTCACCATTTGTATTTTACTTAAAAATATGGTTTATTTTCAACCTGTGTAATCTGATTGACGTTTTCCCTGATGAGCTCTACTTGGTTCCAGGATCTCAAAATTCAAGCTGGTAGATAAAATGCCATTATAAAAGCATAGAAATGTTGAGCAAATCCATGAAAACAAAATTCAGATTGGTAAAAGACAGATAGAGATAAAAGAATTCCCATTAAAGCAGTGGTGGTGGGATGCATCACTGGCTGCAAGAGTGGCAGAATAAATCAGAGTGAAAATGCCTCTCCTCCTCAGTCTCCTCAATTCTAGAAGAAGATGCCCACCCCCACCTCAAAATTCCTAAGCAATTTTGCTGATAAGAAGCACTTATTGCACTGTGCTGGTGAAGCAACTAAACATTAATATAAACATATCTTAAATCACTATGCAAACACATGCAAGGACCACAGGGAGAACATTCAGTAACCCGAGAGGAGGGATGAGAAAGCGGGTACATAAAGAACTTTATGGAGAGACCTGTATTTCTACTTTCATGATCTTTCACATAAGCTCTCTCTTACTCTCACTGTAATACCACTGGGAAAGCAGCCATTCCAGCATAAAGGAAGCCAAACAAGGTAAATCTCCCCTCAATTCAACTAACAGTATTCTGCTTGCCATGCTGTACCACACCATTAAAAGTGTCATGGGGGTCAGAGTTGACCAAGTCAGTGCGAAGTGAGAACATACAGTATACCAAAACGTGCTTGTTTTAATCCTTACTATCTTTCCACAGAAAAAGAAGTTGTAGGCTACAGACCTATAATGGTCCAACAATATGCATTTCATTCAGTGACAATCAGCATGCGAAATCACTCGAAATGAGTATGGAGCAGTAATTCAATTATGCTGCCCAGGCAGATATGCGAAGGACAATCCTATAAACTTTATCCTTATGACTTTATCACAGTGCGCTGTCTTTACCGCACCATCTCTTTAACTACCATGCACACTGCCTCCGTAGCAATGCAACGTGAGTATAACAAGCTGGATATTATGTAGATTAAAATAGATGATAAACAGACCTTGTTGTGATCAGATACCTGTACCCTAATGTCTCATTATTCCAACATTATGCAATAACAGCAGGTTCGATGAACCACACTGTGTCACAAATATCATGCAAAATAATATGTATGTCTTAATGAACAACTTTTAAATGCTAAGAAAATGCAGACAGAAAGCTCAAGGAAGTAGAGCCAAACAGGGGTAGATACCAGATCGTAAATATTCTCTCTTGGCTGCCAGAAGAGGAGAGGGTACAGGAGGAGAGGAGGGGAAAAGAGGAGAAGGTGTTTTGGAAGCTAAATACGCAATGTCATCAGTGTATTAAATAAAATCAGAGGTAAAAACATACAAGCTGTATTTCTTTTTTGTAGCTCTCAATAAAAAGTTGAATGAAACTTGATAAATGTAAAGTCATGCTTTAAAACTGACAAGAATTCAGCTTATCCAAAATTTGTCTTACTTACAAATCTCTTCCATTATTCTATTAATGCAGGATAGGTAGATTTGAACATAGAGTTATTTGTTATAATATTAAATAAAGAAATGCAAAAACATCTTATCATATTGGAGCCTGTCTGTGTTAAAAATTCATGAAAACAAGCCTTTTGCATGGTGTAATACTTGTAATACTGTAATACTTTTCACAAACCCAGAGGATGTCCCCCCCAGCGGATTACTCTAGTGAGTATTCCATTGGATCACCGGTCAAGCCTCGATGGAGCCATCTCTACATCTTGCCTTGTATGGTGCTGCAAATCTCTATGACTTAAAGCATCCTTTCATTCCAAAGCTCAAAAAACAAACATCAACTTATCTAAATATTGTACACTAACCCCAGATCTAATGTTACTGCCATCCCTTTGCCTGGTTGTGAGCCTCAAAGCTTGGTGCATGTCAAATTGAATCCATTTCTCCATTCTTCTGCTGTCAGTTTTTTCAGATCATTAGCTCATTAGGACAAACAAATGCTTGTTTTTGTCATAAGGAAAAAAAAAAATCTAACGTTTTACAGCATCTGATGAAGACAAATACTTTATATTCAGCTGTTTTTCTAGGCTATATTCTTCATCTGCTAACTCAGAACCTTGAAGAACATGGCCTCGAGGCAACAACATGAACATTTATTACCACTGGTTCATTTCACATGTGTACATTTAAACACCTACACCCCTAACAACATTAGGAACAAAGTGAATAGATGCAATGTGCAATATTTCAGCCCAGCTCCCAAGAGCACAGGGCCCAAGTGGTAGTAGTGTCTGTTGTCAGGCCAAATAATCTTGATTTAATTACTTTATATATTAAGTAAATTCACATAATTACAGGCTGTTGTTTGATAACTTAGCAAAGTATATCAGCAGGGTTTGACACTTCAAGTAAATGAAACCAAAAAAGTAAAACCTCTAATTTTCAACATTGTAACGGGTTTCAACAGAATGATGTTCCGACAAACAAGGGAAGAGGAGGCCTATAAAAATGAATGTGGGGCAGACGTAATGTTGCTTTGAAACAGATGTGTGAACCAATCCACAAGCCATAACGGAACCTACACTTACACAACTCATGATGGAATACAAACATTGCCTGATACTGGTGACACTTTCCTGTTCCTACAGTACTTTTATTTATTTCTTTTATTTATAGTGTTTGGCAGAGACTCCTCCAGATGCATTTGCAGGGAAATGTCAACCTTTTTCAGTCAGAGGTGAAAGCCAAGAGACCTACTGTGACTTACCTATTGCTCAGTCAACTGCATTAATGTTGGCTTGCTCTCCAGTTTTTCCTGAATAATTATACAATGCTTGACTGTGTACTTTTGGCAAGTATATTAGCTAGTGCTAAAGAGCTGACAGTTTAGTTTATCTGAAATGATAAAATGCAACAGTGACTGCTCCTAAAATGGTTGCATTTCTTTGCCACAACAAATACATCATGGCATGCAACTTCGCATATTTCATTTCAAACAATAAAATATAATTCCCCATTAATTTCTACTTCTGTGTCAGTTACTGAACAGGTGGTGAGCTTGAAATTTGTCTGAAACCCTAAAACAGGCCATTATTTAAAAAAGACCATGCGTTTGTCAATTTACTGATAACATCATGACTACACTCTACATTTTTGCCTCAATTTAAAGCAGCAAGAATGAACAACAGCCTGCTTGCATCTGCTCCCATCTCTACATTGCCTTTGGATGCAATCCTTAAGAATTCACTTAGAATCTGAACATCTCTTAATTTTAATTCAGCTGTCTACATTGATGTCTTTTCTTGTGTGTACTGTCATTAGCTTAAAATGTCATGTGTTCATTAATTTTATATGTGGTGCCTTAATGCAACAAAATGTGTGTTTTGACTGTGCCAATAAGAATTTTTATCTAAGGGAACACATGCTTTTAAAGCTAAAAAAAAATGCATTTTCCTACAAGGGTGTTAACTATCTGCAGTACAATGTGTGTTACTGCATTTGCAAAGTGTAATAAAGATATAAGTAGGAGTTTCATTAGTTAGTAGTAGTCACAACTACACTGAACTACCAGGCCGATTTGGATTTAAGTTATATGCTTAAAATGTAGCTATATTATTACTACTTGCAGTAAAATGCATCAATTAGCTACTATGTTTAGATGGACGCCACACAACACTGCCTATTTAAAGTTCATTTTGAGAGAATCTCCAACCATGGTTTGTTTAACAACATTTGTTTATGTATGCTGTTCTTCATAGCTGTGGTTCTTTGTGTATCCTATCTAACTGTTACAGGTAGATGTAGTACACAAGCATTAGGGTAGTCCACCAATATCATGCTCTAATGCTACATCTGACACTCAGGCCCTCAGGAGGTACTTAAGAATCTACTCCCCAGTGTGGTTCCTCTTTTCCCTCTGATGCTTCACCGGTTTCCCCGGTGAATGCTTGTGCTGCACGGCTTTCACTGGGGCAACTGATACAGCTACACTCATGGCCATCTGCCTTTGGGGAAAAATCCCTTTTATATATCAGCATGACTCTCTGACACAGGCATCCAAGGAATTGCAAAAAGAAAGTCCACCAATGAGGACAGCTGAGGTGTATTAGCTTGTTGCTCCTCCATATCCATTACATTGCCTTGCATCTCTCTTGTTGCTATGTTGTATACAGATATAGAAAATATCTAATTCCCATAACATGCCCCTCAGCTAAGACATGAGACCAGCCGAGGAGCCCCTTTTAAGATATTTATCTTTGTAAGTATCACTATAGCACAGATGTGGTGTTTGCCAACATGAAGTAGTACATCAATCTGTTGTGGCAAGGTAGCACTTACCCTTGAGTTGTGGTTGTTTCACTCCTTTGGTTCTGCTTAAAAATTTGATCTGTTGCTATAACCACACAATGTTCAGTTTTGTCTTCTCAGTATAGCATCACATTATCAGATTAGAATCAGCCTCGCCTTCAATTTAAAAAATGCTCTTAGAAAGTGTGCGTCTCACTCTCTGTCTCTCTCTCTCTCACACACACACACACACACACACAGACAAAGACAGCGACCACAGAAAATAGTTTCCATGTTTACGGCTTTGTTTTCATTAGGGACAAAAAAATAAAAAAATAAAAAAATAAATCACTGATTGCTGTTTTCGGAGGCACTGTAATCCTAAAGTTGTATCACAAGGGAATCTCTGAGAACAGTGCCCCAGAGAGAGAATACAGAAGCTGGATAAAGACTAATGTTTAATATAAGATAAGCTGTCCATAACCGATAGAATGGAAAGAAAAAACTATAAAATATTTGGGTTACATGTGGTTTTTGACATTGAAAGCATTCAAAATCTGCATTACCTCGATCAGCTTGTTGGCGTGCTCACGGAACACCTGGGCATACTCCTTTACTTCTTTCTCGTTGCCGTTCTTGGCAGCTTCAATCAGGACCAGGAGGGGAACATTGGTCTCCAGGAAAGAGTCAGAAACGTGGTCCATTACAGCTTTACGCAGCTGTGAAGAAAGAAGTAAAAGAAAAAAACAAAGACGCTGTTAAAATAACATATTACCAAGTGCTTCTTCAGTACAGCACGTTGACTTGACTACATAGTACACATTCCCTCCATATTCAGAATCGGCTTTATTGCCAAGGAGGTTTATTTATACAAGGAATCTGCTTTGGTATTTTGGTGCATTACAATAAACACAGTAGGCAGAAAATGTATAGAATGTATGTATGAGTGCCAGTGTCAGTAGGCGTCCTAGGTCTTGTTGTTGAGGTGCAGCTGCTGACGGAAATAAACTGTTGTGGTGTGAAGTTTAAGTCCTGATGGACCGCAGCTTCCTGCTGGAGGGGAGTGACTGAAACAGTTTGTGTCCAGGGTGGGAGGGGTCAGCCGGAATCTTTCCGGTGCTCCTCAGAGTCCCGGAGGCGTACAGGTCCTGAAGGGATGGTAGATTGGAGCCAATCACCCTCTCTGCGGAGCGATGATATGTTGCAGTCTGCTCTTGTCCTTGGCAGTGGCAGCAGCATACCAGATGGTGGTGGAGGAGGTGAGGATGGACCCAGTGATGGTAGAGTAGAAGTTTACCATCATTGCCTTTGGCAGGTTGAACTTCCTCAGCCACCACAGGAAGTACATCCTGACAGGCTTTCTTGGTGAGGGAGCTGATGTTCAGCAATCCACAACCAATCCAATCCAGGTTCTTCTGACTGCACCAACCTGTAGGTAGACTTATTCCCACCAGAGATGAGTCCAACAAAGAGTGGTGTAATCCGCAAACTTCAGGAGCTTAACGGACTGGTGACTGGAGGTGCAGCTGTTGGACCGCTGTAGGCCAGACCTGTTGGCTCTGTAGGCCAACTGCAGGGGATCCAGGGGTGGGTCTGTGATGTATGAGTGTGGGCCAAAACAAGGCGCTCAAATTACTTTATTACCACAGGGGTCAGGTCAACGGGTCTGTAGTCTTCAAGTCCTGTGGTCCTTGTTTTTTTGGATACAGAGATGATGGTGGAGGATTTGAAGCGACAGTAGAACTCATTCAGTTCGTTGGCCAGGCACAGGTCGTTAATGGAGTGGGGGGGCTTTAGGTTTGTAGTTGGTGATCTGTCTGAGCCACTCCACACAGAAGCAGAGTCATTGGCTGAAAACTGGTCTTAGCTGCTTGAGTTTAGCTGTGAAGCAGGGTTTGTCATTGTTATAACTCACTCTGGTGGGTGATGGTGTACAGCTGTCCTCACATAAGGTGATGTAACACATCACAACCTCTGTAAACTCATCCAAACTGTTGATAACAGTCCTGAAAAAATCCCAGTCACCACAGTCCAAGCACACGCAAAGGTCTGGTCCACTGCTTTGATATCCTCACAACAGGTTTAGAGAGCTTTGATTTCTGTCTGTATGCAGGAATGGGGTGGACCATGACTTGGTCAGAGTGTCCCAGTGCAGCACAGGGACCAACAGTGTTAACAGTGATCCAGAATATGATCCTCCCTGGTCGGACATTAAACAAAAAAAATTCATAGGGGAGTAGAAGGTTCAACAGTTTATGAATAAATATTTCAGATCAGGAGAATAATTCTGTTTTGTTACAACAGCAACTATTCACAGAAGCATCCACCGTTCATTTTTCTGGAAAGATCTGTGTCACGGTCCAGTTGGGAATCCACTATAGATCCACACAGCCACGTTTCCATGAAGCACAAAACAGAAGATGAATTAAAGACTTTTTCCCCACCAATAGCTGAAGTTCATCCAGTCTGTTGCACATTGGAGAGAAATATTCCCGGTAATGGTGTGCACACTGGTGTAGACGCACGTTTCACTCTCCTCTGGTGTTTCACTGCATGAGCAAAGGTGAGAGCACCATTGACCAGAAGGTCCAATAATTCCACTGATGACACGAGAACAGAGAGAAACTAATCCGCTGGTGTTGTTTCCCTGATGTTTTTGAGCTCTTCTCTGGTGAGAGAGCTCCACGTTTCACAGCAGAAAACTGAATTTACAAACAAAACAGCGAGCACCAAAATCCATCCTCACCACACCAAACACCAGCCTCCTAAGAGGACAGCTAGTTGACTACATTAGCTGAACTATATAACTTTGTTTTTGTTTTGTTTTTAAACATTCAATGCCCACAGTGACCACGAACACTGAGGTTATGTGTGAGATGAAGACACAATGGAAAACATTCAAGATGGGGGGGGCAAACCTGTCTGCGAAGGTCTCTGGTCTTCTTTGTCATCCTATCGATGGCTGTGTTCAGAGCATCACTCCTGTCCTTCCTTCCCGCCTGAAACATGAACATGGAAGAGGAATTACTGAGTAGTAGGAGGTGAGGTATTTTGTGTTGATAAAAAAATGATAAAGCCGAATAAATAAAGATACTACTTTTGATAAAAGCGTCGGACGGATGGACGGACGGCATGAGGGCAATATATTCTGTCAGATTGTTTTGGGTACACATCAGATTTTCTATTTTGTTGTTAATGAATGTAACTGAATAATCCCATGAGGGACGGTTCATGTAAATGACCAGACACAAAAATAAAACCATTAATTCATCCATCCACTCATTTGTATGTAATAAGTTCCAGTGAGAGTAAAAGTGACCTTTAAACATTCATGCAGCTAGCGTTGTTCCGATACCCAGCTGGATCCATATCTGATTCTTTCATTTATTGTAAACCATTGTCCTCTAGGTAGACCAGCTGTCAAAAGCTCCCCACTGCCCTCCGATAAAACACTGGAATCATTTCCTAACTGATAGCATTATGAGCGAACCATGGAGCACACAAAAACAGTGGCCAAGAGTTTCAATTAATAACATACACACACTGAAAGCATGCGTCAGTAAAAAGCACAGCTGCTTTGAATTAAAAAACTGTTGATTTGCATCTATATTAGTGGTATAATTCATGGGCACATCGCCCACTTAAGTGCTGCTGCCGCAAACTGCATTTAAATCTAAATTTCTATTCACACTTGGATAAAAACAGGCTATCCAAATCCTGTCCAAGCTTTCCTGCCACCACAGCTCTCTTCACGGATACTGTGCAGAACACTGTACAATATATTACAGTCAACCATTTAAGTAGCCGGTGATACAGCCTTTTGTTTCTTAATGCAGAGCTATTGAGCTGTCAAACATGCAGAAATTCCTTTATGTTAATTTCTAATTTTTATGTTGAGAGAGACAGAAAGACTGAGAGGACACGGTATTGGTAGACTAAATCTTTCAAAACTCTGATGGGGACAAATATAATTTGATTTGGCATCCCCGATTTTAAATAGGTTTGTCTTGGTATTTTCCATTCATCCATTGTTGCCTAATTCAATTTGTGTTGTAAGCTATTTGTATAGCTCAATATCACATTCAATGTCTTTTTGAGCTTAACAATCCCACATCAGTAATGGCTCGCAAATGTATAAACCCTGGAAACATTGTTTGACAAAGTGTGGATTGGCTTGGCATAGAGTTGACTTCCTAACACTGTTGCTAGGAACACTGACCATGTTTGGGAAAGATTGACATGCTTAACAAGCATGTCAGCATTTTCAAAAAGCTCTGCTCTCCCCATCAACACTGCACCCTGAGATCCGTTTCTTTCACAGATCTCCATTTCTGGGGTTGAAAACGGCAGATTGGATGTTGTTTGTGGATATAAATCCACAAGTTAGATGAGAAGGCATGTGTGTAAATATATCCACATCAGTGCGGACAAGGTCTATTTTTTGTTCACACTGCGCATTAAATAATGGGAAGTAATATAGAAAATAATCTTTTCACCAGAGGTGTATATTATCTCATCATAAATGAGAAAGTTGCATTGATCACAGTCACAGTCTACCACACGTCTTACTATGTAAATTATGAACAGTAATGCTGCAACACCACTGGCAGTAGTTACACAGCTAAACGGCACACAGTAGTCAAAGCCCTAACCACTGGTCCCCACTGAGAGCAGAAAGATGTTCAGTCACATTCTGCAAACTGCTCAAGCGAAAATGTGGAAAATCTAAAACTTTCACGAGGGATGAAGAGATGGACAGAAAGACAGAAATAGAGAGTGAGAGACAGAGAGATAGATGGACAGATAGTGGAGAATAATAAAATTAGAGCAAAGTTAGATGAACAGCAAATGGCAACAGAAAATGCAAAGAACCAGTTGGACTCTAGGGCTGGTCATCCCCTTTATAATGCTCAAATCAACTGCGACATAACACCATAGATGGTGGTGGTATTGACCTGCCCCACCCCCCAGTGCCCTTTGCCCATTGGGGGGTTGTGTACATTAGGGGCCAGGCAGCTCCAACGGTACTAATCCCCTGTGATTTTGTGCCGGTTGGATGCAGTGCCATGGTAGGGCTTTAGCCTGCTCCGTCCCTACTCTCTCAATCCTGTTTCATTCATGCCTAGTCTATATTTCATTTCCACGCCAGAGGGTTCTAAAGCACTTCTTCAGGTGCTTATTATGGAGGCAGTTTCTCTGCAGCATCTTTTATGATACTCAAGTGAGTCTCTATCCATCTCTCCTTTAGCACAGATTTAGGAACATCCCTTTTCTACAAAACCACTAGTCTGCTGGAATATGGAAAAATTCAATGGAAAAAAGTCAAGTGAGCCAAGTGTCAAATGATCACAGAGGTCCATGATATTTTTGTTATATTTCAGTAAGTTCAAATAATTCAACATCAATTTATAACTTCACATTTTTGCTTTTAAGAATGCTTTTTAACCATCCTGGATTCCAAATCTAAAGTTGGCACACATCAGATAGAGGGAATACCCATCATACCCCCTGAGATTTAAGCATGTTTTTCTCTGTGTCTTTCACTGTCACATTTTGCAGAAGAGTCCCAGTGGGAGATGTAGTCTACCACAATAAAAATGGAAAAACGACAGCAGCATGCTGGTCAAGTGACCTGGAAAGCCAGATGCATGTTTTGTCTTGAGACCTGAAAGTTATGTAATAAAATTAATTAGGGAGTACATTATTATTTGGTAATAATTATCCATACAAATTCGAATTATAAAAAAAATGAAAATTTGTTTCAGTTTCTTTTACTATCATCTAACGCTAAGGCACACAGTTGAAATGTTGTTCTTTGCCTTCATTAAGTACAATATATTGTCTGTAACAGGAGCAACAAGGGCTAAAATCCATATTAAATATCACAGAAAAAGTAATCAAAGTAATACACAAATATAAAAAGACTGAGGTCGCATTTAAGTGAAAGATGCTAGAGTGAAAAAAAGTGGTTGACAGGGGGAATATATCACCTTGTGGTTCACACGATCAAGCAAGTATTTGGCCTTGTTAAAAGTTAGCCTAATTCAACTTCAGAGCAGCTGGTCATACATCAGCTGCCAGTACTCAAAAATGATAGCACTGCATTTAGGATATGTAAATAATGACTCCTATGTTAGCACTGCTATAGCATACTTGCTCCTGTACAGAGAAATGGCGATGCAGCACACTTTTCCTTCCCTTGCTCATGTTTAGGTTGTCCCGAGCCACATGCTACAAACTATTTACATTTATTCATTTAGCTGACGCTTTCTATACATGTCAGAGGTCGCACGCCTCTGGAGCAACTAGGACACAATGGTGGATGGGTCATAGTGGGGGACTGAACCTGGGTCTCTCACACCAAAGGCAGGTGTCTTATCCATTGCGCCATCACCACCCCACCACCACTATATATTGCTTTGTTATGTTATTATGTTTATGTCTCCGGTATACATTCATGCATAGCACATGCAGAACAACGGCAAGGCGAGGCTGAGATTTACAGCTGTGGTTAATGTCAACAGCAAGCTGCCGCAACACGTTCAAGATATCAATATTCTGATGGTGACGAGCCAGTGGGAGGGATGGGGGGGGGTGCAAGAGGGAGGTGGAGGAAGACTGAGGTGCACAAGCAGTGTGTATGAGGCAGAGAGCAAGTGACTGAGCAAGAGAGTGAGAGGGTGTTTGTGAGTGTGGGAGAGAAAAAGAGAGAGAGAAACAGTAGTGATGATCGACGCCAGGCTGCCACCACTCTGTAGCAGTGAGTGGCTGCAACAAAAAGCACAGAATAACATCCCTGACTCCCTGCTCTGCTTTTTTCTCTCTCCCTGCGTCTCAGCTAGCAGACGAGGGCTCCGCTCACAGCTCTGCAGAGGCTATGCTGAGACTGAGCCGGCATTGGAAGCAGGATCTGTGGCTGCCATCAACAAGTTAGGGTTGGAAGACCACAGCCATGAAGGAGGAACGCTTGATCTTCAATTAACCATCTGAGCTGACATCATTGCGGTGGAAGGGAAACAAAAGGGTAAAAAAAAGAAAAAGAGAAAAAAAGCAGAAGGGGAGGGGGGGTCTGATCACCGGAGTCGCTCTGGATGCAACTGATCAACTTAAAAAAATATATATAAATATTTATTTCACGGATTCGTGGGATGAAGGAAAAGATTCAACCGTTCTATAAGCTTGGATTTTAAAGGACAAAATAACAGGAGTACACATCATCTTGGGACATGGAATTTCATATTTTGTTTCAATTGGGTGGGCTCAGAATTGCTTTATTTCCAAAGAGGCTGATTCCTTTTGTGCTTACTCAAAAGGGTTTTTTCCCTTTGGATTTTTCTTCCATCTGGCTGCTCCAAGAGTCTGCGGAAAAGGACAGTTGAATGCAGCCTCCGATGTGCACAAAAGAATGGGTAAGTTAGTCCCTTTATATGGCAGGTCTGGACATGAATAGGGAATACAAGTAAGAGCAAGTGATGTTAAGGACTAAAAGCTCTTCAGCCTAGTCTATTTACCTCAAATGTCCTTAATTTTTCCTTCTTCACGAGACACCAGTTGGGAATATATACATTTTAAATACCATTTGTTTTGTAAAACAGACTTCTTAGGTGATAAAGATTTAAGAAAATAACTCAATTTAAAAAATGTAAGAAGGACAACAGCATATTTGAGATGCTAAAAAAACAAAAAACACAAAAAAAAACAGTAATAATTGATAATTGAATGACAGTAATCAGCAGAAAATTACAATTTTAGCCAAATTAAATAGCACAAAATAAGAACAAAACAGGCTAAATATAAATTGCAAAGGAGTGAAACCAAAGTCCAGCTCATGTATGTAATTGATCATTAGATGAAATAAAAGGCACCGTCATTAAACCTAAGCTCAAGCAAATCTTGTTTACATATAGTGTGTAAATAAGTTGTTGACATAAAAAATCTAATCTGGTGTATGCATTTGAAAGAAAGAACGCACACAAAAAGCACAATCGTCATCATGAATTAGTAATAAGTGCTATGCAGAGATGAGCTTTCCCGCCCCACAGTTCATCTTCTTATCTTTGAACCCACCCAGGTTTCCATTCAAGGTGGCCATTGGTGGGACCTGCACCAGCGGCTCTGTGTCTGTGTGTGATCAGCATGCTCCTAGTGTGCCTGCTCCCTCCTGCATCGTGCACAACCTGCCCTCAAAAATGCCGCTGTGAGGACCTGCAGTTCTACTGCGACACCCAGGGGCTTCAGGCGCCCCCAGATGGTGTGGACAAGGGGGCCCTGGGGTTGTCACTACGCCACAATAGCATCATTGAGCTCAGCCCTGATCAATTCTATGGCTTCAGCCAGCTCACATGGCTACATCTAGACCACAATCAGATTACCACAGTACAAGAGGATGCCTTTCAAGGTCTCTACAAGCTGAAGGACCTAAATCTGAGTTCCAATCGTATCACCAAGTTGCCCAACACAACCTTCATCCACCTCATCAATCTCCAGATACTGGATCTGTCCTTCAATCAGATGACTGCATTGGAACCTGAGCTGTTTCATGGACTGAGGAAGCTCCAGATACTCCACCTCCGCTCCAATTTACTTCGCACCACACCTGTTCGGGCATTCTGGGACTGCCGCAGCCTGGAATATCTGGGCCTAAGCAGCAACCGTCTACGGAGTTTAGCACGGAATGGATTTGCTGGGCTAATTAAGCTTAAAGAGCTCCACTTGGAGCACAATCAGCTGACCAAGATCAACTTGGCTCATTTCCCCCGCCTTGTTGCCCTCCAGTTTCTGTATCTGCAATGGAATAAGATCAGTAACCTGACATGTGGCATGGAGTGGACCTGGACCACTTTAGAGAAGCTGGACCTCACAGGAAATGAAATTCGTGTTCTGACACCCGATGTGTTTCAAACGCTGCCAAATTTAAAGATTTTGCTGCTGGATAACAACAAACTAAGCAGTCTGGATCCCCAAGTTATGGATATGTGGCAGTCTCTGGGTACCGTTGGGCTGTCTAGCAACCTTTGGGAATGTACCAAAAGGATTTGCTCTCTGGCCACTTGGCTAAGCACCTTTAAGGGAAGGTGGGAACATTCCATTCTCTGCCATAGCCCTGAATATGCCCAAGGGGAGGAGATACTTGATGCTGTTTATGGATTCCAGCTTTGCCAGAATTTTTCAGCGCCGGCTGTTCAGACCATTAGTACAACCACAGACGCAACAATACCCGCAGAGATCACAAGCTCCTTGTTTGGAATTATGCTGCCGACCCCCACGCAGGACTATGCAGAGGATTTTGGGAGCTTTACCACAGTCACTACCACAACAACCACAACACAAACACCACGCACTGCTCAAGCAACAACCACTACATTGGAAGAGGCAGCTGTAACGGAGGACTTCTCGGCAATGGACAACACTATTATGACTCATAGGGTTATCATTGGAACTATGGCCCTTCTGTTTTCATTCTTTTTCATCATTTTCGTTGTGTATATCTCACGGAAGTGCTGCCCTCCCACCCTGCGCCGGATACGCCACTGTTCGGCTATTCAGAACCGCAGACAGATGAGGACCCAGCAGCGGCAACCTATGGCAGATCTAGCTACACAGGTACCCTATAATGAGTACGAACCCAGCCATGAAGAAGGGGCACTCGTGATCATCAACGGCTATGGGCAGTGCAAGTGTCAGCAACTGCCTTACAAAGAGTGTGAAGTATGAACTCTTATTTATTCCTAGAGCATATGGTTTGCCATTTGACCATTTCAGATAATACAGGGTTTGCTTTTTGGATTTTTTTTTCCAGTTTATGTAAAAAGCATAATTTCTACAAGTGAGATTTGAGAATATGTGAGAAATGTTGAATGCAACAATGAGAAGTTTAACAAGACCGTTTAGGGATGATGTAGAGATAGTCACAAATTTATTTTTCTATGAATGCAAAGTTGTTCATATCAGGCAGGGGCAATCATTTTAAACAAGAAAATTGTAAACTGTGAGATTTGTCTCCACAATGTCTCTATATTCTGCAGTACAGAGAAAATACTTAGCCAAACGGCCCTCTGCTAACAGAATACATTAAGTGGAGAAATGTGATTTATGTCTATTTCTTTTAAAAAAGTAAATATTTTAAATCATGTTTCCAACTGCACCACAGGCAATCACTCAATCACCAGGGCAAATTAATTGGATCAATAATCAGAATGCTTATGTTTTACAGTTCCATGTTGAACAGAACTATGACACATTAAAGGCCACGAAGAAATAATAAATGGAATTATTGTTACAAATAAACCCTCTTGAGGAAAGAAGAACCCTGACATCCTATTCAGTATACACTAATGAGATCACATTTACTAAATCAGACATGAGTCAATTAGGCAAGTATATAACCTTCACTCAGATCAAATGGCTCTGTGTTTCTCATTTATTTGGGCAACCCCCCTCCCCTGAAAAAACAGCTGCCCTTGGCCAAAAAAGGGATTTTTTTCTCTTGTTTTTTGGAAATTTGGATTTCTTCCAAAAATTCTTCTGTGTGGGGAAATGCAACTAAATGTTTGTACTGACTGAAAAGACTGCCAACATGGTCAATTTATGTTGAGTTATATATTGGAAAAATTACCTCTTTAATCAGACGTTAGCTCGTAAATGCAATGCTGTATTGCAACTGACTGAAGCTGTTGGATGTTGGAGCTCCTGCCCACGAGGGCTAACCACCAGAAATAAATTCTCAACCTGTGGGAAACACTAAGCATTGTTCATCTGTGGTTAATCTCCAATATACTACAGCACTTAACAAAAACGCAAGAACGTCTCACCTTGGACATCCAAGAACAAAATTATTAGACTTTTAAAAGTACAATGACCTGTAACATGGATTCTCTACATCCAAAATACCACATACACTGTGATCATAATATTTTCAATAGCTTAACCTAGTAAGTATAGTTAGCTGATTTGCTATTACATACAAGGATCAATATAAAGACAAGCTACTGTGAGGTGTGAGGATAGCAATTGAAAGGGTAATGAACAGCGCAAATGCCAGACAGGAGAGCATTTCACTCTGAAAATAAAACCTTTCCCAGTAGCCCAGTCTCTTTACTGCTTACACACTAATCAGGACTGACAGGCTCAAGATTGAACCAATTAAGGCAAGGCAAAAAGAATCTAATATTCTGTCACCCACACCAGTGATCCAGCAACATTTAGCTTGTTCAGACACTCAAAAATAGTTCTAGTAGAATCATCCTCCTCATCACACTAAAACATCATTGAACCTTATAATTTAAATCATTCTTAGTGTTACGGATACAGACTTGTCATTTACGGTCTTACTGTGAATAACAAATATTATATCCGATCCGTGATTAGCAGTCACTAGTGTCAAGTTAAACTGCGGTCAATACCCTGAAAGCAAATGGAGATCCAGTGATAAGCAAACAGCAAGCCTGGGTCAGGACACATTTGTATGCAGCAGGGAGAGGATGTGCATTAGCATCAGACTAAAGCTGCTGCCGCAGCTCCGCACTTCTTTGTGTTCAGTTTGGTGGTGGGGGCAGGGTGAAAGAGATAGGGATTGGGAGGAATTGATGGGACGATAGAGAGGGGCAGCTATGGGGTAATGACTTAGTTTATTAAAACCAACCATTCTTTCTGGCCAAGTAAAGGTGGTAGAGAATGGAATGATAAATACTGACAGACAGCACCTTGGGCTTGAAATGCACACTGACAACACAGCAAACATTGGATAGCTCATGTGTTGACTTGTAGTGAAAATGTTGCTGAACAGTGAAAAATTCAAGTAAAATTCTTAACACTGGACATCAGAATGTGTCATTTCTGGATAGTTCAACTTTTGGCTATACTTAAAAAAGTCAGCATTTAAGATGGCAAGATGCAAAGCACAGCACCTTGATGCGAGATCCGGTTTTGAGCAATTAGGATAGAGTTCGTTGGCTGGTGCCCCCTAGAGGTGGTCAGGATGTACCATTTGTGGTTTTGTCTCTTTACTGAGCCCGTCAAAATTTGGCTTCAAACTTCTAAATGAACGCTTGTGTAAATGTCTCTCTTCACATGCTCATAGGATGCCTACAACAACTTCTAAGTAAGTGTTTGTGGAAACCAAAAAATGTTACACTTCACATTTGAATTCAATGAAAAACATTACATACACTGAAGCCAAGCACTTCCACTTTGTTTCTAATTTTGTTTTATTCCAGCTTCGCACTGCTTTTACTGTTGCCCTTTTAATCTGTCTTGCATGATCAAAAGTCAAATTTGAGTTGAATATTTCTTAATGTCATTCAGCAAACATTATGGAGAGACCTCATTTTTGATAAGAATGGGGATGTATGTGGAATTCCCATAAAGTTCGGTCAATCATTTCACATGTCACTGTTCAAGACTACGGTTATACTAGGTGACTGAAACCCACACAATTTGTAGAAATATGCATCCCTTTGCACTCTGGCTCTTTGTAAACTGTTT
Source organism: Micropterus salmoides (assembly GCF_014851395.1). Lineage (NCBI taxonomy): Eukaryota > Metazoa > Chordata > Actinopteri > Centrarchiformes > Centrarchidae > Micropterus > Micropterus salmoides. Next base: position 13,340,798 of record NW_024044237.1, read on the forward strand.
TTGTTTCCTCTTGTCATCCTCTAGCCCTGGTCCCCACCCTGCCTAAAAATAAAAAAAATTAAAAAAAAAAAAAAACAAGTGAACCAACCCATCTCTCTTACCCAATCTCTTTGTGCAAAATGAATGCTTTTCTCTTCCCATTTTCCTTTTGTATTGTAATATGTACAATTTCATATCTGTATAGTGGATAAGATGTGCCAAACTGAAAAAAAAAAAAAAAAAAAAAAAAAAAAAACATTTTCCCCTCAAAACATATATTTTTAAATAAAATGGTTATAATTTGCAGAGTGCTTGCTAACTGATGGATGGTCACAACTTGGTTTGGTCTTTCATTACATTTTGGTTAAATGTGTAAAATGTTTAGCTTAGCAAACCAAACCGAACCCTTTATGACATTATGCATCAGTATATCGGGAACATTTGACAGTATTTTTCAGTTATAACACAATTTCAATCTAACAATTTCTGCTAGGCACAGTTTAAAGCACAAAAGGCTAAGGGGTTCATTCAATTCCAATTAACTTCCACGAATGCATGTCAACATAATCATTAGATGATCTAGTTTACAAGTCAATAAGATAAAAAACATATTTAGGTTGTTATGCAGAACTTATGTTATTTGTTAATGCAGAAAAGTCTATGTTGTTTACTGTTACGCATTTTGCAGAAAGGGGTCTAAGAAGCTTCATTAGAAGGCTGTAACCGGTGTTGGGTAACGTTACTTCTTACATTAGAAGATTACTGCCATTAAAAAGTAATTTATTTACCTTGTTGGAGTACTTTTGTATTACCAAAAATGAAAACTCCTTTGCAATTGCTGCTCATGTTATATTGTCCAGCAGCTACTGTACGCCTACCTATAAATGTATTGACTCTACCATCATGGCACAGCCTAGTCTACAGGCCTTAATGTGTAACTCTGCAGGCTATAAACAGGAATATCAAACGCAATATCACCTTTATAATTATGTTTCATTACAAGTAAACGTATATCAAGAGGGTACCGGGGCACAGTACATACCTAACAAGTTCATACAACATGTAATTTCTTTTGCAATTCAACTGTACCTGAGAGTTGGTGCTTTTGCAGCTGCTAACAATCTGAACTGGGCAGAGGGCATATTAGGCACAGCTGCCTCAAGGAAACAAAAAAACACGAGCTTGCTTAGCTTACAGTACATCATGTTCAACACACAACCAGTTAACTAGGTCAGTGCTTAGTTACTTACTTTCACAACATAGGCTGTCCACTCGCTAGCTGAGCAACATGTGAGCACTGACAACTGTAGGATTGGCTACCTTCCACTTGTGCGTAGGTAGCCTCCAAGAAGTAGGAAACTAACAAACAATACAAATGTGTCAAATGGATTTTCTTTTGTGTTTTGTGGCAACAAAAGGAACAGGAAAAAAACAGTAAACATAACAGTAATAGATTGCTTTTTTGAAAACGTAACTTAACTGATTAATTGAATTGCAAAACATGACTCGTTATGTTATTCGTTACAACAAAAAAGTAATCCAAGTACTCTAACTTATTTAATTTAACCTTCAGGTAAAATTTTATTTTGCAAATCTGGTGCCTATTATTAATTAGCAGGGCGTTTGCTGACACTTCCGTCAGTTAAAGCCCTCCTCCAGTGTATTTTGACCTTTCTATGATGTTTCATATTTTGAAATGTTTCATTTCCTTACAATGTTGATTACCCACATAGTTTGCCAAATATTTTTTAACAAATAGCTTAATTTTGTGCTCAAAGTTTGAAAAGTTGCTTAGTTGTTAAAACTGGGTTTTGCGTCATTCTCCAAGCATGCGCAGGCGCACTGTCACGCCGTCATGGCTCGCTTAGTCAGAGCATCAAACCGATAAACATCATTGGGAGCTAGCTAACCAATTTATCATGTAATTTACTTAGAACTTACAGTAGGTATGTCTCTCTGTATATATAGTTATTGCAGAAAGTTAGCTAACAGAGGGTCTTCATTTTATTTTTTAGTTTCCTCCTCTTGGTTTAATGTGCAGTTCATTTTCATTATGGCATTTGTGCGTGCGGTGTTTGAGGGCAGATGATAGAAAACGTGTCACACTTTCACCTACCACCGTCTTATATTCAGTCTGCAACATGCATTTTACTGACGACCGTTTTACCAATGCATCGGCGGAGGCACCCCCACGGTAAAGGAGGCACACCATAAAACGTAGTGGGAGTTATCGTGTGCAGTGCGTGACAGGACCATCGACTGTATGATTGAAGAGCTGATAAGCACACATTAGTTTATATCATGGGTAAGTAATAGCTACTCTTGCCAGACAGTAAAGTGTACTAAACTTTACAGTGTAGTGATGTTAACACAGCATATCGTTAGTGAACACTCCAGCCGGTCAGTTTTTGGGTGTCATGGTAATGTATTACGTCCGACTATTAACCACACCCCCATTCTCTGTTTGAGAAAGAACGTTAACCAAAAATGGCAGTTAAAACTGGCTGGAGGGGGCTTTAATGCTACACCGAAGTGCATTTTTTGGGTTTTCGACACGGTGGCAACACATTGTCTATGTAAATATGGGAACAATCAATACAAGATTAACAACAAAACCTGTGTTTCCACCCTTGTATAATATCTGGGATAAATGTCAAAGGGTTGGAGAATAATCTTGGTAAAGTAGGCTGCATAGTTAACATGTTTCTATTTTGTCTGTTTCAATTGTGTTTATTGTTGATATGCTATCAGGAGTCTGCACAGGGCGTTTTATTTTGAAAACTGAGAGTATTCTCTATGCAGTGTCTGTGTCTGACTTCCTGCCCAGTTCAGAGCATAGAGCTGCTTCTGGGACGCTTTTGAAACGCTCTGTGGTGCATCTGGTGGAACCACAAGCACTGTCTAGAATGGCGCAGCCATTCCCTGTGGAATCCAGCTGTCCAACCAAACTACAAGTCCACCAATTCTAACATGTAGCACTTTTACAAGCTGTAAGATTTCCACCAGGAATGTCACAGAAGCCCAGTCTTTTGCAATATAGGTGTTGATATGTTCATAACCACAGCATAGATTTTATCTTACCCACACAGAACACGACACACTGCACCTTCAGCCATCTAAAGTTTGGAGTACAACATGGTCCTCTGTGAGCTCTGTGAATTGGAAATGGCTTCACTGCAGCACAACTGCTGTGAGCGAACAACGTGAAGCAGCACAGACACATGAAGTGAAAGCATCCCAGAGCACGTTGTCAAGAAGGTTAACGGTAGCACCGCAAATCCTGCTTTTTTGTATCCACACAAGCATGGTACTTTAGGACTACCAGCATGAGGAGCATGTTTCTGTTACTAGTAGACAATTAAAATCGCCTCAATGTTAAAAGCAATTTCTGCACCGCTCCTGGTAAGGTAACATAATGTTACCATGTGTCATCTAACTTTAAACAGTTTCATATTTTCTATTTATTTACAGGACACGCATGAGTGAGAAAACGGCTGAAATTAACGTTACAGACTTGTTACAACCTAACCTAACTAAGTGACAACCAAATTTGAGTTCACTGTACATTAGAGGAAATCGTTTTTTGTACGGGAAGACACTTCATATTTTAACTCTGATTAGATTGGAGACCAAAACATAACTTTGTCAGGAAATATCTTATCCAATCTTCTCCAATTTGTCAGAAAGTCCATATAACAAGCTTAATGTCCTCAAAAGAAAGAGAATAACACTTTCCATTTAAGGCTTCAGATAGCCAGATTTCTGGTAGACAGGTATATCGAGATGTATACTCAGGGCTCAACGTTAAACTTTTTTGCAACTGGCCTCACTGGGCCAGTCGGTTTGAAACGTACTGGCCTGAAGACAATTTTTTGTGGCCCTCCTTCCAACAGTTATTTATCAGTGTTACAACAAAACCAAAGACTTATAAGTTATGTTATACTGTTAACATGTTTAAATCGGTTATTAAATACATCCTGGATATAAAAAAACTAAAATGTAATCGCAGTTAAAATTATAAAAAATAAAAAAGGTTAACAAAACTATTTACTTTTAAAACAAAACATACTAAAAGACTCAAACATGACATGCTCTCTCTCCTGCTGATAGCCATTTAATAAAAAAAAATGTACTCAAAGCAGCGAATACAAGTCGCCTCTATCCTGATTTGTGATACTTGTGATCAACAGGTCGCCATGGTATCAAACATGGTAGTCAATCACAAGGTAGTTCTGCCCAAAAGCATTTGCTGCATTATTGTCATTTCCCCCTAAATAGGACTATAATTTACTTAATGAACATCATGTTGTGTTGAAGAATACTTGAAACTAGCGACAGAGACCATAACCTCACTTTGAAAGTGTTAACTGAGGTAATAATTCTGCTGAGAAGTAGCAACATTTTACCATTATTTCTAATGGAGCCGGACTTCATTTTGCAACCAGCAAACTAGCCCCCTGCTGGCAGTAAGAGAGAATGCAGATTTAAGTTCCATCTGCATGGTTTCAGTGAGTTGCTAGTTTACCTGTCCTGACGTTACTTTTTACTGGCCCCAGGCCATCGGGCCACTGTTATTGTCAAGCCTTGATACTTTATCCAAAGGCAACTTAAGGCTCGTGCAGACTACACGACTTCGAGTCGGCCAAGCGGCGTGCTGTTCAGACTACACAACTTGCTGTTTTGTGACAGGATCTTGAAGTCGTTGTGGTGTTCACACTACGTCACAGATCGTTGACAGGGGGTCACACACTATACGAGCTGACAACAACTGTCACCCGATGCTGTCTCCAAACCACGTTTTGTCAAGAAAACAAAGGTGAAATGTTAAACAGGAAATGATGCGACACTACACAAACAGCTGTTTGTTATTATAAAGATGGGTGAAAGAATGGATTAGCACACGCAGGTAGCAGGGATTGTCTGAGCTAGAGAGAGCTGGAGGTGAGTTAAAAGTGTTTTACAGTGAAAAAGTATCTGCCTGTTCTGCCAGCTGCCTGCTTTCATTGGCTGGATGTGGATGTCGAGTCGGCCGACTCCTCCAGATATTTGGCATGCTAGGAATGTGGCTGGCATCTGCGATTTGTCAGCGACGCCTCAGGGAGCCGTTTTGATAATTCGTTGAGTAGTTCACACACACACACACACACACACACACACCGACTGGCGACCAACGATCGATTGCTGATTTACCCTCGATCACAGCCTGACGGTCACCGAGCTCACCGACCAGCAAATTGGGCTTAAATCTTGAAGTGTGAACTAGGCTTTACTGTATGTCAAGCAGTATGAGGAATATAGGCTGACATGGCTATCCAACTGTATGAACCACTTCAGTTTTACCTGCTCTGCTTTTTGATGAGGTCTACAGAAAGCAAGCTTCAGTAATTAACCTGCAGATAGTACCCAGGTGGGGGAGGCACTAAACTGATGAGTCTGTCTGCATGGCTTCAGTAGTCTGCAGGGTTCAAGGACTCAGAGCCCATGTATGCTTCACGTATTAATTAGGCCTCCAATAAATCTAGAAAATGCTTACAAGAAAGGACATAATCGATTTGGACTCTAATCAGCAACTACCTCCAAAATATATTTATTGCTTAACACATTTAAAACCATTCCTCAAATCATATCATTGGGGATCCAACAGCAACCAAAGCAGAGAGATGACCAAAAGCCCTTTCAGAGTCTAAACAGTTTTCCTGTTGATCTTTTGGAGAAGCAATAGACAGAAAAAATAACATTTTAGCCATCTACATGTTCTTTACTTCCTAATAAACCTTCAGCCATGTCCTTTATACAGTGCACAGCCAAGTTGCTCTGATGCACAAGAATACAAAAGTTCTACAGTTTAGATATCATAGTTTTAAAGGAAATAGCTGTTTGGAGTGACGGTAAAGTGCTGAAAATATTCTAAATATAGCGTACACTTGAACACTTTTAGGTGGCTAAAATATGTTTGCTGCTGACTCAGTTCACAGCAATACAATGCTTAGCTTCCAGGCCGGTACAACTATCTTCTTCTCTAAAGTGACAACCACCATCTACTGCAGGTAATACAATTGTGTACCTCATACAGCCCCATCAAAAAACTTTAACTATCCCTTTAACCCAATATCAATCTGAGCATAAACACCTGAAAGCAGTGATGAGCCAATTATCGAAGAGCATTGCTATCACCTATAAAGACGAAGTGTCGAAACTGACAGTGCCCATGACTGATGGCATCAGCCAGTGGCTCACTCACTCAAATTAGATTGCGGAAAGCTTTTGCTTTGCGACAGCTCTCACAGCTCTTCCTCAAGTCTAGACAAACCTGTTTACCTCACCCTGAATACATCCCAAATATGCCTGACTACAAACAATAGTGGTTAGCATTGTTTTCCAACAGCTAGGAGAAGATTTATTCATTCATTTATCATAAATGAAGTAACTTTAAAAGAAGCAATAATACAACAAACTGTTGAGCAAAATTAAACCACAGGAGAAATTACTTCATCACGACAGCCTTGCCTGTAAGTAATTAATAATACCATCTTTTCGCACAAATTACAAGATTTACCACTGAAATTCTAAAAAGCTAAAATGCAAATTAATGCAAAAGACGGTGTGCTAAATTGTATATACCCCTGTGTCTACATGCTCTGTATTGCCAATGACAAATATTTGGGCAAAATACAAAACTGAAATGTTGCCTTTGAACCAGCTAAAGCTTATAATTCATTTCAATGGATTCTAAATGGGTGTAGGATAGAGTAATTCAAACAACAAATATGTATTATATAACCCCTGTGTGTGATTTTGTTTAAGAAAATGTGGGAATGTTTGTGGAGTTTCTTTTCTCAATCAATGAAAACGTCAGAGGCCAGTTAAAGCAGAGCCATGTGTTTTTAATTCCTTAATTTATTGTTACGATGCGCAACTAAACTATGTTGTAGTGCAAAAGATTAATAGTAATCAAACAGTTTTCTTTTAATGTTGACTTCTAAACCACTTTTCCACAATCTATCTGAGCAATAAAACTCAAAACATGAATGCTAGATGACTTACTGTTCTGCTGCATCACAACTGCCACATATGCACAAAAGGGATATTTGGAGGAATTAAGTAATCCCAAGGGCCAAAACAGAGAGCCTTTCAGGATGGAAAGCAAATTGCCTATTTAAATCAGTACTGCAGCTTTATGTGGTGACAACATATTGGGCCTCAGAATGTACAACAAAGGGGAAAAAGATGAGACAAGGAAACAATAGAAATATGAATCTGAATATTTAGAAACATGTACATATTAACCTGTAGATACAACGGCTGTTATATTTGAGAATAAAAACATCCAGTACCAAAAAGCTGCAAACAAGCTTATGAAAGCATGTTTCCCATGGGTTGTGTTCATTCACCCATACAAGTGTGAAAAAGGGACATGTTGGACTGAAAAAACGGTGCAACTCATCTACCTGCCAGCAAAGCCAATCAAAAGGCCTAGAATTCAGCAGCAAAAGATCAAGGGCCAGGTCTGGGAAACGTTGCCTAACAGGCTATTACTGACAGACCAGTGTTTTATGGAGGTTGTAAATATAAGAAAAGCCTTGGGGATACTAAATCTTTTCCATGTTACATTGTATGAAGTGTAATTTGTTTTAATTATGCATTTAGATGAGATTACAAGTAGATAAATTGAACCTCTTTCACGCTGGTCTTGCATTAGGGTCTAGCTCCTTTGAATCTTCCTCCACTTTTAATGATAATGGGTAAAAATAACACTTTGGATTCCACTACATTGTCTGTTAGTTCATTAGCTGTGGATGTACAACATATTCACAGCATTTTATAAATTTGTCCCAGCACAAATAAAAGGTCATGTAGAATGGTATCCTCCATTAAGTAACTTGGTAACTAACACCAATCATCATTTTCTCTGTTAGGTTTCACGTAGCTCATTATAGGATCTGATAAGGCAGGGTAGACGGTCCATGATTCACTCAACCTAAAAAGAGTTTAAAATGACAGGCAACTATGCAGGCACAGAGGAATGGGGATAAAGCAAAATTCTGCCACTCACTGTGCATGCCGAAGGCAAAAAGAGAGAAAAGGACGCAAACGGGAAGCGAAAGATTGCAAAGATGGAGAAAACAGAAAAGAAGATTCAGCAAGGAGAAAGCTAAGAGTAAGAGAAATGCTAAAGAGTGCAGAGTGGGAAGACGTATAGATATACAGAAAAAAGGCAAGTGAAGGGAGAAGCATGGGTCCCACTTCAGTGGCCAGGCATGTCCTTTTCTTGCAGGTTCAAATGATAATGTATCACTTCAAGTTGAAGAAATTTAAAAGGTCAGAAGCTTAATATGTCAAAGCAACCTAGCATCACTCTCTTATGTGAAATAAAATCCTGACAGATGCTGGGAACTAGAGATGCATTATTAATAAAAAGTGGCAGAAACAGTTACACTCGACACACGACATGCCAAACTGTCATGACAATATGGAATAATTGAGGCCACACTATGTGGCAGTGCTGGGGCAACATTACCCCCACCAGCCTTTCCCCTTCACTGGCTGAGTAGAAAAGCTCTAGTCTTGTTGAATGATCATCATGATGCTGTACACAATTTCCACACCAAGAATGAAAAAAAGAGAAGAAACAAACACTTAGGCCAGTGATACAACAACATTAAAGTATTCTATATATTTAGACATGCCACGTTTCTGTTTCCCTGATAACACAACACTTTAACCCAAGGGTATAGCCATATTTCAAATCAGTGTGCTCTATGGAAGTTTTAGCTGCTATTTGACCTTACGAAAATGACTACAATATGTATATTTACTGTTCACCCAGTGATGATGTTAACTGTACCTTTTGTGAACATAAACTGTAAGCCCACAACACCTGCTTTTTTAAGGAGGTGTGTGTGTAAATATATAAATAAAGAGCATTTATTGGTTTTTAAATTAACCAATACATTCCACTTCTGCTTAAACAGCTGTTATGACTGTGCTGACACAAACTGACAGTGCAGTAAATTAGCTGCTGGGAAATGCATTAACACAGCTTGGACATTTGTGGTATTCATTAACTCTGAAACAAAATAGAAGATGGTTCCACAGCCTATAAGACTGAAATTGAGCTTTTCAGCCACTATACTAATTGCTTTTATTATTCTAAACCCTGTTCGATGTAAAAATCACTGCTTCATTTATTTCCAATTCATAAAGTACTTCATTAATAATCAATGTAATACTCTGTTTCAACATACATACATACAGACCCATTTATTCCTTGGCAGGTCACATGTACAAGGGTTGTAGCATTTGTAGTATGCCTAATAAAACAAATCTACACATGACATGCATGACAATACAATGTTCTTTACTCCCATTTGAGAAATTATATTCAGAATACAAACACTGTAACCAAACAAATATAAAAATATCTAACATTATGTAAGGGGAATAAGCACGTTAACACTGTCCTTTCATGCGACTTATGCCTGTGAAGAGTCTGATCTTCCATATTCCAACACTTTATTCTTTGATCTGTCCTCTTCTTTAAAAAGGCTGTAGCTGTGCGTGTCTGACGTTCTCGCCTGTTTAGAACAGTGCGCTTATCTGATCATGGTCTTCATAAAGCCTTAATTCTGCCATGGCGACAAATTAAATTTTTCCTTTTCAGAAAAATCTAACTTGCCATCAGCCTAATTATCTACGCAAACACGCGGAACAAATGCTTAAAAATAAGGACATCTGGTCATCCACCCCAATTACATTTTCCTGTGTCATGTAATACTAATATTAGGAATTTCTTGGTAAACATCTCTCAACAATAAAAATAAATTATTAAATTATAGGCATACTATTTAAGCATACTATTTATGTCCTTTATGTAATAATTTTTTTGCGGGCACAATTTGTGGAGTGTCAAACCCCAAGAATTAGATTAAATATCACCTGGCCGGTTCCATAATCGTTGACTTTGTCGAATTCTACAATATAGGAAATCCAACATCAGGGAATATGTACTGGAATGTTGTCAAACTCTAAAAACTGTATGGGACACAATTTAGGTCATAATACATAATGTAGGTGCCAGTTTTAGTGACCCCTGCTTACGCGAAACTTTTTAAATTGCATGTTCACTATATAGAGTTTGGGTACCTGTAAAAATGTTAACTAAATAAAAAAAGTGGACTACAATATGGCAGGCATGCTAAACAGCAAACCACACAGTTTGAATGTTTTTGAATACAACTTGAGTTTCTGTCTTAGACAATTCTAACTACAGATAGTGAGGTAAGGTTCTCCAATCATTTTTGTTTTCCCCAAAGAGTCTGATGGAGAGGAAGAAAATTTGAGAGGAGGTAAACACAACGAGTAGCTAGAGGGAAAGGAGAAGCAGAAGGGATGGGAGACAGAAAGAGAATGAGCTAGGAGTCCATCCAATAGCCTCAGGTGTGAGTTTAAACCCATATGCTGTAATGGCAACATACTGTTTAATGACATGCACTGCCCCATCTACAATCAGAACAATGTTGGACAAAATCATGGCCATCAAGCCATATACACTACATTCTCTAGCAAATACTGTATAATGTGCTCAAGAAGGGTATTTCCTTTCCTGCGTAAAGCATATATTTCATCGCACCACTACAGCTCTGCCTGACAATGGCAGCACACACATGCTCGTCAAGCCAATAGGAGGTTTGTTTAGTCTGTCAGGCTCAATCACAGACCGTCTGGTTACCTGCCCCACCGCCTACAGTTGGATTAAGGCACAACGTCGAGACACCCGCTCGCTCACTGTGCTAACTACATGTCAGCCACAGTTCTCAGAGCCTATACTAGGCCATTAAATGCACAAATAAGACAATGACATATTACGCTTTCATCGGGTTCCTCCATCTGGCCAAATGAGTAACCAAATCCCTGTCATGTCTACTCATCATCACTGCGGTGATGAGATGGGTTCCTCTGTAAATCTAAGTTCTAAAGTCATACAGGGTTGCGTGTGTGGCATGGAGGAGCCCGGTGAAGTAGAAAACTTGTTTTGAAGCAAAGCAGAGATGCTGCATGAATGGCCTGAACCTTTATAAAAAAAAATAAATAAATAAATAAAAAAAACTGGCAGCGTTGTGGATGAGCAATGATGGCAAACCATGGCTCTAATGCCTGAGCATGGAAAGGACAGTATTGAGAGAGAATGACAAGTAAACTTAGTTGACATCTGACTGCTTACCATTTTGTCGGTCAATGTCCAGTGAAAACATATTTGAACACACAAAAAAAGTGTTTTGTAACTGAGCCACTATCAAACCAGCCATGACTCTGGAATAATTGTCAGGTTATTAATCTAATATCCACCAGTCTTTCCAAACTGGTGTAAGTGATAATTTTCATCAGCCCTTTTTCGAAGATGCTATTTAAGATATTCACAAGCGTGCACAACTACATTATTCTATGTCTCCTGTCCAATGCTTCCCATGAATTACAATCATATTATATCAGTATTTAGGGAAAGAATAAACATTTTCCATATGGAGCAAAACCAAAAAACAAGGATTTCACCATTTATGTATCTAATAATCGATCCCCAAATTCTACTGAACTAGCACTGCAACGATTAGTCAATGTACTTGACGACGTCAACTATAAAAATTTGTCGACATGAAATTTCATTGTTGACGCGTCGTTTTAGACATGCCGTTTAAGGGAGAGATAGCAATCTTCTTATTAAGAACATTTCTGTTAATTTCGAACTGCAATGCACAACAGGAAGTGCTGGGGACAGTATCGCTTCCACTGTCTGCTATGAGTGCCTGACTGTAAGACTACTCATGAAGAAGCAGCATTCATGTGAGAAGGGGAAAGCAGCAGAGATATAGCAGAACGTTTTTTGTTTTTAAAAGTTTTGTACACTATTTAAGCACTAAATACACTTTTGAGAGGTTTTGAGGCGAGATATCAACTGTGTATATTATAATATTGGCAGTTTTATGAAAGTTGATGGTGAATCCAACCAAAAAGGTTAGCAGGGCCAGCCGACCAACCAGTCCTCGTTAACTCAATGGTAACTTTAGCTAGTTGGGCTGTGTTGGAGATCAGTAATTCACTTGAAAGATATTTAACTAGTTTAATGGTTTAATTAGATCAGGGTTAGGGGGTGTCAACTAGACAGTCGACTAAGTCAACTAAACGAATAAATAATTAACAGATTAGTTGACTACGAAAATAATCATTTATTGCAACCCTATACTGAACTAACCCAAACTTCTAATGTACAACTGATAAAGACTTACTTTACCAGAGAATTTCACTGGTATTTGCCCCTAAATATAGATATGTGCAGGGCTCTAGGCTAACCTTTTTCCTAAAGAGTACATGTCAAAGATTTTCAAGTAACAGTTTATTAACAATTTATTAAATACATATTTGTATGTGTTTACTGTGTGTGTGTGCGTGCGCTCCTTCTCCTTGTATTCAGTTATGATGTGAAACCCAGTGGAGGACTAAAGAAGTGAAGACCCTAGTATCTGGACACTGTATACCAGAGGTCCTCAAACGCTTCCTGTCCATAAATTTATTCATTTAGGAGCACATGTACTCACTGGGGAAAGTTAGCATAGAGCCCTGTAATGTAACCTAGAGATGCACAAAATACTGTGTTTAGGTGGTCTTAGGTTACCTCTTGGCTTAGGAGGGTTCTTACTATAGGTAGTAAACTAGTTAGTGAGGCATGCTAAAATTAGCCTACAGCAGGTACTAAGAGATTGGAAATCATTATTCAGTATTTGCTTAAGACATTTGTTGATCTGGAAGAACTACTGCTGTGTGTTAGAATGTGTACTACTATCACACCCTGCCTGACCAGACATCCATTATAGCCACAGGACCACAGTAACACTTCATAAATGAAAGGAGCAAGCTGTGCAGTTTATGATTTTACCTCTAAAAGCCAGCAAGAACAGCCGAAAACAGATAAAAGTTCAAGCTCACAGATTGTAATTAACAAGGACTAGACTAAGAAATGGGCTCAGGATTAGAACAGTTGAATGACACACACATACATTTTTTTTATTTATTTATTTATTTATGTGAAGAGTCTGATCTTCCATATTCCAACACTTTATTCTTTGATCTGTCCTCTTCTTTAAAAAGGCTGTAGCTGTGCGTGTCTGACGTTCTCGCCTATATATATATATATATATATATATATATACATACATACACACACACACATATACACACACAGTCATTTTTCCATTCTGATTGTATATAAGATGCTGTTTTGAAGGCAGAGTGGTCACACCAAAAGATTTAGAAGCATTTATTTTTTCCACAACTGCCTAAAGCTCTTGCACAGTTTTGTATGTTAAGTTCAAAGACCTGATTACAAAGCAGTGTTGACTGCAGCCCATATTCCATTTATTTCTAGGCACAGTGACAATGTTTCCATGGATTAATCAAGTGCTAGTTAACTTCTCTATGCAGACAGTATTTGTAAAGCAAGTTAACTTCATCTAAGTTTATTAGGTTCATCACAGAGGTAAGCATTAGGTTGGGGTTTCTAAGTTTATGTAGGCTGAAATTAAGACCTCAGGAATAAAAACATTTAGACTTTTATGGCTTTTAACCTTAGGATTGTTGCTGTCCAACTGTTGCAAAATTCAAGTTGAAAAGTAAATTAGGAAAGCTGTTGTGGATACAGAATAAGAGGTGGTGTGGTCCCAACAAGAAGGAAATGAAAAGCTAAGACACTTACATTGCCCATATACTCAGACAGAAGGTCCTGAAGAGCCTGGCGCACAGAATTGCATTCGGCCACAATGCGCTCCCTGCGGTCATCACGTGTGCAAGAAGAGTCGGCCATGAGGGCAGCACCACTGATAATGCTCTCAAGGCGCTCCTCCAGGGAAGGACGGAAGCGTTCCTCACTAAACGCCAGGGGGTCCACGATGATTTGTTTCTGTAAAGAAACGGTCAGAGAGGAAATTACACTGGGGAAAAACATGCTAAAAAGTCCACTGACTTTGCCCTCTCCATGCTCGAAGAGAGAAATCTGGCAGGCAAGAGGAGGGCTGATTTGACAGACTGACTGGCTGGCTGAAAACCTAAAGGGAAGAATGTGCTAAACTGTCTTTTGTGTGTCCATAGGCAAACAGAAAATAACTTTGTCTATGGTTTCAGTAGCATAGAGGCCACATCTTTAACAAAATCAAAAGGATTTGACCAAGAGCAATGTGAAATAATGTGCCATTTCTCGACTAATTGATAATATATAGCGACTTCAATGTCATTGCCCCATTCTCTGCATTTAAACAGATGATGTCACCAGTCCATAAAGAAATAAAGGATTTTAACAGGAGTTGAATGTTGCCATTATTACCATTAAAATTATATATTATACCATTAAAAGTAAATACAAAAAGAAACCGGTAATAGACAATCAGTTTCGCTCTCAATTTTAAACATGCAACGAAAAAAAGCAGCCTTTTCTCTATTACAGTTAAAAAAATAAAAATAAAAAAATGCTAACCAAGGCAACACATCCTTATTTAATCAAGAGTTCTAACCCAGATGAACAAAATCATGAAAACAGTAAACATGTACAATCCAAATTCTTTTGACAAGAGTGATTAGTGCAGCTCTGAGAAATACTTTTTCTTACTATGTTTTAATACAATTCCTTATATAGCGTGCATACGCAATAGAAAAACTGATTGGCATTTGCAAAAACACATACTGGGCTTTTCTAAATTGGACTCAAAACAGTCCTCTTCTCATCTGTGTCACACACAGAAAAAGGAAATGGTTTCTCCAAAACCTTTAGTCAGGGACAGTCCACAGTAGAGAACATTTTTTCTATATCTTTCGTAAGACTACGCCTGCTTCTCTGCTCTGCTGACACACAGTGTTTTTCCACTTATTGAAGATGACTACAGCTTCAAAAAGGCACATTGTCAGTGCTCTGACCGGAGAAAACAAGTCACAAAATGTATCAAATCATCTGGAATGGTAAAAATACAGCTACAGAAAAAGTCTTCTAGGGACCTGATGAATTAATCAACAATGAGTCAGAAAAAGACAGCAGTATTACCGTGTCTGCAATGTAGACTACAAGATCCATTTCAGACAACAGATGAGCCTATGAATATGTAATTATACCTATAAATATATAATCCCTTTTGTGAAAGAATCTGATTGTATAGCCTTTGCTACCTTTCATTTGAGTCACAGAAGTGCTACAGCAACCCACTCTCCTCTCTTTATATCTGCAGGATGACAGAGAACTTAAATGTCTGATTTCACAGGGGCACACCTGCTGAGAGAGGCAACTAGTTGACATGCTGGAGAGGCACTGCAGAGGGTTAAGGTATCACCGTGACAGCCAAAGAAATGACAAACCAACTCTGTGCTTCATGAAGACGACACTCTGCTACAAAATATTCCACAATTCAGCTGTTAGAAATGTGGTTTATTAGGCAGCCGCCCTCTATCGCAGCCACCTCCAGCCCCCTCCACGCCGTCTCATCTGACCTCCTCTGCGTGCGTGTCATATCACCATGGCAACAGGCACACGAGAGAGACACGGAGGAGGAGGGAGAGACAGAGAATTGGGGGGGACTGACTCATTTGCTAATTTTGCCTTGCACTTGAAATTGGGCATCAGAAAGGAGCCGGTCAGGAAAAGGCCTGCATACAAGTTTTCTTTGGGAGTGACTTTCTGCATGGCTACCTGTGAAATAATCAGTGATGCAACAGATCTGTGGCCTGTACTACGAAGGGAGGTAACTGGCTTATCCAGGTAACTTCAGGAGTAACTTCCCGATTAACCTGTACTATGAAAGGTGGATAGGTGTTAGGTCTGTTGCCATGGCAATTTACACTGCATCTCTAAACTGCACCAAGCAGGTTTTGTTCGTGGTTAACTCGAGGTTACCCTGTATACGTTGACTACACACCACATCTGTACTCAGTGTTAATGATGAGAAGTAGACTATTAATACACACCACTTGATAAAATATATTTAGGTTTCATACTGATTGGTTTCATTGCAATTGCAGCTGAAATTAAGTTATTTACATTTATACAGCGAGCACTGCAGCCTCTTTGATAGTAGAGAAGAGATCTTAATTAACAGGACAGTTCCTTAGATGTAGCCCATCTGTAGGCTACAACTGAATTCTCCGAAGTGTTTTCACATACAGTGGGGAGAACAAGTATTTGATACACTGCTGATTTTGCAGGTTTTCCAACTTACAAAGCATGTAGAGATCTGTAATTTTTTTTAATCATAGGTACACTTCAACTGTGAGAGACGGAATCTAAAAATCACTGTTTTCTTCTGAATACACCCAATCCACGGCAAAGTCTGTAACGTGCACGATAGTGATTGTGGACTAAACTCACAAGTATTTCCTCACTGCTAAATCCGATTGTAAAGTCTAATATAACTTTCCACTGCACATAATACATAGTAGACACGTGTGTGTGATGTTGCAGCCTTGCAAAGTTATTCATCCATCCATCGCCAACTGCTTATCCTGCATACAGGGTCACGGGGGGCTGGAGCCTATCCCAGCTGACATTGGGCAAAAGGCAGGGTACACCCTGGACAGGTTGCCAGTCCATCGTAGGGCTGTTATTTTCTCTCATAAATGTGTGACTATAATGTCAGAGAATATTCAAGTTTTTTACTTTTAGATTAATCGTGGAAATTCAATTTGGTCTCAGATTATTAGGCTACCCCTCTCCGCTGGCTCCTTTATTTCTATTACAATGGACCTTATTACGCTATACTACTCTTTATGGGGTTCATCAATAGTGATAAATGATCAGTATATATTTTATGAACGTTAAGAATCTTTAATATATTATTACACAAAGTACTATTTCTTGAGATTCAGCAAAAACGTGGTGTTAACTGTGTTCAAACAGCAATGTGTCCTAAAAGGACCTTAAGAAGTGAATCGCATAATTCGGCAAAACAGATATTGTAGGCTACCTACCGAAATTTGCATCCACCTCTTTTCTCAGTATAACAGAGCGTTACCTCCCGCGAGGTGTATGCAATTCACGGCAGGCATGCAGAATTCGGCACAACTCCTGCGCTGCAAAACGTCACTAGACCTCGTGGGAGCAAGGCCTGATCATTGTTATAAACTCACTGTAAACTCACGCAGTCTACCGGAGGTAGATTGTGTCTGACTTGATGGCGCCTTTTTTATTCCCATATCTATCAAGTCGGCGAAAGTCAGCCAGTTATCTCGAACGCACCTGTAGACTACCAGTTATACAGCGTGGTAACTTTGTTTTAACTGTTTTGAAAATGGGTCTCCAACATTGACAGCGTTTTGTTGGACAGATTTGTGCAGCAGTGTTTATGATACCAACCATTCAATTCACAGACAGGTCTGTTGTCCGTGTTTGTGAGAGAGAAAGAAAGGGAGAGTGACCGAGTGAGAAGATGTGGAGAGTGAATATGCGCTCCGCAGAGCTGCAATCAAGAACAAATTTACTTGGGCGGCTGTTAATCTACCTGGGTGGCCCGCCCAAGTAAAGCCTATGTATGGGAAACACTGTACATAATAGAGATTTGAACTACAATAAGAACATTGAAGATAATTAGGCTACAAATTTACTCCATATGATGCCAACAAGCCTCCCTGGCTTTGTCGGCCGCCAGGACATTAGATTTTGCCTTTTTATAGTTCAAAACTGTTAAACATACATTTCCATAACTGTAGCCCAGTAGCCAGTCCCCGCAACTATTAACGCAATTTCATCCAGTAAAATCAATGAAACTTTTCCACAAATTTGACCCATCATCACCGTCTCCCGCAAAACGTTGTCATATGTCAGCTTGTCACTTTCTTGTTTACAAGACATGGCAGACATTAAAAGACTGTGAAAAACAGTATCCGGATCTTCTTTACCAAAGCGGGGGTTAACTGTTAGATAAAACGAGCAGTATTGTGGTTGAACATAAAAGGAAATAGTCTATTGACAAACACTTTCCCACCACAAAACATATGCAGAGAGTGGTAAGCTGGTTTAAACTGTGATTTAAAGTAGACAGTGCATCTTTCTCTACCAATCAGGATACCATTACCCTAAAAATACAAATGTGTTGATAACCGAAATGGCATGGTTTTATATACTCAGTACTGACACAACTTTGGAAAGCAATGCTCACTTGATGAAGGATGCTTTAAGAGTAATGCCTAAGTACCACATTTGCTGCTTATAAATCTTAGCTTGAGTAAAATTTTCATTACTCTTGCTAAAAGCTACCGACTCATATGGAGAATCTAAAAGGAGGGCCTAAGCAACAGAAAGAAGGCAAAGCATGCTGGCACATAACTAAAGAGTGTGTAACTATCTGATACTCATCTTATGCTGCTGTTTTGGCCTGGGCTCTTGAAAAAGAGATAATGTATCTCAAGAGATTTTCTTGTTAAATAAAGGTAAATATAAAATTTTTTTCCAGTAACATGAATCCTTACTTATTGAACAGTAGGTACACTGCACAAATTTAAATATACCAGTATGCCCCCCCCCCCCCACACACACACACACATTCATTCTAACACATGACAAAGTCAAGTCATATGAAAGAGCCTCCTCTATTTCAAGTGAAAACAAAACTTGATTTGCTGCATTACAGGCCTGGCAGACAATCATCAGGGAAAATACTAAGCCTCACATTCAGGCAGTCATTGACTACAATGGATTTTCAGAAACTAGGGCTGGACGAGATGGCCTTAAATCAAAATTACAATTAATTGAACATTTTACCTTGATAACGATTAATGAACGATCTAGTTTTTTGCCCTCAAGGTTTATACTGTAAATATGTTAAACTATAAAATGTGGGGTATTTTTTCCGATTCACAGATCAAAACCAGTATTCCCCACATATTACTACTATACTACTGAAAGAATGAGAGCTGCTACTAAAATTTCCCATGATCATTAATATAATGCTTAACACTCAACGCTGGGCTATCGTTGTCTCCTCATTCATCAAAGGACCTCTACGTGACAGGTGCTGTTATAAGAGCAGCAAAGACTGGACGGGGCGCATTTTTTATACAGGACTGTATAAAAAATGATTAACAGGATTAAATAACAAAATAACCAACATGGGAAAATTTTGGTTTCAATTGCTTTTAAATTAATTGTCCAGCCCCGTCAGAACCTTGAAATGCTATGAGTTATGTTCATTTTAAATTGTCCAATATATTTTGTGACTATGTGCTCACTTCAGGAGCAGCATTGCCTGGGAAGTGACAGTCACTTAGATCCTATAACAGCAGTCATGATGTCATGAGGAATTACACATATACATGCAATTCACATGTGCAAAACTGGATATCTGGTTAATTACTTGAGATCCTATCATTAAGTAATTATAAACATCCATTTACTAAAAGGCGCCGAAGTTTTTTTCCTCTTCCCAGCCATAAAATTACAAACTTGCATCCAATGCTCCATCAACAGAAACACCTTGGTTTGCAATAACCCCCCTTAAGATGCCTGCTAAAGGCAATGAGTAATTAAACGGTGCGTCACACGGCCATGGGCACGTAAAACATCAGCATGCGGATTACTTCAATCATGTGGGTAAACAATGTCACTGTAAGAGCAACTCATCAAGTTACACACTGCTTCTTGCTAAATGACTAAAGAACTGATCAACACAAGACGGATGCGTCAAGCCAAAGAGAGGGAACAATAGAAACCTGTACATCTACAAAGCTCATTCAACGTGATGTAATTTGTCACTGTGGAGCTGTCTGTATATAAACAAAACACCAGTAAATAAAAAGGTGCTCTGCAAGTCTGAGGGATGTCAGTGGCAGTGAAAAAAATAAATAAATAAAATTCAGGTTCATCATCTTTGCATTTATCACCCCAGGTAGCATTAAGATGATTAGTGCAGTGATTTATCCAGCTGTTACCTTGATGCCATTTCATGTCAATATTATGACAACTAGTATATGTTTCATATATCTTTTTAGCTTCATATTTTTATCAAGATGTTACAATCTTCTATTGAATATGGTCTTAAACTGCATTGGGCTTCAACCTCAAACTGAATTTTTAACTTCATAACAGCTATATGAACAATTAGAGATCCAGAGAATGAAGGACAAAATAGTTAATTCTAAAAAGTTAAAAAAAGTTAATTCTAACTAAATAAAACAAACAAGTTAAAAACAAGATCATCTGAGTCAACTGTGGATTTTGGGGACACTCTGGATATAGTTTTAGTAAACACGGGAGAACACTGACTTTCAAAGATATAAAGATTTTAAGAATAAATATATGACAGCAACATGCAAAGTGTTTTTAGCAGATTAGGGTACCTCCCTGTAACTCCCTGACAATATCTGCATGTTCTCCCCTCTTCCCCAAATGAAGGTCATGTTTGCCATCTTTTTCTAAAAAAACAATATATACACTTTACTTTAGAGTGAACAAACCCAGCAACAGCTGAGCAAAGCTCAGCAGCTCCCAGCAGAGAAGAAGTAAACCTTTAAACTAAAAATTAATTTATAAGTACAGCCTAATGTACGTCTCTTTCTGAAAGCTAGAGTTGTGTCTCCTTCATTTGACAAAGAGAAAGAAGCAAATCAAGGAATGGTAGTGACTCAAGAACATATTCAATGTACCCCAAAGCCATGTCCCAATTTGTCCACATATCTCGTCCTAATTTCCACCTCAACCCCAAGCCCTGCAAGCGTTTTGGTCATTTTATGATTCAGCTGGGTTAGTTCTATAAACTAATATAATAAATCTGAACTCACTATAACCTTTCTGGACAAACCTAATCTCGGTTAGTAAATAATATTTTATATCATACCTTTGGAACTAACCCACTGTTGTAGAGAAAAGATGATTTTAAAATTGTAATGTTTTTATTATTCTGGCAGATGCCTGCATCTGGCTGGACACGTGAAAAAAGACAAATGGGCTGTGACTTGTAAACCACTCATTTGACTTACATCAAAATTGTTGAGGGCGTAGGCGAGCTCTCCACCCCCTGCTGGGTGACTGAGTGCTGAGTCTTCAGTAGCAGTGGCCTGGGCGGCGTTGGAGATGCCGGACACTGCATGCTGCAGCTGTTTGTAGATCAGGTCACGGTTGGCCTTGTAGGCCGCCACGTCAGGGTGCTGCAGGCAGGCACGGGACGCTGTGTACAGCATGGGGATGTTCCTCTGTAGCACCCCGCGAGCAGCAGCCATTTGGTCCTTGTGGTGAACGTCTTTTAGCTCCTGGCAGAATGGAATGAAAAAGAGCAAAGAAAAGGATGGGGGAAAAAATAATAGGGTTAATATGGAAGATGGAATACTTACAGGGGGCTGGGTGGTAATGTACTTTAGATTCAAAATGAGCTTGTCATGCCCTTATGGAGACACTAAGTGTGACAGAGTTTGTTCTGGATGACCCAGATTTATTTCTGTCCCCTGCGGTAACACAACACAGTCATAATCAGGCCATTATAATATGCCTTTGCAATTTAAAGTGTTGCTATTCAGACCTCAGCATTATATTGCAATTACATCTTCATAGGGAGGGAGGAGATAGTGATCGCTGGCATAGATTTATGGCACAAAAACCCCCAGCTTGCATATACAAAAAAAAAGAAAAAACCTCCCCTCCCAGGGCTTTTTCCCACTATTATTTGAAACATGCTCTAAGGAAAAAAAAAAAAAAAAAAAAAAAAAAACTGTCTTAAAGCCCCATTACGTCCTGCATTCACTTTGATTAAACACATTTTGCTATCCATAAAAATGTGCAATTACAAATAATTTCTTCACAAAATCATCATTTTGGCAAGTTTTCCATTTAAAGAGGGGGTACTATGGAGAATAAGAACCGTCTAGTCTCGGAGTAGATTTTTGCAGAGATGTTATTTAAGTGCTTTTGAAGTATGAAGCTAGGAACTCATCAGTGCTGCAACTTGCTGATGTGATGCAACTGCATGTAATGTTCTGGAAACCAAATAAATAAATATTAAAAAAAAAATCATAATTTTATATATATAAACAAAAAAATAATGACAAACAAACAAGTTTAAATATCAGAACATTGGCTAACTGCAGCCGCTGACATTAACAGCAGGGCTTCGGCTACTTATTGAATCTCTTACATAAGGGCCATGAATGTGCTTTTAGGGACTATCAAAGCTCCAGCGGACTTTGTTTCCAGCACGTATGTGGAGAGTCTGACCGTAGATGCTCATGGCTGGTTACCTCCAATTACCAGTTCCTGCTACACTGAACGGTGGTCAGTCTGTCGATGTCTCTTTACCTCCCGCGTCAAACACACTACGTAGTGATCATAGTAAGGAGGGTTTTAAAAACAGGGGTGATGACGAGGTGTAGGGACAGTATGATGATAGTGTTTTTATTGAAAATAAATGTTGATTCGATGTTATCCATTTATAATGGTCTCTTTAAAGTGATGCTAAAGATGAGTTTGCATACTCAACATCTGAGGTAATTAAGTCATTCAGTCAATAATCTAAATTTATGATGTTGGTGGCAAGTATTCTAACAAACATTTAAATCCTACCACTATCCACAGTGGCTGTCATTCAGTATGTATTCCTCAGGCCAGCATGAAGGATAGCTTAAAAATTACTTAGACTTACTTCGTTTGTAGTTAGCATGATGACAATCTTGGCAAATAAGGGTGAAATAAAAGGGAATATAATCTCAAAATAAAAAAACACTATTCATTAAGCTTTCTTAATTTCCAGTAATTAGCAGGTTTGTGCATCTACTGGATCTGCACCAAGAACCTTACAATGTTGTTTCAAGTGGAAAATGCAGTTCACTGTTGACTGCCACTTACACTAAAGCGGAGAAAAACGATGTGCCATGTCTCATCACAAGGAAATGGGTTTTGTCACATTTAGAGTCGCCTTTATGCTTTTTTCTTACACTCCCAGCCCTCTTCACTACAATTGGTAATAAGAAGATTTGTTCATGCTTACTGCATCTAATCACCCAGCTAAAGAATGAGGCACTCTTCCTCTTGCTTACTTCCTCCAATTGTTTTACTGATTATTTGCTCGGTGGGTTGAGAGCATGTTTTGTTATGAGTGACAAGACCACAAACACCTCATAACCTCCCAACACAATAAAGACCCAGCAGACTCCTCTGCTCCCACAATCTGACCTTGTCTCTCTTTTTTGCTAACTGTACATTACCTGCTGTCTCTTGGCAGCCATGAGATTCAGCTTGTCCACTTCTGGTTTCAAGGCCTTATACTGGATTCCAAGGTCCTGCTCTGTTCCTGCATTGCGCACTTTCACCAGATTGTCCTCCACCTGAGCCAGGTTGATGAAAAAAGTTAGACAATACTTCAAAACTTTTACTGTAAATGTTAGTTTTATAATGTCCAGGTGTATGCTCGGGCAGAACACATCGAGATTTCAAACAGCAATTTTCAAAATTGCAATCAAATCAAGCTGTGATTTTAATTAGCAGTAGCTTGTAAGCTTAAGTTTCCAAATGTGAAAAGTCCAGCTGGCTGGAATTAAATAAACAATGAAAGTTTTTTTTTGTTTTGATACATTTACGTTTAGTTTATGAATTAAATTAATAAAAAAAGTAGTTAATACCACCTCCCTTCTCCAGGCAAGACAAGCATGGACATTTGGGCTAATTGCTGTGACATGGAACAGCTATTCCAAAAATCTGGCCCATTTAATTTTACTTCATTATTTACACTCCCGTAGGGCCTAACCTCCCCTGGCTCTGTAGTATCCCTAAGTGAGAGATTGAGCATTTCTGGTCACATAGTGGCAAAAAGTATGTCTACTAACTAACAAATAAGTCTTTCTGGACATTATTAGATAACTCATGTAAACTTTCAGTACTGGGTGAATTGATTTACTCTAGCCCATGCTTTAATCAAATTAATTCCTAGTATCAATTTCAATGCTCAAAATAGGTAATCAGTTGGTAACACTCTTCTTGATAAAGAAAATAGAGAAGTAAGGCTTTGTAAATGAGCAGAATAATTAAATTTAAGAAAGTTCAAATTTACCTAGTTTGTAATGTATAATATTCAGAAGAACGTAACTCTCTCACCAGTTTAAGTTGCAGTAGAAGTTTGTAGACATCAGACATGTCTGCCAGCACCAACAGATGTGTGACTGCGGACAGGAGGGCTCTGGCAGCACGAACCATATTGCCCCTCTTCACAGATGAGCAGGGGTCTTCTGCAAATTCTCCAGAAGCCTGCCGCATTGAGTCACCTGAGAATAAGTGACAAAAACAAAACATCTCCTGTTACACCAAAGTTTAAACTGAAAAAAGAAGACCTTTGAACCAGTAACTGTTCAAAAATACCAACTAATGAACTACTACCTTAAAACCTAAGCTAAGGTTTCACAGAGCTAAAATGTGTACTTAATCGCTTATCGTCTGTGGCAAGAAATGCGTTGTCCCATCTTTTGCAATCATAAAACAAAAAATATGAAACTACATATCTGTTAAAATTTCTATTACCTGGGCATACTCCTCACAAACAGATTGTAATATTGATAAGACACACAAACTACATATCAGTTTATTGCAAAATCACATTAAATAATTGTTTTTCAATGCATTGTGATGGACATTTGATATTTTACTGTGTTTACCGTTTTACTTTGTATGCTTCATTATTGTAGACCAATGTTTCACTGTGTGGTTTTTGATTATTTTATCAGGTTGCAGTTGGGTGAAGGTTCCCATGGGAAAAAAGCTCATTAGAGAGTTTTCTTATCTGACTGTCCTTGATAGGCCTTCAACTCAGGGCAGTTGGTCCCTACTCCCTTCCTCCCTAAGACAGCTGCGTAATTTCAAGTCACCTGTTTCTTCACTGGCTGTTTGTCTTACATTCTGCACTCAGTATGTGTATCTGACCCTTTGCAAAGAATAAAACTCGTCGGGACGTCAAGATTGAACTCTTTATTTCAGAAGACTCACTTAAGGTTTAATTTCCATTTCAGCATTAAACTGGCTTCCTCCGTTATCCATTAAATCAGAAAACAATTCTCCTGTGTAAAATCTGTTTTATTAGTAGTAATAGTATTCGCCTATAGTTGTAGTAGAGGTAGAAGTAGTTTGCGAGAGAAGGGCAACAGTCTGACGCATTTTCCTTGCCTGCTTAATGTCAGCACATGTCACACAAAGTGACAAAGACACACTCACACATACACGCGCACACACACACACACACACACACACCCACCCACCCACCCCCCTCTTCAATGTCCAGTAATAATTTCCGCTTGCACACTGACATGCACACACAGCCTTAAAAAAATAAAATAAAAAATTGAAAGGGGTCGAGAACAAAGACAAAGGGCCACTGTCTGGTTTGTCCAGCACCACGCTTTGTCCTACATTGGATTGGCCTACACAGTTGACTGGGCACACAAATAGACTTTGCAGGCTCACATTATGAACAAGACAGTAAATCTTGAAATAGTTCACTTCAGTGGAGACACAGCCAAATTCAAAGTCTTAAAAAAATGCCTTTTAACAGCCGTGTCCAAATTAGCATTGGACTGAAGCAAAAACAGACAAGCAGCAACATGAATCATTTTCTTACAGCGATGAGGTGTGCTCTGGAAAACAGACAACTGAAAACTAATTTAGCAGCAGTTCATGAGCATCAGTTGTTACCATCTTGCTAAATACTTTTTCTATGACAATTGTTTAAATAGAGAACAACTCTATTGTTTTGGCAACTCTGCTTACAAGGATGTGCTATGATAGGAGTACTTCCCCTTCTACCCAGTGTGTGCTGGCATTGACTCAAGTAACCACAAAACTAAACAGGGTAAGCAGTTTAGACAATTATGGATGCTTTCAAAAACAATAGGTTATAAGTAGGGATGTAACAAAATGGTGTAGCATGGTATTTCATGAAACAAAAAAGCAACAAATGGATGGCAATATCAACTAAACCTTACAAAAATGGCTATGTGAGTGGTGCAGAGTAAGCGCCAAGTACCATGAAGTGTTTTGGGTTTTTTGTTCAAAGTCAAAGCACCAGTGTACCCTCTCACTCCAAGATAACGAGCAAGCTGTATTTAGATACAAAGTTAAGTGACTTCTTAGCTTTGACCACTGGAATGTTTGCTGTTTGTTTTGGCAGCCAATGGATGAGTTCCCCATTGATGTTTGCTGTGAGAATAAAAACACTCTGAGAGACTCATTTACAAATATATCAGGAATTCAAGTTCCTCTTATTTTCCTCCAGACTGTCTCCATTCCTCACAGTCGTCCAACTAAGTTTATACATTTGCTCTTAATCTTCATGAGAACATACTGATCTAGCCATGGGATGCACAGATCAGTTACTGCTATCAGCCCGATACTGACTCAAATACCTGGATCGGATATCGGTGACAAAATGGGGGGCAATCTATGGGGCTGATCTATTCAGTTCAATTACACGCATACTACATAATGCATCAGTAATTTGCCGGTAGACCCGAATATTTTGCTAGGAGAGCTATCGTAGCATGGAGAAAGCTAAAAACAAGGGGTCCAGAAACAGATGATATAAAATTTACAAAAGGCTGCAAATCCTCACATTTGAGAAAGTGTAATGGGGAAATATTCTATAACCTGGCTTTTACATTATTTAATATAACAGTAACATATAACCATAATAAGTAAGAATATCTGACATTGTTATAACAAGATTAAATAGTCTTTCATGACTTATTTTGTTTATCTAATAGTGGCCAAATTAATGCAATGAATAATACAGGTGAAGAATTATTACAATAATATTATTGTGGGGGAAAATCAGCTTGCTGCTCTGTACCATATCACACTGCCATTCCGATTCCTCAATAATGCCAGTGTATAATAATCTTCGACTACCGCATGACTGGACTGTTATTTTAGCTTGTCAGCACATCCATGCATCCTAAATATTTTGTAGACACTCAAACTGAGAAGCCCACACAAGAGAACAAATAAACAAACAGTGACCGGAATCTGTCCCTCCCAGCCTATGTCACCGGTTGCTGCAGGCCAGACATGAAACACCTAGTTATACAGCCGTGTAGACTAAGCACTGTGCAGCACGTTCAGAAGAGCTGACAGTTTTCACAGCCCAATACAAAATCAATGTAGTTAGCAGCACAAGTCTAAAGAGACCCTGTTACTGGGCCAGTGCAGACAGCTTCAGTTACAATGAAGCATATCTGTCAGACAGACAAACTTTAAAACACAGCTGTAATGTGGGTGTAAGGCAGAGCTAACTGTGGCTTAAGCAGTCCTACATCAGCAGCAACGGTCATCATACCATTAAAAAAAAAAAAAACTCCACAAGCAGTTTGTAAAATTTCTTCCAACTGGGCTGTAACTAACAATTATCCTCACTGCCAACCAATCTAGCAAACCTTTTAAGTATTTTAGTTTTTAAGATGATATAAACCATATTGTCCATTATACTTTACAATGTGATATCTTCAAACAAACTAGGGCTGCAACTAACAACTACTGATTAATCTGCATAATTGTTTTGTTTATAAAATGTCAGAAGACAGAATATATATATATATATATATATATATATATAGTTTTGGGGTCCCCCCCCCCCCCCATGAGCCTAATGTGACAGATTTCTTTTTTAATACCAAATTTTGTTTCATACTTTTACTGGGAAATTACTTCAGTGACTGATTATATAAATTGACGATTACTATTTTGTTAATCAATAAATTAGTTCCATGACTATTCCAGTAAAGTCATTGTATTTTCAAAAGTGCACTTTGTAATTAATTGTCAAATTCAGCAAAGTAATGATTTGAGCAGAGGGGGAAAAAAATAGACAAAGGTTGCACTATCAAACCTGTCGAACAGAGATCTCACATAGATTCTGACCACTTTCCCCCGACACAGAGCCAAAGTAGTCTGTGCAAATGATCGACAACACAGACCTCAAACAGTCCGCACCTTCAGGCTGTTATTCCCCCCAGTAAACAAAATCAATAAGGCCATTTTCAGGGGGCAGATAGTGATCAGGGCTCCTTTAATAAACTTTCATCTATCTAACACTGACCTGCGGCCCACCAAGTGCATGATGAAATGATTAAAATGTATATCACACAATAAGACGACAAAGACACAGACAGGGAGGGAAGGGCACGACAGAAAGTACAAGGACAAGAGCAGACAGAAAGGCCTGAGTAAAGAAGAAGTCTTTAACAAGACATGTCTGATTTTAATGATGCCGATGGTTCATAAAATATGATTTTAAATATTCAGAGAATGTGTTAATTGGACCAAAACATCAACTAAATTTCAAATAATTTGAGGGGGAAAAAAAACTTGGTCCACTAGCCACTTCAACATGCACTGTCATCCTTAATGATCATGTCAGAATTTTTTTCTTCTCCTTTTTTAAAAACAGCTGGTGAGCCGCAGCTGGGTGGAAAATGCTTTCTGAATCCAGGAGGGCTGGGGGGGTGTTACCCTACTCAATAGCCATATTATCAGTCTAGGCACGCTCCACTGAGCAGCATGGCATAGCTGACAGCCAGGCCTAGGCATCAGCTAACAACAGTCACTGAATTCCAGCCCAGTGACAGCTTACCACAACTACAGTAACATTCCTGGGCACTGAGCACTGCACAGGCTATCTAACGACATGTCATTTACCTCCCAACTACTCAGAGCAGAGCTCGAACATCTAACTCGCTGGGCATCTGGGGAGAAAAGACAGTGACACAGATCGCTTCACAGGGTGATAACAGCCACCCTCAAGTCAGCTCCCTGGTCTGCTAGTGTGTCAAAATACAGATATTCAGAGCAAAAAAGAATAAATAAGACTTAATGCGGTTGTTAGGTGATGGGATCTGCTATCACAAGCCAAATGGTCATTCATTTTGCGGGGGATCTGATGGCATTTTCTGGTCTCGGGATGCATAAGTCTTACAGGCTGACCCAAAGATCAAGGAAGGACCCATTTTTGCCTACTGATATGAACAAGAAAACTCAAATACATAAGTCTGAAAATCTAATTGTGATTTTTCTGCCAGATATTGCAATTACGATTAAATTTGCTGTTTTTTTTTTTATTTCAGCACAGAGCAGATGAAACAGACAGGAAGTCAGTCATAGAACGGCAGAGAGAATCCAGTCGATATTCAAAGTAAAACACACATTGCAGACTCCCGATCGTACATCAACAATAAACACACCACAACAAAGACACAATTTAAGTACATTGTAGAAGCACAAAAATCAAGGAAAACTGAACAAATAAGCAAAATCAGAATAACTCAGCAAAATCAAGACTGGCAAAACACTCTTATTCTGAAATGCTTATTCAGGATATGTAGCCTGCACAGAGCGGAATGGGCTCACTGAGAACTGTTATCAATAGTTGAAGCACACAAAATGACGAATTAACAACAACATGTAGGCCAAAAGCTCCGCTTTTGAGACACTTAAGTGTGAGTTGACGCCGGACAAAACCGCGGCATAGCCGCTGCATGTGTATATTTGGCTGGCGCCATTATCCCACACGTTTTCCTCTATTTAAATCACTGTCATCACAATTAGCTAATTTCATTCTTTCAAATTGCAATATCGATTTGAAAACAATCGGTCAGCCCCACGAGCACATTAAGCTCACTATACTCTATACACTCTGCACCTGACAAGTATCTATTAAAACGGACACCTCTCAAACAAAAGGGTGAAGGAAGGTTTCTATATTAACAATAATAGGATGACTACAGGGGAATTATATTGCAGTGCTGAGTGATACAGGGCAGGGAAGGACAATGTGAAATTATCTCAAAAGTATTTAAAAAAAAAGTGAACATGTAAACAATTGCACATCAATAAATATTTGCTACTGGAAGGTGCAACTTTACACATAATTTGCCATAATTTCAATGTAGCACATTCATTTCATTAACCATCGGTATAAATCATGCCGTCTAGGATACAGTGAGCTGCTGTTGAATGCATCTAATACAACATGACTCTCTACGAGGACCTGCAACTTTGAGATTTCATTTAACTAACGTTATAACTACATCCAGAGCCGTTACACTCCGACTACAGCGTTTCACATCTACAACGTCACAAAAAGAGGAGCTACAGGAAGCCGTGTTTACATGTCCGCTCTGGTTTAATCATTTCAGACGCGCCGACTAACTGCAGACAGGCGGCTCGCAGATATATTTAGAATACACCAGAAACTATAGTTTAACGGCTCATTAATGTTAGCGCTCCTGCACTGATAAACACGACATTAGCTTTGTGGCTAATTTAGCAACAGCCAGCATTAGCTGCTGTAACGTTACCTGATATTACAGAATATTTAGAAGTGATGAACTAGGGACAAATGTGGACCGTTCACTCGAACAGCCACACAGTTTCAGAATAAATCTACGGTTACGTCTGTCAGCAGCGTAGCTTCCAACACCCAACTACCGTAACATTAAATTGCTGTGAGCTGGTAGGAAGCCAGGAGATGGCAGTGAAAAACGGGAGGGTTAGCAAGTCGTGAATCTTTTGTAAAGTCATGTAATTAACTTTACAAAAGACAGACTCACCGCTCATACAGCCCTCTGCGTGTTTCTAAATGCTGCGTGTAAGTCAGCTAATTGTTTTCTTCTGTGGTTTTTGTGGTGAGGTAGTGTAGTTAACAGGGGAGGTGCAGCTGGTCGCCCTCTGGTGGGCAAACTATGCAACATACTGACATGAGTGAAGGATCTGACTCTAGGTTGCAATTAGCTCATATCGGCCGGCCGATACATAGGTCGGGCTCTAAATAAGGCTACTTGTTCTACAAGGTAAGCAGTGTTTCCCCTATATGCATTCAGGAGCGGCGGTGTGCTGCTCCTAAAATTTCCCACGATCATTAAAC
This sequence comes from Micropterus salmoides, assembly GCF_014851395.1. Lineage (NCBI taxonomy): Eukaryota > Metazoa > Chordata > Actinopteri > Centrarchiformes > Centrarchidae > Micropterus > Micropterus salmoides. The sequence continues at coordinate 13,371,676 of NW_024044237.1, forward strand.
TATGCACTACAAATGTTTTCACTCCCACACTGTGCGAGCACGGCAACACTCCATGCTTGGCTAGCTTCTTCTCCTCGTTCTATGCAGAAAATCTACGTGACAGATGGTGTTATAAGAGCAGCGTAACCCCTGTAAGAAATCGGGAGGTGCGTAGCAAGTGTATTGTCCGAGTGGCATAAAGTGACGGTGAGCGCGAGTGGAGGAAAATATTCAGGCAGTAAATGTACTGTGTCGGTTACAGTGTGTCTACTTCTTAAGACCAAGAAAAGTTTGTCTGTTGTTTTCCCACCTGCTGGAAAAGTGAAGCACGTTAGTGCTAGCAAACAACTCCCCTCCCCTTCAGACTGCGCAGCTGAGCAGGGAAGCTTCTACAGTGTCCTAGGCTGCGTCTTCTGGCTGCTATGTAACTTAACATTAGCTCAATTTATAGAAAGTAACTGGTAGATGGATTTTATTACTGCCTACTTGTCCATTGTTGACTCTCTCTACAACAGAGTAAGTTACAAAAAGAGCAAACTCACGTAGCCTACAGCTCTGTCCTATACAGACTGATTCAATTATTTTTCAGTTTTCAAGTGAGTGTGAAAAAGTGGTTGTTAGGAAAAGAAAGGATGGTCGTTTAGTGATGCAAACTAGTCCTTTTAAGCTAATGAGGAGACGTTTCTTTTTGGATTTTAATGTGCAAATAAAATGTACCTCAGAAGGGAGGTGGTTTCATATGAACAGTCTTATCTATAATGATTCTGAGGTCATATTAATAGGGTCTTCCTGCCGTTAAGGCTTAGGGGGTGATGCCCAAAACATGTTGTGCATAAATGTAAAATCACTGTGGAGAGCATCAGAACCAACCAAATTACTTTCCACAAATCTAATGGTTGGAGTTCCTCCCCAGTAGACTGATCTTTGGGGGTAGGTTATTTAGATCCACAGACCCTGGAATGCTGAGTTCACTTAACAACTGCCTTTGTGAAGTTAAAAAATGGATGTCAAATAATTTCCTCCAGCTGAACAGAAATCCTGGTCATCGGGTCTCAGCAGATGGCAAATCAAATACTGCCATCTGCTGGTTCCCTAGTAAATCACATTAAGCCTGTGGCAAAGAACCTTGGTGTTTGGTTTGATAGTAATTTAAATTTCGAGCAGCACACCACAAAGCTTGTTCAATCATGTTTTTATCAACTTAGAAATATAGCAAAAATTCGATCTATGTTAACTTTTAAGGACACCGAGACCATTTTACACGGCTTCGTCTCATCACGCCTGGATTATTGCAACAGCCTTTTCACCTGTTTAACCCAAAAATCTATTGATCGACTCCAGACTGTCCAGAACTCAGCTGCCAGGCTTTTAACCAGAACAAAGAAATATGACCACATTACTCCTATTTTAGCTTCATTACACTGGCTCCCAGTATGTTTTAGAATTGACTTTAAAATTCTATTGATCACTTTTAAAGCTCTTCATGGCCTCTCGCCTTGTTATATTTCTGACCTTTTAGTCCCATACGCACCAGCACGTACCTTGAGATCCTCGGGCAGAGGTCTGCTGTCTGTTCCAGAGTCTCGACTGAAAACTAAAGGGGACAGAGCGTTTGCTGTCAGGGCCCCGAGGCTCTGGAACAGCCTGCCCGAGGAAATCAGGTCGGCTGAGTCAGTGAACTCTTTTAAGTCCCTTCTTAAAACATACTTTTATAGGAGAGCTTTTCCCGATCTTATTTGACTTTATTTTATCCCTTTTATTTTATTGTATTTTACTAATTTTATATTAATTGTTCATGCTCTTATCTTGTTTTTTTGTATTATTCTTTACACTTGTTAAAGCACTTTGTAACTTGTTTTTGAAAAGTGCTCTACAAATAAGGATTATTATTATTATTATTATTATTATTATTATTATTATCTGTTCTAGCTTTTCCAACTATTTGTTCAGAGATGTGGTGAAAATAATGGCCCAATATGATGTGAAATTACATATTTGTCATTGGAAAACGTAAAATTTTCCCCCCGACCATGACCACCACGAGCAACACCAGAACATTAATCTAAAGTTCACACTAAACTATGGGAAAACACTGATGTTTTAAGCTATTCTATTGTGCATCACATGCTCATGGACACAAGAGAAATGTTGCTGAGACATGTTGTGTTGGGGTTTCATATTTAGACAAAAAATTTTCTTCTCCGCTGCTTCAACTCCATCCTAGGGGAAACACTGGTAAGTCAAACCAAAATACACAAAAACAAATATATGACTGAACGTAAACGTAAAATAATATCCACCATTATGGTTTTATTTCTCTATGGTCTATGGTCTAACCATAAATCATCCATTAACCACCTCCCTTTATTGTCACTGAAGAACGAGACAGAAAGAAGAGGGGAAACACTACACCAAAAATAGCAACCTCTGCTACAAGAACACGCGCACTTCTGAGGAGAAACATGGTTCAAATGGATCCTGGTAGAAGGCAAAGCAATGACATTGTATGTAGCTTGATATGGATGTCAACAGTCTGAATGCTTCAATGAAAAGTCTCTCTTAATAGGGTCCCTGAAAACCCCATAGCAAAAGGAAATCTGTCAGGCTCAAAACATATTCTTTTTTTCAAGGTCTTCCACTGGGGCAGATGATATGTACATAGTTTATAAATTATTTATCATCCATCCTATCTTTCACTAAGCACTCTGTACAAGCTGGAAACCACATACTGTTGCAATATGTATTTTCAATATACCTTGCTTGCGGACATCTTCCACAGCAGCAGTCAGCTCATCCTTAAGGAACTGACTTTCCTTTGCAATCTTTTCTCCTTTCTCCAGGAAGTTTTGGGTAGCAGTCTCCACCGACGCCGCCAGAACATGAGCCTTCTTGGAGCGTCCTTTCTTCTTGTTAGATGGCCCTTTGTTGCTGGAGTTTACCAAAGTGGTGACCTATAGCAGGGACACAAAATGGTTTAACAACAGAAACAGCTGCTTTGGGACCTTACATGTATTTTTGCAGACTACAGTTATGCCAACAGCTACAACACTGCTGTATTAGCTTTCCAGCAAATGTTCAAAATGTTGTCTCTAAATAAGGTTTAGAGGTTATTGTTTTTTATTCAATATACCTGACATTATAATGTTACTTGCTATTGGTTTAGAACTTAGACTGTTGACTGTCTTTTAATACTAATAACTAATGTTAACTATGTATTAGCATTAAATTGAACTGACTGTATTTTCAAGCATTTTTTGTAGCCAAGACTGTGCATACATTGCAGCAATGAGACAATCAGTATTTTATCAAAATTGCAATGTGACCAACTGAAATTTTCAAATCTCAGGAGCTGCAGTATTTGTTAAAAGATAAAATGGGTGTCAAAATACTATACAGGATCTCTGGATAATTACTAAGCATTTGATTTGCAAATAAAAATCCAAGAGAAACATCTCCTACTTAGCTTAAATGGACTATTTTAAATCCCTAATTTACTTCATTAACCTCAGCTCCATGGTCACCACCTTCATTTCTTTAACAACCAGTTGTCAGACTCCTCTGACAACTGAAATATAATTATCAGGAAGTACAGTATATGTACAAGACAGAGCTGTACACCAGTTTAGTCTAAGCTTGTACCTGATTCTCAGCCATGGAAAAGTAAGTTAGGTAGTAATGACATTCCGCAAATTAACATTAGTTTGTTACTAACAGGTAACAGCCAAAGACGTGCTGTACAGGGGAGATGTTAGGTAGCACTAACCACCTTCACATTCCTAGTAGTTGGGGAAACTACAGACTTTTATTAACAGACACGCTGAGAACTACACTGCATGTTTACTACCAGACTGAAACTTACTGCTACTATTTTTCTCCACTAACTTTCACTGTCATGTTCTGCCGCTCGCGCTCTCTCATTCGCTAGGCCACACACACAGGACAATGTTACGCAGGGAACTTGTCAAGCGTTCAGTGTTACCATGCGAGTTAAAATCATTAATTGCGCACTGATATTAATGACTGTGTGACATTTTAGTAGGGTGGTTATTCATTCCGCACAGGGGGGGGGGGACGATGACCATAGACTGTATATCTGTTATGTGCGCGCCACAGACCTGCACTTCCGCGAGTTCCGCCCTTTGGGTTCCGTCAACATTACGTTATCAATAAACATTTAAATAATCGATTTTTGACATTTGTTAATCGACTCAGAATCTTCCACATCTAATAACGATTTTTTTCTCCCACCTCTACAAAATACCATTTTTAATTAAATATTGTCGGCCTGTCTTCTAGAGACATCTTTGTTTGGTACAGAGCCCCACTAAAATCACACTGTAATTCATTTGAATGTTTTTCAATGAAAAGAGAATAATCATGTAAAAATGGTCATTTGTCCTAGTATCCTGGTAGTAATCATATTCGCAATATCAGTCAAAACAATCGCAATTAGATATTTTTTCTCGCCTTACACTTTTCCTAATATTCTAAATAAAAATGCACACCGCATTTACATTACCTGGGTGACCAGGGGTTCCAGCAGCCTCTCCACTGCCAGAGTACGGATCTCTAGACTCTTTGGGTCCCATTTAAAGTTGATGTTGGCTGTGTTGATGCTCGTCATGGTGTCTGGAATTCTGGCGGTTAAAAAAAAATGAACAGAGTCAAGGGGAAGAATTTTAAACAGATAAGAATTTTATTCTTCAGATGCAATAATGAAACACAATTTCAACTTCATCAAACACTGAATATCTGTTGGCATATGAGATGATTGTGGCAGTATGTTATAGGGGACAGCCTTTTAAAAGATACAAAACATAATTATAAAAGATACAGTGGAGTAAAAAAAAAAAACCACTATAAGTTTGCTTACTAAATGAAGCTTCCTTTCGGATTGTCAGACTAGTAGGTCTATAAAAAATGTTTAAAAATAACATCCTTGTTTGAAGCAGCACTGCTCCATCCCTCACAGAATGACTGCCAAAAGCAGACCACTGTAACACTGAGGCCCAATTTCGATTTCTCTTTTCAGGCAGCGATTGCAACTCCATTGATTAGCTATCTAACATGGAGGGGCAGGGATAATCAGCAGGCCCTGAGGGCTGAGGGGCTTCAACTGAAATGTTGGTCAGCGGTATTATGAGAACAATATAGGGGCTAGCTATTAGCCTACATTATCAACAAAGAGGCTTAAACATTAAAAACACCAGAAGCACATTTGAGTGATGACTACCTAATCTTATACTGAACTGTTACTGAGTGGATGTGCTTTCAATTCTGCCTTAAAAATCATGACTAATGTTTGCATTTGGATAGGCTTTACTTGTTTGAAAGGGGACAGTGTACATTAATCAACATTAAATCAATGTAAATATACCCATGTTAGCTAAAAAGTGCTAATTTTCAACAGTAGAATGATCTACTTGTTATGATCTATGGCTCCTTTTAAACTTTTAATCAAAAAGGAGAAAAGAAGAATGGATAGATGCAGATTGTCTGGCACAGTTGTAACTCATTTTATCACGGACAAAAATCTTAAGGCACTTCCTTACTACTCACATACGCTTTAATCTACAATTACTCATCAACCACTGTGAGGTTTCTCATCCACTATAACATCAAAAGGTCACTTCACACAAACCACCCAAAAATATTTCCCAAGCAAGCATCCAACCATGCAGATTGTTTTGATTTCATTTGCTGAGGTTTCAGATCGCCATGCTTAAACAACTGTGGCAATCTTGATAATACACATATTAATGAAACCGTTTCTATGTGTAACTTATATAAAACTAAACTTGAAGAGCCCAGTAGGAAGGGCTCTTTACAGAAACCTCACAGTTGGTCTGGACAGCCATTCAAACCACGTCTACCTACGAAATAGCTGCATTTAACACTGGTCTATGGATTATTCCAAGTAACTGGGACAGCGGATGTGAAATTCCGTCCACCTCCTCTGTATGGGTGTGGCAGAAGAAGTCCCAGAGACAGACATTTCAAAATCCAACGAAACCAAAACGATTTCCCACGCTAAATTCCCCCGGGGGTAATGCAACTAGGGATTTGGGCGAAATAACTCTTAGCAAATTAAACCATTTGATCTAAGACACGCCCGCAATAGGCTACTATGTATTTTATGAAAATGTAAATACTCTATCCAATTAAATAAGAGTCTTCCAAAATGAAATAATAAACACGGGTAACGTTAACGCTAATAACTAACGTTAATGGAGGAGTGACAGAGTGGGTCAAACACCTGGTCAAAGCTAACGTTAACTTAGGTGCTAACACTAAGGTTAAGTAGCTGCAGTTGCACCTGTTGTAACGTTAGTTAACTTTACCTGAATTAAGGTTGGTTTTGTCCAGCTAAAGTATTGTTAATTGACAGTATAACAGGTAACGTTAAATGACGCGGTTGGGCAGACTTTAAAACCAGTGTTTGCAAAGTGAACCTATTTTAAACGGGAATTTTCTTATTAACAATTCACCGTTAACTTAGCTCAACGTACGTTGTGTTACCTGCTAACTCACAGTGTGTCAAACGCGGCACCTTGCTAGCGCTAATGCTAGCCGACACAACAAACATTAACGTTAGCTCTGTTTGCCTAACGTTACTTTAATCCTGCGAAAACCTGTAACTGTCGAGTTAATAGGCTGCCCAATTTAACTGAACCATGTAAGAACTGTATGAGTATCTAGCTTAAATACAATAACAGGGAAACGTTGTAAACTTACCGAAAACAATCCACTAGAAAAACTGGAGTTTAAAAGTTCAAAATGGAGGAATGAGAATTACGGAATTCCTTGCCTGAAAAGTTTTCCTCCCCTCGCTGACTCAGTTTAGTAGTCCTCCTAACTGGCGGCTCAACAAGGTTACTTCCTCTCGAAATATGTATCGAAAAGTGAATACAAGAGCAGCTTAAAAAAGGAGATTCAGCAGTTAGATTCCTGTAAAGTTTCGGTTAGGATCGTTTCGATGTCGCAGACTATTGCCCAACAATGGATGAGGCGGAGGGAGGGGGGGGCTGGGGCGGTGACCGAGTTCCTGAACTTCCTGGCAGCGGGGCAGGGCGACCACAAGACACAGCAAGCCCGCAAAACGAGGAGGTGTGTTGGGCGTGGCGCTCACTCCGTGTGTCCATATATGGATTAATTATTGCTTCCATAAAACTAGTGCCCGACCAGGCCAGGCTGTGGGATGGCAGGTTTACCTTCCTAACATTTAGACTGAGGGAAGGAGCTAGTTACCAGGACTGACAATCCGCGGAGCGTTCAGAAGTTGAACATAAAATCATTATCACATAGCCTACTTTTAGTCCCTGTAAATTTTAAGAAAAGTGAATAGTTTATTTAATCCTGATAGTAGCTATTCACTTGGTTTCTAGTCATTGTCGGAAAACTTCCAAAAACCCTGTTATTTGATCCGGAGCTCACCTTAGGCAATCTTAACAAAAACATACAGAGCACCAAATCTCATTGTGCTTTTTGTCACAAGTGTCTTCAGTTGTAGTCAAAACTTACAACCAACATTAATCAGAAAAGGATAATGACGCATTATTCCAGCCTTTGTTACATAATATACTATCCAAAGTTAAGCGCATAACAAGGCATTTTTGTTCACTAAAATAAAAATCACTTAGGTTGAGGATTTAAATACTGTCTTTGTTCCATTTGGGAAAATCTCACTTTTTGTCAATTAGAAAATTATAGCCTACAGCTTTTCAAATCAAATGTGGTTGTAATCTAAAGTATTATTCCTTCACATAGGCTACAGTTATTTGGCAGAATATGTGTCATATTTTGTAAATGGTTGCCGTCTCATTTTGGAAGTAATATTTTTTCTTGTTGGTCCATTTAAAGTCTGAGCTGACATGATGCAAATGTATTTTATTTATTCACAAGCTTACAGTGTATCTTCATTGCTAAACCATATGATACATTCTGTTCCCACTGTTTCTTTCCTTTTAGTTTTTCAATATCATTTAGAGCAGCTTGGTGTCAAACCTTCCTAGACTTCTCAACTAAGATTATTGTTTTTTAAGTCATTGGGTTTAAAGTCAACAGAAGCTGCCGGAAAAAGACAGTGCCCCAGAGTCAGCTGGTGCAGCATCAGGTGGACACACACACACACACACACACACACACACACAATGAGCTGCTTGTGGCTTTGGTTTCTCATATTTTATTAATATATAATAAACATCCTACTACAGTAGCACTGACATTTTAGATGATACTTTTATTCAGATAGATGTGTCACAGATGTCCCACATTTTACAATTTCAAGGTCCAGGAAAACTATATAAGCTATGATCAGTATGCAAGAGTCACACTTTTATGGTTTGTTGCAGCTGTGACTGATAACATTGAGACATTTGATAAACATATTCAAGAGCCAAGTATTTTTGTTTGGGCCTAATGAAGTGTGAAAGCCATAAATAGATTATCTAAAGAGGCCAGGTGTCACCCCCCCGCCCCCCGCCTCACTTTTCCACCTAAACACACACACACAAACAATGGATAGGCTGTCTCTTTAAACAGTGGTATCATGCTAAAACATGGTTATTTATAAAAATAATAATAAATAATTACTTTTTTGCACCTTTCTGTTGGTTTGTGTGCTCAGTAAATCTCATTGGCTAAAGATAAACCTATTTACAAAAGAAAAAATATAATCAAATATGACAAAGCAGTGCAAGCAGATAGGTCATATTAAAAATTATATATAGAGAGAGAGAGAGAGAAAAATGTGATGAAAAAAAGAGAAGATAGTCATCTGCAATTCAAGAAGGTGACCACAGACAACATTACAAACAACAATGGTGTTTTGTTCTGCAGGCTAACAACTAACACACTTCTATTTGTTGGCTGTGGTAGGTGTTAATTAAGAAGCTCCACCAGTGCAGCATGAATTACAGTCCTGGAGAGAATGGGCTTACAAATGTACTTAGGAAGCTCTTAATGAAGGCCTCAGAATATAATTATCTTTTGGAAAGACACTCCTGAATATTTTTTGCACAATAATAAATTGCAAAGTAATTATTTTCTCCATGGAGTTTTGACCATGCCAAAAGTGAAGGGCCGTGCATTAAATAGGCATATTAAATTCCTGCAAACGGAGATGTATCAGTGAACTATCTTGTGTGTAATATTAATTTTAGTCAACAACAGGAGGACCCGCCACTTACAGAGTATAGCAGGTATTTGTTTATCCAATAAGGACTCTGTGGTGAAGTGGGACTGGAGGTGGTGCAATTGTGTGCTTGAATGATGAATGTTTGTCCAAGTAACAGCTTGCTAGGGGGGACAAGTTTGGGTGTCCTTGACCTTCAATCTTTTTGTACCTGTTGGGCCCGACAAATGATAAGAGCACAGCATGCTATAAATAATTCCATCTCATTATGAGGAAGTGCACATGTTTGTCACACACTGAATGTATAATTGAGCACATGCAAATCTGCGGCGTGTGGAACTATGGTGGATTCAAAAAATACAATGGCAAATATATGTTATTTTTGCATTTGTAATCATAGCCTTAGGTGTTCATTGTCCAAATTATTTTAAAAAAAAACTGTGTTTATGTTATTAAATTTGTTATTTTCCCCCTGAGCATTCTGCTCAGTCATACATCAAAATTTATTTATGAAGCACATTTAAAAACAACAGTGGACCAAATTGTTGTACATTGAAAATATAGCAAAAACCATAAAAACAACAGTAAAAAAAGAAGGCCACAAAGACAAGTTTAAAAGACAAAGGAAAGGTAACTATCATAATGAGTTATAATCCAGAGGATAAAGAGGCGGTGTAGGGGCCAGCTTCACTTTCAAAGGCTATTCATTCCAGAGTTTGGGGCTACAACTGCAAAGGCGCACCTTCCTCTGTGCTTCAGACTTTATGTTGGGACAACAAGGAGCAACTGATCAGCTGACCTGAGTGACCTTGATGGGATGTACTGTTGTAAAAGGCTGGAGAGATAGGTTGGAGCAAGCCCATTTAATGATTTGTAGGTAAAAAATATAATCATGAAATCAATCCTTAAGGGAGCCAGTGAAGGGAGAGCAACACGGGGGAAATGTGCTCTCGCTTGCGTTTTCCTGTTAAAAGGCGAGCTGCGGTATTCTGGACAAACTGCAAACGTGAAAGGGAGGCCTGGCTAACACCAACATGAATTAATGTCTTATTGAATGCCAGTTCTGGGCAGCGTTCCATGCCAATAAGAGAAACACATGCACGATTGCAGTCACAGGTGAGTTTCTTTTGCAATTGTATTATCATCTATTGCTTTGCAGACATGGATGTTACTGTACATTACAGCCTCCTGTCAAAGTAGCTACTCATACGTTTACGCTGACTGAACTGGAAGCTCCCTCACTGCAGGAGGATTTTGTTCCCTCGCATAAGGAACACAGTGACTTTCAGCCTCACCACATTCACCTGACTCATTGTGACAGCTGTCCATGGAGCTGCATGATGTAATCTGCAGGCTCTCCCTTCCCCGGTAAGACCTTGTACCTCCATGATTAGAAATGACTGTGGTGCAATGTGGGCGTCGTTCCCCCCACAGCAATACCCAAAGGGTGGAAAGGAAAGTCAACAGGCTAGTAACACTAATGATTATCTTCGATAGCAGTCATTCAGTGTGACTTTCTCACAGAGGTGAAAAGAAACATGCATTACCGCAGGGAATTAACAAAAAGTCCTGTGGGGGGACATAGCAGACAGCTAGGTGTTGGAGCAGTGATGGCATGGTTTCAGAAGGCAGTCTTCCCATCTGACTGAACCATTGAGAAGGTTGCTGCTATAAGCCATGGTTGGCAGTCTTTTGAGCTCCACCTGCTGGTTTAGACTATGGTGTTGCCTTTAGTCCATGTGGTAACTCTCCATGGCTTTAGAAGGAGCAGGAAGTAACTGAATGTCATGCTTCTTTTCCTGTTGCTGGACCACGCAGTAACCTTTGATAGTGAATCGTTTCCCTCAGATGGTCTGTTTTTAGCAAATGTGGCTTATGAAATTTAGATCTATAAGATTCCATCTCAAGCCTGGCATTTAGTCTGAGAGGCGTCTTCAAAGAAAAGTTCAACTTAAAGAGGTGAAGTTGACATTTCTAGCACAGCGCTGTTGTCAGTATTAAAACAAGCGTGTACGATTTACTTTAAATTCCTTTTGTGATCAAATTACGCCAAACATGTTTCACAGACGAGGAGACAATAGCGTGTTCATGATCATTTTTACACAATCAATGATTACTGACTGAAATGCAATTACCAGCAGACGGCAGACTGCAAACACACTCATCAGAAACCTTGATTTATTCCACAGTTCTCCTGGGAACTGCTGCCCTAATTTCTTGCTTTCCAAGTGGGATTCAGGCTACAAAGGAAGGTGAAGAATGTGGAGGAAGACGCAAAATGAAACATAATGCAATTCCAAGCTGTAATGAGTCACAGGTTCAGACACCCTCCAAAGTTATTGAGCCAAACATGGTATAAAGATGTCTGTGTGCTTCAAAAATACAGTATATGGCATACACTTTGATAGCATGTAAGCACAATATATGCACAAGGTCAAAACATTACTGCATGGCTTTCATTTTTTAATAAGGAGCTCTGAGGGCATCTGTGTGTCACAGGCTTAAGTAATTTTTTTTACACACAGATATGCAAATATAAATATAAATATTGAGCTTTTATTTTGTAAAGGGTCAAACAGCCAGAATACATTTTTAAGTGAAAGAGAATAAAATAGAGATAGAGAGGAAGACTTCTTTAAGGTTTCAAAACTAAGTATACCTATAAAAGTACCACTGTAGCCTAAGGTTCCTAATGAGAACAGTATGTTGTTCTAATGTGCCAAAATATGTCACATATGTAAGAAATAAAACAAAAGAAACATGATTGTAATGGCAACAAATCACGTGTTTATGACTCAAATATTATGAAAGCCTGAAACTAAATTTATACAGTTTATATAGAGATGATGATGATATGTCTATGACTACACACTAAATCAAAGTATTTTAATGCATGAAGCAGCAAATGTAATTTATATTTCTTCTTAAGTTTACTTTTTATAATGTTTGTGACACTGTCAGTATTTTGAGCATCGCCGTCTCTTTTGGTCAGCTTTGAATATATTCTATCCACTGAAAATGGTGAACGGTCTTGAGTCTGACTACAGTAGGGAAATAGTAGATGAAACATTATGCTGCCTGTCCGTGGGCTCCACAGGAAACAACAAAAGAAGTAGTCAGCTAATTTCCAGAGGAATTTTATAATAGTGTTAGGTAGTCTTTTCCCAGATAAATAGTAAGAGTGACCCAGGTAGTCTTGTGGCAAATTGGAAATTGAACCCAGTATGAGATAAACACGACTTCCAAGTAGGGGGAAATGACCTTTCAATATTAATGACGCAGAGAGCCATGACATCATCAGGACCTGTTTGGGCCCATGCAATCCCTAGGAAATTAATATATGTGATTGTACGGGAATACCAGCTCACCCACAGCCGCGTTAACGTCATATTTACTTTAATAAAAATGGATCAAACCAACTACGCTCGAAGCTTGAGTCACTCTTTATTGAATGGAGCAGCAGAAGTGTAGTGCTTCAAAGAGCACATCCTCCCACACACGGCACAGCTGATGATGTCTTGTTGAAATGCTAGAGATGTTCTCTTCTCTAGCTCAAGTAGAACTGATACCCCCCAAACATTTGTTTGTTAACTGGCCTGCCTAGAAACTACCTCACACATTGTGTGTGTGTGTGTGTGGGGGGGGGGGGGGGGGGGGGGGGGGCAGTAATGCTGCTCTTTCTGTGTACCCGGCAGTGTCTTGTTTTTGAGACAGTGCAAAGCATGGGTCATTGAAAGCATAAAATTCTCACACATCACAGAAAATGCAAGAGGGGAAGCGATGTGCCGTCGGTTTGACATTGATTCTTTCCGATGCAAGGACTCCTGGTGGGGAGGATGTCACCAGTATCATCGTTTACTTGCGGTTTCCGTCTCTTGCTGTTGTCAGTCACTTTCACTTGACGTGCTGCTGTGATTTGAATGGATAATGAGCTGTAGAAGTGAGTGAAAAGTTTTTAGCAGCACCTGATAGCAGCAAAAGGCATATTCCCCCTTCAAGGCTTTAAAATTCAAGCAGCAGCTCTTGTAAAAACAGTTGTGTTTTGAATAATGAATACGAGATGAAGAAAAGCCGAACCACTGTTGTAGTGCAAAAATCTTGTGCAAAATAAAAAACACACAAACTACACACGCTACTGAAGTGATAATTCATTTCCCAATACCAACACGGTAAACAGCAGTGTTTATTCCTCTAAGAGTACTTACAAACCTGAAGGGAATTCGGTGAAAATGTTGATCGTCAAAGTGCGATGGATAATTACCCATAAATTATCCAGTTTTACATTCCTTACTTTCCTTAAATGCACTCTACCAGCAAGTGAAAACATCAGTTTCAAGAGGTGACAGCACAGGCAAACAAAGCAGGGATGTGCTGTGGTTTAGTAAGAAAACCACCTGCTTACTTGGAAGTGTGTGGTTGCTGTGAACCTGCTAGCTGAGGGCTCTGAAGAGTGAGACACAATGTTGAAATACTGCTGGACCAGACAGCAATAAATGCCCAGTCGTTGCCAGGGTCCACCACAGTAAACAATCACTGGGTATCTGTCAGCTGGATGTCTAATCAATCATGGGAATGTGTCCACTTTAATGCAGTGTCAAGAGAAGTTTATGGATTTCTATTTTGACACGTCATCGTTGCCAATAACAGGGAATCCCATGCGTCTATTATCAAAATTTCATGATGTTTCACAAGAGATAAATTCTGTTGAAGCATAAAATCAGTGGATGGATACCTTAGGCTGGACATTTTTAATTCACCTTTTGAAACACCACATCCACCTAAGTAAATAGACAACTAACAACCACAACTAACAATTAATCAAATTTTTTAATCAAACTTTCTTGATTAATCATTTGGTCTATGCAGAAAGATGCAAAAAAAAATCCCTCCACAAGATCCCAGAGCCTATGGTGATATCTTGTTTTGTTCAACCTTGAAGATATTCATTTTTAAAATCCGAGAAGACTTGTCAAAGTTGCAGATACATTTTTGTAGATTGACTATTTTAAATCTATTGCATACTATTACGGCTACTTTTAATAATAAAAATACATCAAATCACAATGTGAAAACAATGGGACAACATGAAAGCGGTCACTCGTGGTGATGAACCCAGGGAATTATCAGCTGAATCTGCAGCTCCCCTCGGCTTGTGGTCCACTCTCCCCGCTCTCATAGCGTCGCTTTCGGCTGCAGCAGGCAAGCTGAACACTAGCTGCTCAGCACCAAACAGCAGACTGACACAGCTAGCTAGTGAACATAGTGGAGCTAAATGCTGGAGCTGTTGGCTGTTTGCATTATCTAACTTAAAGGGTGGTGATGTGTCAGTGTTGTGATTTAATATTAATGTAAAACTTATAATTTAATATTCATAGTCTAGGATCTAGGATGAGGAGGAACATAAATAGAGCATATGGATTTTACAAACAGGCACTGTTCAAAATACAGCTACACAAAATCAGAATTGTATTGTTTGTAAGACCATATTTGTTATAATATATAAAACACAAAAAATCTAATTGTGTAATTAATCATCTGTCGTCATGTCACTTCTCTAATATAGTCCTGAGTTTGCAACAAAATTTAGATGTCTGGCGTAGGGTTGAATGCCAAGGTCCTATTACTGATAAACTGTAATAATTTGTCCAGTAACGAGGGGTGTTGCAAAAATGCCATTTCATTTAATGACCTTTCATTGAAACGTCCTCTAATTACACTGGGATGTGTACAAACGAGTTTAACTGAAGAACAAGGATTTATGTCCAGAAAAAAACCTGATCACACCCTGTCAGCTCACATTTTGTGTGACAGAGCTGACATCCATGCCGTTGCAGCACATCCACAGTAGGATAAAGTACATGGTAGCGAAAACTAATTCCAGGGTTAAACTACAGTTGACTGTGGTGCTGACATGCCTTTGAAGACAGACAAAGTGATAATAAAAGACACTGTCACATTGCAATCTCATCTGGGAAAGAACTATTGTTGCTCCATTTAACATACCAAGGTTATCTACTGACAGGAGACAAGCCTGAACAACCACAACCAGCCTGTGACAAATATAATGCAGCTTATCCAAAAATGTGTCTTCTCTTAAGTATAATGAAACCATTAAGGATGAAGCATGAAAAGATGAGAATGTCAAGTAGAATGAGAAGAATGACCCAGCTGTGTTTTTACAGAAGAGGAAACAGGCTTGGAGGGGCAGAATAAAAAGGGAAACACAAAGAGAGGAATGGATCTAGTTAAAAAGAGTCCGTGATCAAAGCACAGGAAAGGATGTAAGAAATATCCAGCCAGCCTGGGTGTTGCAGCATCAGGTTGCTCATTGCATGTGTGTCAAAGAGCTTTGGTCGGCCTTTCTCTCACGCAGTCTGCACCTTCAACTCATTTCTTGTTGATTACTCAGCTTCATTTATCTGATACAAATGTTTCATACACCGGAGGAGGTATGCCCACAAGGAGGGCTTCCTTATAAAAAATGTATCCCAACAGATGTCGAGGTCTGCCTGCACAGTCACGTAACGCTCATCAACCCAACAGAGAATTGATTCAAAAACTATCTATACTCACTGTGAAGACAAATTCTTCAAATGATGCCTTGCATCAAGTTTCTTTTGAAGAATTTAACATGGACTCACAAATCGATTGCTGGCATATTTACAAGTAATTAATATCATAGTTATTGAGCCCCTAAGTTGCAAAATCGCAAATTTGGCTGGAATAATTCATATATGCCATTTTAAATATTATGGAGTGAAGATATTTTTTTAATTTTCTAAACCGGAATATATCAGTGTTTCTGATTTTAACATTCAATAAAATATGTGTAATATTAGAGGTGTTGCTTATAGTGCCAAAATCATTGAGAATGAATACTCAACTCCTCTGCTCTACAGATCTCTTGTTTTGGTTTTACAGCCCATAAATGTACTGCATGGATTAGAAGCCATTTTTTAAACACAAAAAAAGATTAGCTGCTTTCTGGTGAAGAAAAGTGAACATCTTGA
Source organism: Micropterus salmoides (assembly GCF_014851395.1). NCBI lineage: Eukaryota > Metazoa > Chordata > Actinopteri > Centrarchiformes > Centrarchidae > Micropterus > Micropterus salmoides. The sequence goes on from NW_024044237.1 coordinate 13,387,798, forward strand.
TATTTTCTCAGGAGTTGATGGAGCCCAAAACAGAGCTAAAAGGAGAGTGAACATGGGAATTTAAATGCATCATTAATGTGTTAAGTAGCAACTGGTAGCTAACATGTTAGCCATTACAACTATATCATGCTGTATGGTAAAAACTGTGTGGCTGTCACTGATGTTCTGCCCCCTAGTGGCCAGAATCCAGCATGAATGCAGGTTAAATGGATTTATGGCATTGCAGCACAAGTCCCTTCAATTTAATTTGTTGGTTGCATACCAAACACATTCCATATGCAGAACGTGTAATAAATACTGATATTTCCTCATTTATTGTTTAAAAATGATGATCAACTTCAATGGGTGGGGTGGTCTTATGAGCTGCTAGATTGAGTCAATACATTTTTCATAATAAGTGCCCTTCACTCGTCAGCAGATGCCATTCTATATAGAAAGATGAGCCTCTTCCTAATCTCTTAATGAAAAAAGTAGAAGGACAGTTAATACTCTTGACAGATTCCAGTGTTATTTAATTATTTCAGCATTTTTGTCCTTCCACACTGTCTAAACTTTTAAACATAACATAAAACATTGCAATTGTTCCAAAAAAGGCTAGTATGGTGTCAGTTTTATGATGTTCAATCAGAGTTCAAGCTGGAACCCAGAAGCAGACCGGACACAGAGCAGGCGAAGTTATAGTGAGTTGTTGTCAAATGGCAGAAAAAGGCAAGTGGCAGGCAGAACAGTGGAGCTGGGGGGGGTTGGGTTGGATGGCAAGAGGGTGAGGTTGAGGTTCAGAGAATTGTCCAGTGAGGGCTGGAGTACAGGCAGGCAAGCAAAAGTCAGGTATCAAACAATCAAAAACTTCAGATTACAAGTAAACTAGCGACTGGTACAAGCTTCTAGACATACAGTACATAACATAGAATTAGTGCTTTAGGTGTAGTACAAGATAATTTATAACAAACACAAGGTGCAGCCTTTAAGATAAACTGCCCTGAGTTAAAAATGTAAAAATACCATATACTTAAACATAGTACACTTGCTTCCTTTACAATTATTGTTTTATCTTTACTCACTAAAACTTAATGGCATCTCTAAACTGAAGGGCCAATTCTACATCACAGAAAGGGACAGTATCCATATTTTGACTATATCCATCTGGGTGTTGCTTTAATACATGACTGACAAGTATTTCTAAAAGGTTTAAGTGCATGGGGATCTGCCCACAGTGTTGAACAGTGAAAGTAGAGGAATGCTTTTCAAATGGAAAGGCAGTGACTGGAGGTTTAAAGTATGAAAAGAATGACCTTAAAACACAATAAACCGCTGTTCTGGGCTTTCATTTTTCATGCTGCAATGCTGATGACACTCAACTTTAACAGAATAACTTCTTTGCAAATCCTAATCACAGAGTTGTTCTGAATTCAAACTATGGATGTCTATAAATGTGACATTACAGACATTTTTGCTTACTGCAAAAAGTTTTGTTTTTGTTCGTTTTTGGCTTGTCCCTGTGGGACACTCAACAAGATATGGCAGTGGTGGTGAGTTTGCTTCAACACCAACTGCTGCAGTGGGAGGTTGGGTGGCGAGATGAGGGGTGGAGAAAACCAACTGGTTCTCATGAACATCTGCCTCATCCTCCAGACAGTTTACCTCTACATTGCCATTCAGCAGTCTACCTGGCAAGCAGGCCGTTTCACCCTTGTACTCCCTATCTGAGCCACTACTATACAAGTCATTTTAAAAATCCAATTTAGGAATGGCGGTGATGCTGCACACAGCACTTGGGGGGGTCACGTATGTCTAGGAGGTCCAACACATCTGGTAGTTTCAAAATGTGTAAAAATAAACAAATGATAACTAGGAAAACAGCCAATTGGAACACTATGTTATACTACTGGTCACAAGTGTGACCCGTTTACAACAAATTTACACCTCTTACAAGCAAAATATATATGCAGGAGTATAATTTTCTAAATATATCAGTAATAAGGAAGATGAAGACAGGATTTTTGGATTAAAGAGCAGCAGACCACAATCCACCCGGGCCAGGCGCCACAGCGGGTACGGAGAGAAAAGAGAGCCAGGAGAGGAGCCATGCTGGCCCAGCTTGGACTCAGTTCTGCTCCTAAAGCTCCAGTCCCAAAATGGGACTCGTGTTGACTAAGAAACGGAATTTAGAGACTGTTGTGCCCACATCGTTACAGAGACCTGCCCTATCAACATCCCGGATCAGGCACTCTGCAGGTGGTCCATGTTCTAAGCTGTCAGCACAAGACTCCGGCAAGATGAGAGGAAGTGGATCGATCATGCTTTGCGCACAAACGCAGTCACGATGTTTCCCAATTGTCAGACTGTTTAATGCGTAGATGAAACTTTCATATTATCATCTGGTTGCTGCTGTTTACATTCACCCCAGATGCAAATTCAAAAAATGCCCTGTGGAATGTTTGGGGTGTATACGTGTATGTATATATGTATAAAAATAACTGTATTGTTTTATTTTATTTTATATATGTTACCATATTTTAATGAGGTGGTATTATGCTCATTTTCAGCTTCAAAATCTTAATTGGGGGTTGTGCCAAGACAGGTTTACATGGTTTAATTTTCAAAAAACACCATATTTTTCTCTTTTTTCTCTCTTTTCTCTTATTTTTCCTCTTTTCACCCTGTGTGTTGTACGCTCCGCTCTTGAGCTACAGAGTGATGCATCTTATTTGTACAAAATCTTTGTTGGGAATTGCACATGTGCAGTTCCCAGGTAAGGACTACTAGCCAATCAAAAGCAGAGAAGGGCGGGTCGTAAGAAACAAGGTAGTGTGATCCAAATCAAAGCTGCTTCAGACTGCGACCGTAACCTAGCAGTCCACAACCACACAACATCATTGTTCTACATCTTACCATAAACCACTACAAAAATCACCATATTTAAACTCAATTTTACATAAAAATTGGCCAAACAATTTGAAAGTTTGCTCAGTAGCTTTCACATCAGGTGTAACATTAGCATTGTAGCTATAACTTTAGCTGTGTTAGCCAACGTTTACAACAACTCCGCACTTGAACAGTCTGTGAAGTTACATTGCCATGTTTATTTTAAATATAATTCACAACCAATAAAGCATACTTACAGGTTGTGATTGTGAATTTCCAGGCCCAAACAGAGTTGGAGTTGCATCGTCTTTTAGGACTAAACATTGAACTGTTGCCGGTGTTCTGACGATCTAACGTTATGCTGCCTTGCCGAAAAATGCTACCGTAGCGCAAATCGATAGACTCGACTCTACTTGGCCCTGCTCCGTTTTCCATTGCGGATACCAGAGATAGTACGTAGCTTGTCGTCATAGCGACGCCACACAACTGCTGCAATGTTCAATGCGACACACACACCAGCGATCCACACAGCTTTCTCTTTTTTAAGTTAAAAAGTTTCAACCTTACTCAGAATGTAAAGACAGATAAGCGGTATGGAAACCTTCCAGCTGTGTTTGCCTCTGCCGTTGTTGCTGCAGCGGTCTGTGTGACGGCGGGAGCAGAGGGCTCTGTGAGCGGACGGCTGGCCGGCCTCACGCGCTCCTCCCGCGGGTTGGCACAGGCTTCCCCCGCAGCCACTTGTGGAGCTCCTCAACTCCGAAAATATTCATCACATTTTTGTTCCGCCATCACTTCTCATAAAACTGTCAATATTCGAAATCTACACAGCTGATTTCTCACCTCAAAACTTCTCAGAAGTGGATTTAGTGATGAAATTCCATATGAAAACTGTAAAATATAAAACCTTCTGGTGCAGCAATGATGATGCAGTGAATAGTGTATATTCTCTCTGACCAATCAGCATTCTGTCGTGTTTTCACGTTACATTTTAGTTTCCCTCAGCTCGCTTGGAACCTCGAGGAAGGTGAGGTGAAACGATAAAAAGTACCTGGAAGCAGGTACAGGTACAACATTTCTACAATGGAAAACCAAACAAAGGTGAGTTGAGCCAAAGGGCCTCCGCTCAGACTAGCTTGGCTTGAGGGCGTGCCTGACCCCCGCAAGCTGCTTGGCAAACTTTATGACGCGTTTTCATTGTGACGTCACAAGTAAAGGAAGTGAAGGGCTGGACTACAAACGAGCTGTTTTCAAGTGGTTCAGAGCAGAGCTTTCTGTGGGAGATGGGAACTCCCTTTGGGCTGGACTTTGGGCTTTTTCACTTTGCAAACCTTTTACGCACAAAAAAGATAAATAACTCAATAAAGGAAAGGGGAAAAGCCAAAAAGCATAATACCACCTCTTTAACATAGGCCTACACTTAATTATATGTTGTGTGTGTGTAGCATGAAGGAACTACAAATTTCGTTTTGTTATGCAGCCGTGTACAAAATATGATATCTATCTACTATCTGTTAATTATTATTTTTGTAGTAGTCTGAGGAAGACATCTTCCAGATGTGCAAGCAGGAAGTAAATAATCTGGTCATGTGACCTTTCACGCTAATCACATGACATTGATACATTTTAATCAAGACAATCTATTTTTTCATTTAAAAGTTGAATTTCTTGCCCAAGGCCAACAATAACACTTTTAAAGCTTCAGAAATAAAGTAAAAAGATGTGGTCAGAATTGTGACTGGTGGGATTAAATTGATTTCCTGTTTATCAGATCTTGTTGATATACAGTACACTGCTATTCAAATTGATGCTAACAATCAATGCCACTAGGTAGCCTTAATGATACTCCACAGAATGATCTGTTGAGATCATGGCCAGGCTAAAAATGTTATTTATTTTCACTTTAATGTGGTCAGCCTCAGCTTTACACAGTTACTGCAAGTGACTCAGTGCCTCAGTGGTTAGCATAAGGTCAGGTTCCTGCTGATTGGAATTGATTTTGCCTTTTCCTCTTCCATTTCTGAGTGTTTCTGTTAAAAGTATACATGTCGTTTAGTGTGCAAGAATGTAAAGCATACACTAAGGCTAAATGTACCTTCTCTGTGTGTGGCTGCCTACAAGCTCATCATGTATTAATTTTGTTTCAGTGTTATTAACTTGGCCAGTGTTGTTGGAAAGGCGTAATTAAAAATAGATGTAGTAATGACTGAGTAAACTGAGGTAATAAGCATTCAGGCTTGCAATTAGACTTGGAACATAATATATACGTACTCTAACAGTGTAAAATATTATTCCTCCTTAAAATAGGCCTGCTATTTGGAGTTTGGCAACTATGTACTGTCTCTAGCATTGCAATCTGTATCATTCCAGATTCATTGTTTTGCATTTTGCACAAAAACTGGGCAAAATCCATCATGACACAGGTGAGCATAAGGAGCTGAAGAAATATCTTTGATACTGGTTTGCTCATTGATACGCTTACAGTATGATCTTCCTCTGACCTTCCTCCCTATACTGCACTGAAATAAAAAGTTAATGGCAGAGTGGTCAGGAATGTTGAGTAGCTGAAGACCAGAGTTCAAATACAGATAGTCAGAGGTATGAGTGGGAGAAAGCAATACTACTGTCAGTACTTGTTAGTTAAAGGTGTCACAATCTGTCTTCCTGTCCCTCCTCTCCAGCCGCATTTCTGTTTTACCAGGACCTTCAGGTCTGTTCTCCCTCGGCTGACTCCTGCTAATGGTTCCCAGTCAGCGGACCAGCCAACATCTGTTCCCAAGCTGCAGTGGTCCCCAATTCCTCCTGAGCAGCAGTCACCTGTTCCTGTGCTGCAGCAATCCTCTGAGCCTTTGCTGCAGTGGTCCTCTGTTTCTGTGCTTCAGCAGCCTCCTGTTTCCCTGGCTCCACCTGCTCACCTGCCAGTCACCCAGTCCTGCAGTCCGGACACTGGCCTCCGGTACTGTATTCCTGATACTTGTCCAGCAGCCTCTCCTTAAGACTCCTGCAGACTACACGACATTCAAAGTCGGCAGATCACTATGCTGTTCAGACTACACAACTTGCTGTATTGTAACAGAAGTCTTGAAGTCGTTGTGGTGTTCACACTACGTGACTAATCGGTGACAGGGGGTCACACAATACACAAGCTGACAACGTCACCAGACAGCTGGTCTCCAAACTATGTTTTGTCAGGAAAACACATGTGAAAAGTGACAAGGGAAAAGATGCGAATCTACACACCAAACAGGAGTTATTTATTATAAAGATAAAAATTATAAAGACAAAGAATTCGGGTGAAAGAAGGAACTGTCTATGCTACAGAGAGTTGGAGATGAGTAAAAAATGTTTTGTAATGAAAAAGTAGCAGCCAATGGCTCCAGATATTTTAATTCTTTCTGGTATTGGCAACACATCAGTGATGTGTCAGCAATTTGTCGGCGAGACGTTTTGACATGCCGTTGGCGTATCACATGACAACCATAGATGAGTGCCCATCAATCACTGATCTATCCCCCGATCACAAGCCGACAATCGGAAAGCACGGCGAGTGGCTAATCTGGGTTAAAATTGTGTAGTGTGAACTAGGCTTTAACCAAATCTTCTGGGGCCAGCTACCTTTCCTGACCTCCAGCATTTGTCACTGGCCTCCTGGTCCCACTTCCTGGTCATCCTCCAGACCTGCTCCGTCCTATGGTCCTGCCCCCAGGCCACCCACCTGAGGTCTCCTGCTCAGGCCACTATACCTCCATCCCTTTGAATCTTAAATCACTGAACTGCTCTTTATGCCTCTGTCATCTGCATTTGGGTCCATCCCTTGTATTCTGTTACCCTGCTTGCACATCAATCGTGACAATTTCTGCTAATGGCCTGAAAATCTGTTAGTTTCAAATGTATAGGAGAAAGTCAATCACTGTGTATGAGGTGACAGGTAAGTGATTGGCACATCATATATTTTTTAATAATAAAATAATCCATGTTGTGCAGGTCTTATAAATGTGAAAATATATTACTGGGGTTTCAACATTGACTGTCAACAGTCAGTGATGTGTTGTAAAATCTGTCTGGAGCCCGGTATGAGTGTGGTATATTTAACTTAAGGATATGGTAAGAAAATGTTGCCATTTTGATTTGTTTGTGTGCGTACATGTGTGCTGAAGAAAGAATGTTGTCTGGACACGCATAACTTAAAGCTGTTTTTCTGTCTCCACATTGTCACCTGCACACATGATAAAACTGCAGTTATGTTACACCAAATCGTATTACATCTGCAGTGATAGTGAGAATATCATTATCCAATCCAATAATTATAGACTGTTGAATCTTTTCACAGGTAACAATGATATTCCACATCAATATATACAAGATACTGCCCTATCTAAATAATGTTAACTGACACATGACTCCTTACAGTGCACATCTGATGGATACTTTGATTTTTTCATTTAACTGCTGTCTGCCTCCCAATGCTGTCAAACCTGCAGCATAAAAGCTGTTAGAGCAAATCTGTCATCAAAAAGAATTTTGATGGTGAATCATCCATCATGCTCTGACGCAAGGTTATTGTGCTGCAATACTGAATGTGTTTACTGTGGTCCATTTACAGTGGTAGTGAGTTAATGTCAATGGTATATCATGTGCTCTACCTGGAGGTTGCAAATGCATTGGCAATGGACTGTGTTCATTCTGTGAGTAGCAGGGGACATCATACCTGGCCTCAGCCGTACCATTTACAGTAATGTGCTGGGTTATTGTAAATAAATGACTGGCCTTATACGGGTGAAGCCATTTGGACACAAAGACATAGAACACAGGTAAGAAACCAAAAAAGCAATCACACGAATGAGTATTACATAGAGAGTGTCTTCTTACTTCTAACTCGAGCTTTTGATTGTAATGTTCTGGCCTAACAAAGATGAGATTTGGATTTCTTTTCTTTTCCATTATCTGCCTCTTGATAACAACAAGGCAAATTATTTGGTGATTATGGCGGATGGGGAAGCACAGAGTCAATCAGTTTCCAAATGGAAACTGGATGGAACAAATACAAATTGAATATGGAGAATTTGTCTCCGGGGACACGGCAGATAGAGAGACGCCTGGTCAAATTATCAGCATGCTAAACAACTTTTGGATGATTTTAATTCTCGCAACCTGCCAATTGGACAGCACTGGCCAATGCAGCTGAGACAGCAAAGGTTGAAGCTATACCGAGACCCTGTAAACCAAAATAGCTGAGGAGAATTTTCATTAAGAAGCAAGAAAAAACTAACAACTTTGCATGGGCCCTGGCTATAGTCATGGTTGAAATTCCCTCACAAAGCTTTCATCACAATGCTCCACTGACTTTGATAAATTTCATTCCTTCAACCCAATGATGCCCCGGCACAGTCACCCTATACACACACACACACACACACAGACACACACACACACAGACACACACACACACACACACACACACACACACACACACACACACAATGTAGCATACACGATCACATAAACACACAAGAGAAAGCAGAGAAAAAGGCATGCCTTTAGGAAGGTGAATAGGAATGAATCCAAGCTTCATTGCTCACCATTTCCAAAGAAAACACACTTTCCTGTGGCTTTTTTACTGTCAGCCCCAGGGACCAGTGCTCCCTTGTGCACAATACTGTCTGTCCTATATTATAGCTTTTTCATATCTGGTAGGTATCTGGGAGTACTGCACAGTGGTGTGATAACTTTTCACTATTAGCGTTTTCTTGGGTGAAATCCTCTCTTTTACCCATTCTTCTAAACCCTCCTGAATAGCTCGCATGCCATAACTCACACAGCCACCCATGCTTTGCAGCTGAGCCCAGGAGCTTCCTTGGAGGAGATTAAAGAAGAAAATTCTGAACGCATGAAGAAACATTCCCTACTTTGAACACCCGTCTTCACCGTCAAAGGAAAATGCTCGCACAATAACATATGACGGTAGAGGAAATTGTTCACACGCACACAAATGCAAACAATGCAAAGTCACACATTTGCTGTTGTGTTGCTTTCTGCTACAGAGGATGAAAACTACTGTTTTTAATGAAAAATATTACAAAACTTGCTGTATTCTATAAAACTCGAATCCGTCCTCTCCTCTGTTATGAATAACACTTCTTCCCATCAGCTATCACTGTGGAGACACAGCCTGCTAAATTAAATCTGGCCTGTTGAGAATAAAGCTATTTTTACCAGCATCATGAGACTGAGAGTCAATCCAAGCTGGAGCTGCCTATGAAGAGGAGAGGCAATCTTGGTTCTGAATGGGTCTGAACGCTCAATCAGCAATAGGTACACGGCACTCCAAAGGAAATAAGACGACCACTTCAATCCGGACATTGATTTCTTTCTCTTTCCTCTCAAAGAATGTCTTCACAAACACAGACAGTCACATATCCTCACGGAAAAGAGTGTCTATGATATTTTGCTCGTATAAACCACGCCGTGCTATCCATGCACTTACATTTTTCTCATGAATTGCAGATTCTGAAGCATAGCTCGAGCTCAGTTTCGGCCTCAACATGGTTATCAAAAGCTCTAATGACTCGGCACAGTTAAGAGCTCCAACTGCAAACCAATGTAATATTGCATCAAACCACAAGAGGGGGAGGCACCACCTATTTTATTCCCAATAGCTGAACATCAGAGCAGCTTTTAGATCACAGGCTTAATGTAAGACACAGTACAAGAATGGCTTGCATGTTGCATCGTCCTGTTTGAGATGAAATTTGCAGCATGGATCAAAAAGAGACGTACTGGACAAATTACATGCAGGAACACCTGAGAACAGAGACACAAATCAAAAAGGGCCTGAACCAGCCTGTTTTGACAGTAGCTATAAACCCCTGAGGCTGCCAGTGATATGCGCGACTGGCTGCAATTTATTATATTAATATGCAAAACATTTTAAATGCATGTCTCCTATCTGCCCAAATCTCTATTATGCAGCAGTAATTTAGATTTGTATCATAAGCAGGAAAATAAAAGGCACAAGGAGGATGTGCAGTGTTATCACTTGCCCAGTAGGTGGAAATACATGCATATTAAGTGGCTGAGTCAGTGCCAAAGAGTTTTTACTGCAGTGCCAGGAGCAGGAAGGAGAACCTTTAAAGTTGCAAGGCAAACAGATATTTTTTATTACAAACAATATTACTTATTGAGAAAAGGTCTTGACTTTAAAATAGTGTGATACATATGTACTGTTAATACACAAAATATAGTAATTTTGCCACTGGAAACTACAGTGTTGTGTCTGTTAGACATGACAGGGATTTTGCTGTAAGTTTTGGGGTAATTGTATCATTATCTTGCAAGTAGTAGGAAATAAAATTTTACAAAACAACCTCGTCTCAAGGGTCCGCTTACTCCCAAGCTCTGTAACTTTCAGCCATATCCCTTGCTCCTCCTCACCAGTAGACTGACTTTGTTCAGTTGCCATGGAAATGTAAATGTTAAAACTTTCCATGATGTAAGCACCTGTAAAAGCTGCGCTCTATACTGAACCAAATATAAAATACATATTTTTGAGATGAATATACCTGATGAAACTTCAATGATGGACAATGTTGCGCTTTGTTCCTTCTTATATGAGCACACAGAGCAATTGAATGGCAACCTACGGACAGGTGACTTTCACGCAGACACACACACATCTGATGGATTTCTGATCCACAGGACCATGCTGTAATCATTTTATATCCTGTGGATTTGATACCAGAGAAGTTCTTTGTTCCTGTCTGCTCCTACATCTGCTATGCCTCAAATGACAACATTTTGGCCAGTGTCAATTTTTGAGGTGGATGTATGTTTAATAGAACTTATCAGATATACACCATTCCCCTCAGGGGTAAAAACATATATTATTGATTCCCACTGCTCTAGTCTTAGTGCTTGACCATATCTCTGCTGTGAAATCACTGAAGTCCACAGAGAATTATGTTTAAGGTTGGCTGCAGGTTGATGTGCTTGTGACCATTTGCACTGTTGCAGTATGCAGTTCTGTAAAAGAAAGGCGGTGAAGAGACATTCTCTTGAATCCCATTTTGTTTGACATCTTTAAGAGCTGACAGGTAAGTTGCAGATCAACAAAATGGGATTCTCTGTTCATGAGATTCAAGTGTGGTGTCTGTTAGCATGCAACTTAGTACAGTATATTTACAAACCAATCAGATAAACCCACTTGACCACCAGCTCCATCTGCATCAGCACCTATTCAAATTATTCATTATATTTTATGGCTAGTGGGGGAAAAAAATTGCACAACCCCTGGTTGATTTGAATGACTGTGTTGGAGCCTGTGTATTACTCATAAACATAGCAATAAAGTATAGATCAACAAATGGGGAGGGCTGGGGGTGGGGGTGTGCATGCCACAGTTATTTGCAGACCTGCAGGCATGTGTGCTGCATACTGATAATGCTGGAACCCCACAGACACTGTATGAAGCCTCAGATGCTACAGAGAGGTAAGAGCTCTCGCTGTGGAGATGGTGAGCACTAATTCATAAAGCCCACTGGGCCCAGCAGGATCAATACAGCATACAGATTTATTTTACATCTTTAAGGTGAAAATAAGCTGTATGAGTTTTGTTTATTTCTGGAAAGCTGACTGATGCGCACTTATACTATTTTCATGACCATCAAAAGACTTGCTCAGGATAAACTGCATGGGGGCATTTTATATTTTTGAATAAAACTCTTTGATGGGGAAAAAAAAACACCCCCCTCAACCCTGAAGCCTGAATAGAGTAATTATGCCATTAAAAACTCAAAAAGACATAAAAAGAATAGCACTAGAAATGTGTCATTTCAACAATGCTGCGTTTGGCGCTCCATGTGATGAACCAGCAATGGGGCATTGCAGGAAGACAAATTGAGATTGTGTACTTGCAGTATACTCTGCAGTATAACCGATGGATTTCCCATATCCGGCAAATTTGGTAAACACTGTAATAGATATTTTTTGAAAATATGGGCAGGCAATCAGTTACTGCCTTGTGCGTCAGTGGGTCTTCAGGAGCCAGGACATGTAGGAGGCCAGACAGGAGTGAGAAAAATAAAGAGACGAAAGGGGCTGCGATTAAAGAAGAAGAAATCAAGAGTTCTCCGTCAGTGGCCAGAGTTAAATCGTGATGGAACCTATTTGTTACAAGTCTGGCAGATTACCACTGGCGGCTCTTATAACTTTAGTTTGCTCTTTTCTTTTACTGGAATGACCCTCCCTATAGATGCAGCTATAGCACACACACACACACAAACACACACACGTCATCCTACACACAACACACGCCAATGTGCTTATTTAAATCTAATTATGGATAACAATGTTTACTGTGGCCTCTACGGTGCCGTGGCAGGGAGCAAATGGACACATTGTACTCAGTACGATAAACAATGGGGGTTCTATGTTGTGGTGTTTTGTTGTTCTATGTGCTGAAGTGGAAGGAAAAGAGCAGCAATACCGTGTATGAGCTGAGAATTGTAGCAAAAATAATTAAAACAATCTGTAAATGGAAACTGTCCTCCAAAGAAAAACAGGAGCATCAGTCGTTTCAGCAAATGCTCCAAAAAGACATAACCAAGTGATTATTAATGTAACCATGACAACAAAGCTCCCCTAACGAAGTAGTAATTTCAACCCAGACCACAATCTTTTCCTAAACCTAACAGAGTTGTTTTTACGCCCAAATCCAACCAAACCTTAACCACAGTGTCATCACATCATGTGGGTAATCCATGCTGCTGACCCTGGGTTTAGTATCTAAGTGTCACACTCTGCTGGACAGCCATTCTTTGTGTTGCACTTTTTAGTTAGTATCTTCCTTATAGTATGTTGGGTTTTTGAGACTGTTTCCAAGTTGTGTTCCGTAACCCCCCAGTGTGTGACTGCTAAGCCTGCTAGCCCCGAGCCCCGGCCTGCCGGCTGCACGCAGGGAAGCATCCACCCGTCCTGCCTGGCTAGTGCTGCCAGTCGCCAGTCTGATCCCCGGCCCATTAGCGCTGCCAGTCGCCAGCCTGATCCCTGTTCCGCTAGCGCTGCTAGCTCCAGGCTATATGTTCCCCAGCCTGCTAACCCCCTGCCTGCCCTGCCTGATTACCGGCCAGCTAGCGCAGCTAGCACTGCTAGCAGCCAGCCTGATCACCAGCTGATTCCTGTTCCTTGTGCTCCGTCGGTGGTCCGACCGGCACCGGCTTCGCAGGTGGTCCGATCGACTCCTGTTCCCTTGTCGGCGGTCCGACCAACACCAGCTTTGTTGGTGGCCCAGCCGACTCCCATTCCTCGTGCTCCGTCGGTGGTCCGACCGGCACCTGCTTCGCCGGTGGCCCAGTCGACTCCTGTTCACTCGTCGGTGGTCCGACCTACGCCAGCTTCGTTGGTGGCCCAGCCGACTCCTGTTCCCTGTGCTCCGTCGGTGGTCCGACCAACACCAGCTTCGTTGGTGGCCCACCCGACTCCCATTCCTCGTGCTCCGTTGGTGGTCCGACCGGCACCTGCTTCGCCGGTGGCCCAGTCGACTCCTGTTCCCTCGTTGGCGGTCCGACCAACGCCAGCTTCGTTGGTGGCCCAGCCGACTCCCGTTCCTCGTGCTCCGTCGGTGGTCCGACCGGCACCTGCTTCGCCGGTGGCCCAGCCAACTCCTGTTCCCTCGTCAGTGGTCCGACCAACGCCAGCTTCGCCGGTGGCCCTGCCGACTCCTGTTCCCTCGTCGGTGGTCCGACCGGCACCTTCTTCGCCGGTGGTCCAGCCGACTCCTGTTCCCTCGTCGGTGGTCCGACTGGCACCTTCTTCGCCGGTGGCCCAGCCGACTCCTGTTCCCTCGTCGGTGGTCCGACCGGCACCTGCTTCGCCGGTGGCCCAGCCGACTCCTGTTCCCTCTTCGGTGGTCCGACCAACACCAGCTTCGTTGGTGGCCCAGCCGACTCCTGTTCCTCGTGTCCGGTCCATGGTCCTCAGCCCAGCTGTCTCGTCGGTGGTCCCACCAACACCATCCCCGTTGGTGGTCCAGCCGATTCCTGTTCCTAGTGCTCAGTCAGTGGTCAGACCGACTCCAGCTCCTCGTGTCCGGTCCATGGTCCCCAGCCCCGCTGTCCAGTCGGTGGTCAGACCGACTCCAGCACCTCGTGTCTCGCCCGTAGTCCTCAGCCCAGCAGCTCAGTCCGTGGTCCTCAGCTGTGCTCTGCCACCGGAGATTCCAGGCTCCCTACGCTGGCCACCGGCCCGACCTTTGGTGAAGCCTCGCCTTCTTCGGCCTCTGGTGGGTCCCTTCCGTCATCTGCAACCCCTGCTGAGACCTTTGGAGAGATCTCGCCTTCATCGCCGGCCTCCTGCTCAGTCTCCGGAGCGATCTCTTCTTCGCTGCCGACCTCCAGGGAGGATTAGTTTCTGTCTCTGGCCCCCTGCCCGGCCTCCAGAGAGGTCTCGCCTTCGCCGCCGGCCCCCTGCCCGGCCTCCAGAGAGGTCTCGCCTTCGCCGCCGGCCTTCAGGGAGGATTCGCCACCTTTGCTGGTCCCCCGCTTGGCCTCCAGTGGGTTTCCAGTCTCTTTGTTGGCCTTCCTGCCGTCCCCCTGAACAGTCCGGCTTCCAGGGCCGTTCTCCGGGACGGCCACCTGAACTCTGTGGACCCTCTGGTCCTCCCGCCCAGTGGGGTCGTCCTCCCAGGCGACCTCCTGAACGTTGTTGCCTCCCTGTTCTGCCCGGCCTGTTGGGTCGTCCTCCGGGACGACCCCCTGAACCTTTGTTCCCCACTGGATGCCTTGGTCAGCTTCCTGAACTGCCTTGCCCTGCCTGTTTGACCTCCCCCCTGTACTCTGGTCCCCTTCTGTCTGCTCCTTGGACTGTGGGTTTTTTGTTTTTTCTGGCCCTCCTCCTGTCCTCCCTCCGCCCACCCTGGTTTGGCTCTTGCCCTCCTGGTCTGCTGTGTCGACCTCCGGGTCTGCCCCCTGAACTTTTGTTCACCTCTGGCCGCCTTGGTCGGCCTCCTGAACTGCCTTGCCCTGCCGGTAGTTGGCCCTTTGAGACTTTTTGTTTTGTTTTTCTGGCCCTCCGCCTGGCCTCCCTCCGCCCACCCTGGGCCGGCTTGACCTGTTTGTTTTTTTGTTTTTTTTTGTTTGTGATGTTTTGTTTTAGGACGTCAGGGGCCGTCCTTTTGAGGGGGGGGGGTTACTGTCACACTCTGCCGGACAGCCATTCTTTGTGTTGCACTTTTTAGTTAGTATCTTCCTTATAGTATGTTGGGTTTTGGGGGTCTGTCTTGTCTGTCGTCTAGTGTTTGGTAACCCTTGTCATGTCTGTTACCCCAGTTATCCCTCTGCATGTCTGTCTCTGTTTTCCCCTGCTCTCTCTCCCTGCCTGTGCCTCATTAGCCTCATGTCTTTCACCTGTGTTGCTCCCGCCCTGCTCGTTAGTCCCTGTGTGTATATATACCTGGTGTTTCTGTCTTGTCTTTGTCGGGTCATTGTATGTTGTCACCCTGTGTAGCAGTGTGTCTCGTGTCTCCAGCCTTACTCACCGTGTCTCCCTGTAACCCTGCTCAGTTTTGGATTCTGGTTTTCACCCTTTTGGATTTCTGTTGGACAGCCTTTGTTTTGGGACTTTTTGTAAGTGTGCTCGCCTTTTGTTTGTTTATTAAAACCACTGAACCATACCTGCTCCGCTCTGTGTCCTGCGTTTGGGTCCTCCAACCTGCTCCACCCTGCCTTCACCACAAACTCGTGGCACTAAGGTTACCAATAGCCTGTTTGGAGGCATTAATGGAAAATCTGTAAATTGGGATACAGAAAATAACCTGACCCCCTAAACTAACCATAACTGTGACTGTCTTCTAAATGTGATGTTTGCTACATTTGCTCTGCCTGCTCAAACCAGGTCAACAGTGCAGTGCACACCCTTATTCTGTGCTGATTTAATCACTTTAGTTGGCAGAAACACATGTATATAAACCTCTCTCAAATCATTATTTAATAATACATATTTTCTTTGTTTTGACTTTTGCACTAAACAGTAAACATACACGGCAAAAATAAATAAATATAAATGCCAGGAATGCACACTATAGTTAAATGTCTAATTCAGCACATCTCCACAACTATTTCAATGCTGTATGAGGGCCTTCCCTTTCAGTTGATTAGCTCTCTATAGAGTCATATGAAGATGGAGGATATGTGTTCTGATTTGAGTGATGCACTTTATCAAAGCATGGTTATGCATGCCAGGTCCACTGTGGCTCCTTGATTAAATCCTGAGACCTAAATCATAAGACCACACACATTTTTATGCTTATAAAATTGGTTGGTAGTGACTCAAAATTTGTCTTGGTTTTTTAGTTTATGCAGTGGGAAGCTGAATAAAAATAAAATTTTGTGCAGCGTTATGGAGATGATTAAAGGCTTAAAGAGACTTGTTTGTTTCCCATTCTTCAGCCACGTCACCCAGCTCTTCTTGAGACCTCCTGCGGTGTTCCTGATTCCTGATTGATAATCACTCCAGCATGTTCTAACACTAACAAAGGGTATCTTTCCAGTAAGGTGTTTCTAAAATATGTCTGAAGGGCATCCAGGAGGCAAGCACACCTACACCTCAACTGCCGCAAAGGAGCAGTGGTCCTAATCTGAGCTAAAATGTCTGCTGTGGAAAGCTGATCTATGTGTATACACAGTGTATACACATATATAACATTTTTGGCAACTGGGACATTTCAGAATTAGTAATTGTACTAACAGCACCCAGGCGAATAAAAATATTTTTATATTTTTGTCAAGTTATAGAATATTTTGAGTTTTCCAAGGAAGGTTAAAATCAAGAGGCAATAAGACTTGGTGGAAGATACCTGAAGACATTTTTTAAGCCCCTTGGATGAGCAGCAGAAAATTAGCCTTTGATCAAAACTAAAATTCAGCGGCTGCCTGAACCAGAAGCTTAACATGTGATTGGCCCCGGTGTAAATATTTTTCTTGTGCCCCTTGCCCCATAAAGGGCTTTTGTGTACACATGGGCATACAGACCATAGCTACAGACACACAGCGACTCCACGCAATTGTAAACCTGCAGCCTTTGATCAGCACCATGGACAGCAGCCAAAGTGCGCAAATCTAAGGGTGCTTTCAGACCAAAAGTGAAGCGAGTTACATACAAACATACAAAGTCAATGCAAAGACGCGTAGAGCCGCGATTTCCTGTCGGGCGGCACAAAGCAACGCGAAGGAATTCACGTGAGTTGAATATTGTCAACTCAAGCGAGAAAGTCGCATGACGCTGAGTCACAATAGACTATCAGTGTTGAGATTGTCCGTACGTCACCGAAGGCTTCAGAGCAATGTGTGGAGAGGGCCAGGCAGAGCAGGGGATTGAAAATCTGCTGACCGGCTGAGAGCTGCTAAAGTTGGGGGAGAGGAGCAGGGAGCAGCACTGCAACCTTTGGTTGAACTACCTGGTCAGAAAACATGTGTCTGTAAATTTATTCCAGCTATCATTGTACTTTACTGTGACCAAGTTAACATAGAATAGCCCGGATTGATCCAAACTCCATTCAGAAAACAAACATTTTATAAGTTGTTGTCCTGCTATCTTGCTGACAGACCTGACAAAGCATGAATTCATATGTTTAACAAATCTGCATGTTGTAGTTATTTCGGCATCAGTTTAATCCATTTATTGCTATTTAATCACAGCAAAATGTTTACTTTGGGTTCATACAGTTGTAGTAATGGCAAATTGTGTTTATTCACGTTATCACGTTAAAATCGCCTTCTCGCGTTGTGTGTGAACACTTACAGCGAATGCACTCATGCGAGGAAACCGTCGCAAGGGGAAGATTTGCGGTTGGTCTGAATGCCGTATAACAGCCTGCCCTCATCTAAAACCTGTTGTCTCGGACTATCAAACAACTGAAATAGCTTTAGCCAGTCTAGAGTAACAAATACCACAAAGTAGTTGACATAGCATGTCAATAACCACAGAACAAACAGCAATCAAGAAAAGCACAACAGAGTACGAATGAAGGGATGACGGCATCTGCTCAGAGATCCACGCGGCAAATGTCACTGTTCCTCGTGGGCTCTTGTGATCAGCTGGGCCCCGGTGCATTGCAAAGGTTGCACCATTGGAACTTAATGCCACTGTGTCTAACTTTTAACAGAAATCAAAAGAGAGATACAGTTGTGAGTCATCAGCAAAGAAAGAGATATTAAAATAATGAATTATGCAGCTGCACGTATAAGAGTGGACTAAAAAGAAACACATATTAAAGGTCCAGTGTGTAATATTTAGGAGGATCCATTGACAGAAATGCAATATAAATATACATAACTACACATAACGTTTTGTTTTTATTACCTTAGAATGAGCCATTTTTGTCTATATACACTGCGGGTTCCCCGTGTTCTTTTCATACTTCGACAATTCTGTCCGAGTTGTAGTTTAAAGCCTGCGTTCAGACTGCAGGCCTTAATGCTCAATTCTGATTGTTTTTCCCAGATCCGATTTTTTTGTTTGACAGTTCACATTATTGCTGTCCATGGCCTGAAAGTGACAAGCATGCGCAGAAGAATAACACCACATCACACGCAGTTGGCTGTGGTACAGAAGTAAACAGAGCCACAGGGCTTAGCTCCGGTTAGCTCCTACTTGCTAACGCTCAAAATTTTCACGGGAGGCTTCTGTTTTTCATTTTCCTCTCACAGGTCAAATTTCTCCCCAATTATGACCCCTCTGAATAAGTGTTAACAACTTTCTGTTCTTTTCTTTTCTGTTGTGGCGCTGTACAAACAACTGCCCCACAACTTTCTCCATTTCTCTCCCTCTCTCTCCCTCTCTCTCCCCTGTGTCCGCAAGGACACAAGTAGCATGCACATAACTCAGAAGAGAGCTTGTGGTCTGGTGGATTTCAGGTGTAAGAAAGGGAATTTGTGAGCAGAAGATAGCAAGGTAGAGGAGGAAGAGAGCCACATGCATAATGACGGCTTTTGTGGAGTCTCATCAATTGCGACCTGAGTGTCCAGACTGAGGTCGCATTTAAAAAGTCAATCTGTATCGGGTTTGGACCACATATAAAAGTCTGAACCCAAATCTGAACTCGAGAAGATCAGATTCCATGTGACTTGGCCTGTTCACATTGTTATAAAAAGATCAGATCTGAGTCACATGTGAGCAAAAAAATTGGATTTGGGTCACTTTGGCTACGTTCAGACTGCATGCCAAAATCCAATACAGATCGGATCTTTTTAAATGCAACCTAGACGGAGCCGCGGTGAACGAAAAAGCTCCACAAAGGCCATAATGACATGTGTTTTTCTTTCTTCTATATCTTGCTTTCGTCTGCTCACAAATTGCCTTTCTTCCACCTGAAATCCATCAGGTCAGGGGCTCTCTTCTGAGTAATGTGCATGCTACTTGTCCGAGTGGACACAGTAGAGAGAGTGAGAGAATGTTGTGGGGTAGCCTACATGCATTGTACAGCACCAGAGACAGTAATGAATGTCATAACAAGGACAGAAAGTTGACCAGTAAACCAGGAGAGGACAATTAAATATGGGAGTCTCCCGTGAAAATCGGGAGGATTAACAAGAAATGAATTGTTCTTTTGTATTATATTTTAAGCTTTGGCAATATTGTTGTTTGACATTCATGCCAATAAAGCCAAAGTGAACTGAATTGAAATTAAGAGAGTTGTGGGGCCACATTTTAACAATAATGTGAACTGTCAAACAAAAAAATAGGATCTGGGGAAAAAATTGGAATTGAGCATTAAGCCAAAATGTGCACATAGCCAAAATGTCTCCTGGAAGAATGGTCTACTGTGGGAGTCTCCTGTTAATCCAGACCTGTCCTTCCAAACCTGTCCAGCAGCTGTCACTAAGGAGTTTCCTGCCTCAGCAAATCATGTGACCCAGCTGGTCCTCCTCAGCAATCAGTGTTTACAGAGGGCAGCTCTCTCCACTTGCCACATTGTTTTACATTTATTTAAAAAACCAAGAACATTTCCCACTTTAAAAGCCAGAGACATGCAGGTTAGGCGAACTGACTGAATTGCCTGTAGGTGTGAATATGGGTACTGTTTTGTGGTCTTTCATAGTCCTTTTTCACAAAGTGTTTACATTATATTATGTGCCATTTGGAGGTTAGCAATCATCCTAACTGTGGTTAGGATGATTGCTAACTATTTTCTTTTACTGTAATTGTACCAAAAGCATCAAAAATAATTCAACAATGACACACAGATTTTTGAAAATGCTACACAAAGCACATCTAAATGTAATAATTTCTAATGCTTTTAGAGTGAAATCTAGGGTTAGTACAAAAATAGCTGAATGAGGCACAAGGTTGAACAACATTATTTTGATTTCAGTACTCATAACTCATCTGATAAGATTCTCAAAACAAATAAAAAAAATTCATCATCTGATATATCACTGATAAGAGTCAAAAACAGCTCAGGCAAGGGAGGTTTGTTGCTGGTTACAGACTCATCGGTTTAAATGTATATTGTTCCTGTTATATAATGCAGCTCAATCACTGTAACATAAAATGCGACATTATTTAACCTCGTGTTAAATCATGTGAAAATATTGTAAAATAAAAGAAGACTCATCTCAATACAATACACAATACTTTTTTGTCACATTGACTCATGGTTATACTGGTTAAAATGACACATGACCTATAATTGTTCAGTTTTTCTTTCTGTATCCTGTAGAATAAAATGCATCACTTTCTCCTCAGCAACAACACCACCACCACTATTGATGTTTTCATGCCATGAAACAGTTATTTAGGCTTATACAAGTTGTGGTACATGTTACTCGCTATGTCATGAAGAATAAGAGGCTGAAAGGCTTTTTCTTGGTTATATCTTCAGCCCATATTACCAATACTTACTGTATGGATAGTCACCAGTGCTTGTATTGTATCAGAAATACATCCAATAATGTGAAATATGGTCATATTTTCTATTAAATATTACAAAATGGCATTCTGGGGGTGTCTAAGAAGTACTGATTTATCACAATCCATAATTGGGCAATTGTTCTAGTTTTATATCAAATCTATAATTATATAAGCCTCACAAAAAGAACAGTGCTTTCATCTTCCCAAATCAATATTTTAAAAAGCTTTACACATCAAACAAGATCAGCATCAGTCTACTGTCAAATCTGTGCACTTTGAAGGTAAACAGAGACACACTAAATATCTATATTCTTGACCATTTTCAGGATGCAAGAACCAGGCTTCAACTTCAGAAACAATATATTTTGAGTCAAATTAGGTTTAGGCATATACCAGTTCACTGAAATCTTTTGGTTTTAATCTGACTTTGTTGCACGTCATTCTGTCTCTCATTTTTTCTCCTGCTTGTAATGAACACAGCTTTCTGACAGTAGTTTGATATTATTAATATTAATATTATTGTCTGTACTTTGTAGTCTGAATCAAAAAGGCTATTTATATTAAAGACAATAGAAGTACTAGATGAAATGTCAGAGAGAGCCTGTAAGAGAATATAATCTTTACGATCATTAATTCTTAGAAAATGAGTCTCTAGTGAAGTGAGGTATTTGTACATCAGAGTAGATGGCTGGTTACTTTATAAAGGAACGGGTTCACCACATTTTGCGAATTTGTCTTGCTCGATCCCCCGGAGGAGCGGCAGAAGGAGATCATATGATTGTCCAAAGATCCTCCACAAGATCTGTGACAAAACAAGCACGTCAGGACAAACACTATGGTCAGACTTATTTCAAGGGAGTGCCTGTCAAAGCTCATTTGGCTTTTGACTACAATAAACATAAAGTAATCTAACTTTGTCTGAGTGTGAGTTGCATAGCAATCTGATAATACAGATTGGACTGATTGGATTAAGTGTTTTTCCTGACATGTGTTTACCTATTGCCAGTTTATACTGACAGAACTGTCCCTCTGGGAGAGAAACATAATCTGATCGACCGTTGAATCAGAGTAAATTGTACATTATTACGACAACTTGCACAGCTCACACAGTGCACATACTGTACATGTAAATAGCTAAACATAAAAAAACAGAGACCAAAAGAAAGCGACATAACTCCATACTGACAATCATAGCCACAGGAGAAATGTAAATTAGACTGCACACCAGTGGGAATCCCTCAAAACACTGTAGGAATTTATCATGGCATTGAACCCTAATCAGTTTATCTTTACCATTGCATTGCTCACATGTCTTATCCATCTGAACACAATATTTTGCATTGTCTTTCCTAGCGATAAATATAAACTAACATTGACCAAAGCATGCAATTAACATTCGCAAAGTCCCAGGGGGATTTATTGGGATGTTTATCTCATCTTGGCAAAAAGTCATATGACATCTAAGGCATGTGATACTATTAACTGTGAACCAGACAGGCCAAACTACTGTTTAGTTTTTGGTTGCTTCATGTTTTCTCTCCGGATTTGTGCTCAGCTGTGACAACACCAGACCCTTTTAGACGGGCTCAGTTGAACATGCAGCACAGGCAAATGCATCTCTGCGGCCCACAAATAACCATATCTGCACAATAATTTACTACATGTCATGGTCCTACATCTGCTGGATGTCAGACAAACAATAATTTTACAGTAATCATGTTTAAGTCCCTTTCTAAGATGCATATAGGGACTATGGCAACTGTGACATTTCAGTTCACATTTTCATAATTTAATTATAGGCCTCAGGCATACCAGCATCTATTCAATTAAAGATGGTCTCAGAAAAGTTAGTTAAGCGCTCTGTTATGTCCTCGTTTTACTACTCATTTGCAGGCAGCATTTATCACTCACTGTGTTTAGTCCCATGTCTATGATTGGATGTTGAGTTTGTTAAATCATCCAAATGAAATGTGGCGTGGGACATAAAGACACAAAATATGTGCATATATATTTAAATGTGTGTGTGCATATTAGTGTGTATTCTCATAGTGTAGATGTATGCTTATCTATGTGTCCACAGAAACGCTATTTTCCTTCTGTACATTCTGTATGTGGAAAGTGTGAATTGAGGTGGCATTTGCACGCAGCACACACCTTGTGATTCTAGCAGTCAGTCAAGTGAAAAACCATGAGCTTTCAAGTCAATGAAACACACACACACACGCGCGCGCGCGCTGGTGCTGTATCTTGTTTACATGCACCTTTGATACTCAATGGCAGAGCATCCCCTTTGCCATGAAAACACTTTCAACTGAAGTTACTACCTCCACAGATGTAACTAGCGGACGTATAATGAGTGAAACAGCTCTATGCTACTCTTTCCCTCTCTTCCTGAGCTGAGCAAGAGCAGGTTAATTCTCTCACAAAGAAAGGAATGATGATCCCACTAGAAATCAGCACAAACTTCGTAAAGCTTAATGTCAAAGGCAATTATACTCTCCACAAGATTTAGTGCTCTTCAGGACTAAAGGGAGAAGTGCGGGAAGAGCAGAGTGTTCAGTTGCTCCAGTGACATCAGAGTAAGACAAGCATTTTGAGGTGGAGAGGCAGTGCAGTCTGAGAAGAAATCAAATATGAAGACTTAAATTAAACCTCCAAAGAAGCAGGTTTAATTTCAAAATATTGCTGTGTTGTCACATGGATGGCACATGCATTACTTTGTCTATTTCAGTGAGCGAACCAGAGAAGTTGTTATTGACAGGAGCGACCCACGCAATCATTTTGCTGCATTATTTTCACATCACATGGACATTAATGCACTACTCGAGGCCTGAAATTGTTTTGTCTGTTTTTGCTCCTCTGATGCCACCATATTGTGGGCTTGATGTGATCTGTTCCAGCTTTTATTGGCTGCATCAGGCCAGTGAGGTGTACTCATTAATGAGGACTAACATTAGGTGGATCCAATTAAGAAGCCCAGGACTTTATTGTCAAGACGTAACTCATCCATGTCTAAGATGTCTTTTAAAAAGCCAACTTTTAAGCTAAGATTAACTATTCCCAATTAAAGGTTCAGTGTGTAAGTTCTAGTGGCACCTAGTGGTGAGGGTTGCGAATTGCACCCCCCCTCCCCTACCCAAGCGAGCAGTATAGCTATGGTGCCTGAGACAGGACAAAGATATCATCTATGAGATAAAAGAGATTGCCAGTCAAGAAATTAGGTTTCTTTAGATAGATGTGTTAAGAAATTATATACATTATTTAAAACCAAATGTTTTTTTTTTAATATTATTGTTACTTTTTCATTAATAAACAACAGCCACATAAAGAAATGAAGTGCTACGTGACGTGTCATACTCCTGTAATACATTATTTTACATCTTGGGAGGGTTGGCTCATCTGGACTACCATACCAAAGTAAATGAAGAAAGTCTCAAACACTATCACATCTAGTGCATCAAGTATGACAGATACCAGGACAATGTAAGCCTCACTGTTTCTGCACCACACTCCATTATAAACCACATAATACATAAAGTTTACAAAGGCATTGGCTGGTGAGGATCAAAGCTCCTCTGACTTTGCTTAATTAGATAAGCAATCTGCAAATATTACCAAAATGTCTTTTGAATTTTTTGAAATACAACAGAAACACAAAGTAGTACTGACAGCCATAACTTCAGCTTGTGGTAAAACGGTGAAACGTTTTAATGGGCACTTAGCATGTGAAAGTACAAATGACATATTTGTGTGCACAGTGGGACGCGAAATCCAATAACATTTTTTAATGCAAATTCGTAAAGTATTTATTATTGGTCACTTGATAGGCACAAGGCCTTGTTATATATCACCATTAGCAGTAAAAGGAAATACATGTTTTCCACCAGGGCAGTAAAATGTGAAGTTTAGCTGCTGATCTGAGCTTCCCTGCTGTTACCAATAACATTCATCAGCTGTTTATCTCAGGAGGTAATGGCGCATTTCTGTGCACATAACAAAGCCATAACAGCTAAACCACAGGCTGGAGAATAAGTAACGTTAGGTGCCATGAAATTAATCCATATTTCACCCCACAGACAGGGGAAACACGTCTGGCTCTCGTGCTAAATAATGCTCCTTCAGTTGTCCAAATGTCACTTCTCTTCTTACTTCTAAAAAAAACAGAAGACTACTCGGAGACTGCATATTACTAATATTATTAGTCCTTCTTCTTCTTCTTTGTATGTATTCAATGTAGTGATGGGCGTCTACACTACCACTTTATACAAGCAGAAGAAGAACGCAGTGATGACGAAACGCGCTCTGTAGCGCTGTTTGTTCGTTGACGGCTACGGTAGAAAAATGATGACAAAATACAGCGACCTCCATAGAAGGGGATACCCGTGGTTATGTAGATGTCTCATTCTAAGGTAATAAAAACATAATGTTTCATTATGTACCACTGAAAACATAGTTATGGATCTTATATTGCATTTCAGTCAATAGAGCCTCAGAAATATTATACACTAGACCTTTAAGACCAACCTTTGGTTTACTTTTTACCTTTAAACTGGCCATAAAAGTCTTTACAAAAGGATCTCGGAAACGTTAACTTACATAAGCACGTGCCCTCACACTTAATCCAACAAGTTATGTGGCTTATGTATCTCTGTCATTCCTGTTTGTGTATGTATTTTTTAAATAGTTGTGTTTTTGTATTTTATTGCATTGTATTTTATTTTAAACCGTGCTGAAAGATCTTTTAATTGTGCTGCCCTCTTGGCCAGATCTCCGTTGTAAAAGAGATTCTGTCTCAATGGGACTTTTCCTGGTAAAGTAAAGGTTAAATAAAAATATAAAAAAAACACTAATACAGGCTTATTTATTGTGTCACCTTTATTATTCACTTCCTCTAGGTTGGAGTTTCATTGAGCGTTCCTGCTCTTTTTCAGGGATGTTCTGCTTCACAGTCACACAGGTGCACACCTTGACACTCAGGACCTGATCAGGGCAAGCACCGTCCTCCACAGTCGGCCACTGAGCAGATGGGAAGTACGACCCTACTAACCCCATCTTGCACCAGTACTCACAGTGGCAGTTGCTGAAGTAAAGAAAAGGTGCACTGCTGGGGTTTGGAGCATATTTGTAACAGCCATAGGCCCACTTCATGAACCTTTGGATAAATGAAGTCCACTAGGGTAAACGTTTTTATGAGCTAAATCTTGACATTAGCATCCTACTGCAATTATGGCACTTTTTCCAGACAACTGGTTGTTGAGGATGAAATTTTTTAATGTGTGTGAATCTGACAGACCGACCGTAATTTGCACCAGAGAAGGTTTAATCTGCTGCCAATGGAATTTAACATTTCATGACCCGTTAGAGTTTTGATCATTATTCCTTCACCATCATTGCTATACTTCACTGAGAAATTAACATGAACCTTACCCAGACACCACTGGGCTGTCAGTGGTTCTGACATTTAAACTTTGGAAAAGTATTCAACTTTCTTATTAATAATCAAATTCAAAGTTTCTTTTTTCACAGCGAGCATCTTCTCCACCAGGGTCACAATAGATTGATGATGGTTTCAGCCTCAAGTAGCAGCTGACAAATAATATACAGTTAAAGTCATATTTAATTATTTAGCTGATGCTTATATCCAGAGCGACTTACAATTGCTGTTTATGTCAGAGGTCACACACCTCTGGAGCAACTAGAGTTCAAGTGTCTTGCTCAGGGATACATTGGTAGATATGTTACAGTGGGGAGTTGAACCTGGGTCTCTCACACTAAAGACATACAGCTTATCCACTGCCCCATCACCACCAATAAGTATAATAATATAATTTTTGTGTCCAAGTATTTATATCACCAATCACAGTAACAGTAACGCCTCATTTTCAATGCTTGGCACGGCATGGCTCAACTCGACTCACTTGAAATTATTCTTTTTTAGTTTTCCCATTGGCAAGTTGTGAAAAGGGGGGGGGGGGGGGGGGGGGGCAAAGGGTATTGAGTAAGTAAAGTAAATTGAGTATGCAGGGCCCTTATGTGATGAGAGCCCACAAAGGTACTACAGTGAATAGCTGTGGGTCGAGAATTTTGTGCCACACCCTGAATGTCTGTGCAAAGCATCATGGCAAGCCATCTAGTGTAAAAGTTAGAATCTCATGCAACACATACATACAAAAAATTGATTATCCCCGAGCCACAAGAATTTGCTCAAGAGCACTTGAGCAAAGCAGAGGACTTCCATCATGGGGACTGGATGCAAGTCCCCACTGTATCTGAGATAAAAAGTCAAGTCAGTCATTGCTGTTAGTCTTCCAGATGATTGTAGGTACTATATTCATAGCCACACTTAACAATTCTTGTTTTTTTCTCTGGTAAAGAGAGGCTTACGCTCACAGATCTAAATCGAAGAGATCAAGAAGATAGAATCTAAATAATAATGTGAAAGTTATTCAGTATGAGATTTTCTTTTGTTGTCAGTAGGTGACGGAGTTAAATTCAAAGAACTCATTGACGCAGTTCGGCTGTGTGTTCTGGACCAATGAGAATGGCCCAATGTCCCAAAATGATTTTTGCATGAAGGTCTGTGTGAAAATAATTACATTATTGTGCACTTTAAACAGTAGTTGGAACAGAAAAGGAGCATCGTTGGGAATGAGCAAATGCTATACATGAAACCAGCACTGAGGAAAGCTCACATATATTCCAGCTGACCTGTGGTCAGATCTCAGCAGAGCCCTTTTCTCTCTTCTGAGTTGCTTCAAACTCTGGACCAGCTACTGTCCTTTAAAGCTGATTCCCAATGATGTCCGAACAATGCTCCAAAGAAAATCTCATCTTTGGTATGAGGGTTACACAGCAGCCTATAGGGCATGTTCACCATTAAAACGTGTAATTGTTAGTGATAACCCTAATCAGTTCAATTTCCTAAAGCTGAAGCTAATCGTGATTTGGAACAACAAAAAGGCCCTCCAGAAATGAATGTTTAATCGAAATTCAAATCTCTTTTTGTGTAAAGGTTATTGAAAACTGTGGCTTAATTTTGCAGGTATATTTTGTAGTGAAAGGCTCCTATATTTCTCCATCCTCATCCTCACAGTGCCTCAACTCCTTTTAAAGTAACCATAAAGAGGTAATTGTTATCTTTAGTATTATTGATTATTTCATTTTACTATCTTTAAGCTGAAACATGGAAGCCTTTGTTATCTATGTATTTATCACACAACAACATAAACATTGATTTGCTATAAATTGCAACTGCACCAAAACACATCACTGAAACAGTTTGTCTACTCTCTTCCTTAATTTAAATGTGTTATCAAGATGGAAAGTAGGCCAAGCTTTCCCTTTAGCTCCCTTTAAAGTGACTTATTTTCATTTTTTTTTGTCTAATTGCTTGACACATCGAATTATCTTTGAAGGGAGGGAACTAGTGTCCCCTGAGGCGCACACAGTGTTTGGTAAAGCGCACAGCGGATGCACACGGTCAATGGTCATATCTTAGTTTGCTTCCCGAGATCAACATGTTCCAGGGACTGACATTGTTTATATAGTCAGACTTGGTGATATTCTAAGTTTTCCTGTTTTAAATAATATAATTTTTGATAAGGAATCCACGCAGGGACGAACTCAAAGAAAGGCTACGCGCTCTTGGAGAGTGCGCGAGTTTTCTGCCCAAGTTTGGAGACCGGACGCCTGCTGGAGAGCGCTTGGCGCGCGTTGTGATTACAGCCACACAGAGGTGATTATTTTAAGGATCTAAAGATGAATGACACGGACATTTTTTGCAAAAACAACCAAACAGGCAACTTGACTGACCCGTCATGTCTGAAGCCAACCCCCTCAACTTACAGCCACATCGACATCACCACTTTCATGCACATATTCCCTTCAATTTATGGCATCCTGTGTTCAGTTGGAGTTATAGCCAATGGACTGGTCATCTACGCGGTGAAAGCGTGCAAGAAGAAAATGGTATCAGATATCTACGTGCTGAACTTGGCAATAGCCGACATGCTGTTCTTGCTTGTGATGCCCTTCAACATTCACCAGCTGGTGAGAGACAGACAGTGGGTGTTCGGAAACTTTATGTGTAAAGCGGTTGTGGTGGTGGATGTCAGCAACCAGTTTACCACAGTGGGAATTGTTACAGTGTTGTGCATTGATCGGTAAGTGTTACACCCATCCACGACACAGACTTTTATTGCTTTTCTTTTAAAAGGTAAGAGCTATTCTTTGAAGCACTGCAGTATCACACTTTGACGACAAAATCAAATGTTGCCTCATAACATGAATTTATTTATATGTAATTCAATAATAATAATAATAATAAATACGACAATTAAGGTAAAAGTTTAATTCCCCCCTATTAGCCCCTATTTCAGGTGCCATCATTTCAAAGTCACTAAACAGTACAATATCGCAATGACTGAGTTAATCATCTGTGCAACAGCCTATGAAGACACAATGTTCCCTGCATAAATAATGTATGTGTCATGTTTATGATCTGAACACAGTGATGACATCTAAATTAGTCTTTCTGCCAAGTGTTAGACTGATAAACATCTTCATTTGAAGGTAATCACCGGAGCAGGCGTTGTTCTCAGAGCTATAACGTCACACATCTTCAGTATAATAAACATAATGTGTTTCTGTAGAGCCAGTAATTGTGTTCTTATGAACAACACTACCTGTAGGGGGAAAATCTATTTATTGGCTCCATAACATTTTATTACTTTCATTTCTATCATTATCATTTTATCAATACTGTATTGGAGTATCTAGCCTTGACTTCACTATAACTCAACTTTATCCTTTCAAATAATACTTTTTTGAAAAGTTACAAAGGTTACAAAAACAGCCCTTTCAATAACTAATCTCCAACACCTTCAAAACAAGTTATGGCTGCAATGTCATGTTAAAAGGAGATTTAACTAATGATAACAAACAAATAAGAAAAATTACAAAAAGCAACCTAACTTTCGTGTTTAAAACCTTTCACATGGCTGGTCTATACAGCCTTGTTCTGTATAATCAAGACCACATTTGTAGTTGTTTATCTGAGTTTAGCAGCACAGTGTAGTCACAGTCAACAAGTTAACGTATATCAATATATCAATCGTATCTGTTGAAAACACATATGTCCGGTCACTGACAACTCAAACCTCTATCGCCAACAAAGACAGGGTTGTTTTAAGCAACACAGGAAAAAGTTATTTCTGGTAATTCCGCTTTATCTCAGGGCGCTGTGGAATTTCATTTCACGGCAGTTTTGTGGATATCAACGTGATCCTGTTCTCCAAATCACAGATGAGTTAAACATAAGTGCGAAACATTTGTTGAAGACTCACTTTACTCGTTGGGTGTGTTAATATTAGGTCCATACAGGGTTAGTATAGGGTCACAATGAATAAAACATTACAACGAGATACTTTCAATGTGGATGATGTCAAAAGAAACCCAAACCTTTTTCCTCTGATGCTGTTTCTCCTTACACCACAGTGAGATCCTGATTCTTCCTCTCTATAAACCTAAATATATATAGCCACACCACATCTACACCGACATCAAACATTTAGTGCACTGGAGTTCTGGCAGTCTGAAGCCTACGTTTTTGATCATATCAATATCTAACTTGGCTGATCTGCGGCAACACATCAGTCGGTCAGAGACAAGGTATTGAATTTCACTTTCTGATTCAACCATCACACCAAAAGTATATTTATTTAACTTCACGGGCAGCAGCTTCTGTTGAGGATCAGAATACTAAACTATTTATTTTATGGTCAAAGATAATTGCAATTTAGCAGGAAGTCCTGGAGAAAATTGCAAGAATGTCGCCCTCTAAATAGTTTATAGGCCTGTTAAATCTCACCAGACAGGCACTACACCAGAGTGACATCTAACATGTTGACAGAAACTGGAAATATGTAATTTAGTCTACTGAAGTGACACTTGGTGTGATAACAAAGTAGTTATTCATTTCCTGCAGATGTCCTAAAGACTGAGGTCAATTTTGACTAAAGCAGCCGAGTAGTTCCCCAAATTGAAACACAATCAAATGCAAAATCCAAATGGAAATGTCTTCATTTTCTTCTGATAAGTCACCCTGTCTCAATTATATTAATTTGTCACTGACTTCATCACTTTACTGAGCATGTAATATATTGAGTAGATCTCTGACATGGTACTTGGTTTCATCATTCCCCCTTACTGATTTGATTCTCTGAACTTGTCAGGGATGAAAATGACCTCTTAAAGCAAAACTAATGTTCTTTGCATGCACTTCAGCAAATTTGAAAGCAGTCCAGCTCTAAGAAAGTGACATCTTCCTCTTAGGTACATAGCTATTGTCCACCCCACCTCAGAGAAGAGGACCATCCAGTGGACCATCATCATCAACCTGCTGGTTTGGCTGGGCAGCTTGCTCCTCACCGTCCCGGTCATGATGTATGCCAAGGTTGTGCGCAGACAGCATTTGGAGGTGTGCATGATGTACCTGGATGGGCCCGAGGACATGTACTGGTACACTCTTTACCAGTCTATCCTGGGCTTTATCATCCCTCTCATCATCATTAGCACCTTCTACTCACTCACCCTCTACCACGTCTTCAGCTCCATCCGTCGTGTCAAACGTAAGCAGTCTGTTTGGGCTAAAAGAGCCACCAAGATGGTGCTCATGGTCATCGCCCTGTTCCTGATCTGCTGGTCACCCTACCACGTCATTCAGGTGATCAACCTGAGCAACAACACCCCGACTATTGCCTTCATCTATGCCTACAACATCAGTATCTGCCTCAGCTACTCCCACAGCTGCATCAACCCACTCATGTTGCTCATCTTCGCCCAGAATTACCGCGAGCGTCTTTGCTACAGAAACGTGCTGCACAGCACTCAGCACTCATCCAAGATCACGGTGGTCAAAACGGACGGTTCAAGTACGACCAATGATCCCAACTACCGCTGTACTGTCATTTAATCACAAAGATGTTTTGAATTGCGACCATACACACAAAACTGAGTATGAAGCTTGAGCAGCGATATCAAACATGACTAAAACTCATTCACATACTCACTCACTCACTCACATAATCATGCCAAAAAAAAATATATATATTACATATTACTCAGTGTTATTCATGGTAATATTGTTATTATTGTTATGTTATCCCGACCCTTTGGCGGCCACTGGTTTCGCCCTGGGAGGCTGACATTTGGCATGAAGGTGTGTGTTTGACTGTGTGTATTTGTGTTCATGCCAATTCGCTAAAAGGGGGGAGTGGTAATGGGAGTGGCCTATTGCAAAAAGGCACACAAAGCTCTGCCCACCCCATAGCAACCACAACTTTCTGTGTATGAGGCTTAATTTTGCAATGGAGGTCAAGTGTTTGAGAGGTTGTGTGTGTGAATGCATGAAGGTGCGGATGCATGCGTGTACATGGTGGCAGCTGTTGCGAATTCATGCTTGTTTTGTATTTATTTCCAATTTATTTTTGTCCTCCTACAACTTGGGAATGTTTGTGGCATCTGCTGGTGAGATATCAAAGTTTATTGTTTATTTTTTAAATAATCACTTCAAATCAAATAATATGCCAAATCATCATTGTGACAGTGTATTTTAATGTTGGTTTCACTGACAAGTTATATTCACTTTTTTTTATAAACTTCCTGTAAACAACTTTTGGAACTAGTTTTGTTTTACTCTCCATGTCAACATGCACACATTTGGTGAGGTTTGCTGATGCTAATATGCATCTGTAGTGAATAATACTACTAATGAGTTTCTCAAGTGTTTCAAAAACTATATCACAGAAAGTGCACCATTGATGAATTTCAGCAATGAGTAGCCAGTAACTTATGTACCATTAAGGAATGTTAGCAACAGCAGGAGTTTTTGAGCAAGCCCTGGCTTCATCCTTCTTAGTTTCTATAGTCAATACATAGAAAGTAAAATAACCTTTACTTTTCCTTTACCTGCTATTTTTTTCTGTCAACATCTAGATTAGAATGTATTGTTAATGCTGTGAAATCAGTAAGGACAATACAGAAAGACGATCAAACATTTGATGGCTGCAATTTGGCCATCTCCTACAGAAGTTGTGGATAAAAGAAGTTACAGACTTTTCTTATTAAGAAGACTTATTAAGCAGCCACATTTAACTGCAAAAAGGGGTTAATAAAGAGAGTGAACAACAATACTGAATACTGTCTTCATTACCGGGATGTTTTTTCCGATGTATTAACTGAACAACAGAGAAAAATATTCACCTATAGAAAACCCTTTGTACATGATTTTAAGCGATATATACACACACATGTTGAGGGCTTTATATCTCTGATTGATCATATGTAGTTTACAACAGCTGGTTTATTTTACAAACAGCGGTAGGTCCGCAGCAGTTTCTGTAAGTGCCACTGTTAGCTACCACTGCTAGTGTTCTGCTGATCACGGTCTGGAAATAAGAAAAATAATGTGACCCCCTAATGTGATCATGCTTTGAACTCTGAGAAGTAATAGCATTTCAATTATGTAAGCACAGAAGTGTTACACTTCATTTTTATAAAAGATATCAACCAGTTTTTCTTTCCTCAGCATTGCAACATAACTGTAATATAAGTCAAATGGTGTTATCTGTACATATTTGATTGACTTTGACTTGAATTTGACCCCCTGGTGTCATCATCTTTGCATTTGAAAGATTTATTTTAGAATTATATTGTAGTATAACTGTACAGATCCTTTGCTTAAATAACTTAAGGAAAACCTTGCAAATTAATGTAAAACTCACCTCATGGAAATGCTACTAATAGCAACTGTAACACAACAATGTTAAGATTCATAAACTATAAACTGCTGTATCTCACTAACAGATGCCAAAAACAGTAACAGTTGCCATGGCATCTCCTCTGCAGCGATGGCAGTTGCCACAAACAGCGGCAGGCCCTGACAGCTTGCACTATTTGAACCAGCCCCTGCTGTGTGCACAGCCAAACACTCACACACATACACATGTCTTCTCTACACCTACTTATTTTTTCATTTGTTAACTCATCCCAATTTCTCCTGTCCTCATTTATTGACAAAATTGTCTGTTGTTGCTAACCTGAACATTTATTGAATGATTTATTTCCTCTCCCCAGTCCCAACTGTGGTTAATGAACAAGTGCTGGTGGTGATGCAGCACCTCTGGCTCCGCCGTGGCTTCAGCAGGGGGGTTGTGGTCACCTGATGGCAGGGACTGGGTCCACTAGATTAAAAATACACTTATATTATACTTATACTTATATACTTATACTTATACAAATATTTCCCTGTCCCGACTGAGCTGGCTCACTCCTGTGGGTTTGGTATATTACATACATACATATATACAAAAGTATCTGCAACAGACCAGCACCTCCCAAGGGTCTGGGTATGTCCCTAAACAGATAACCATGTATAATTGTGTAACTAGCAGTCCCAACCCAGCTGACAGCTTCCTGAGTCCAAGTACCCCGGTGGTGCCATAGGTGATGCCCAGAGGCGCCAATTTCAGTGTTGCTATCACACTTCTGTAGTTTAGTTTAGATTACATTTCTGTTTTCTCTTTTTTTCTATTTGTCTTATACACACACACACACACACACACACACACACACACACACACACACACACACACACACACGTGCCCTGCATAACCATTCTTAGCAAAGGTAACTGGATTGCATATATCATCATATCTATTATTATATTTTGTAAACCTTTTTCCTCTGTATGTATTTTATATCTCTATTCCTGTCTGTGTTTATGTATTGTCCCTTTGCAACAACAAAACAAAAAAATAACAAAAGGTTTTCAACAGAAAATCTAAGGAAGAAGAAATTACTTCTACTGCTCAGAGGAAGGTGAGCAGGCTAAAAAGGAAAGCAACTGTCTCTGAGCCAAAATTGGAGGGAATATCAGCACTGACTTTCAGAGATGCACGGATGAGAATAGACTCAGATGTGGCTCTTTTTTCTTTTGGACTGGGAGCTTTGGTTAAACCTTTATCAACCGCAGGCTACGTCCCAGAGTCTTACTGGTCAGTGACAACACTGAAGTGAGATCTGTCACTGGCAAACATGAGCATGTTCAAGTGTGAAATGTTAAGATACTATTATTACCCAGCTTGATGCTGATGGAACATTTAGCTCCACACATTGTGACTTCTGCAATCACAATACTTTCTAATAAGGAACACTTAAGGGCTTATAAGTTGTTACCAATGTCTTTATTAATGGTTTATTAATAATATCCCAATGCTTTAAAGATCAGTTATAAACCATTAATAGAGCCACAGTTGTAAAAAAAAAAAAAAAAAAAAAAAAATCTAATTAGCTGTTTTTTAAAATCCTTTCTATGATGTAATAATGCAGTTATAAATATTGGTAATCCATTAATAAATTATCAAGGGTTTATCACTTTGTAATCAGCCTGCAGTTATTAATGATAATAAATTGTATAAAAATAGATCTGCCAAACCAGTCAGAGGTAGTTCACAACCTGGCAACCCAAAATGTTTCTTATTAATGGCTCAAAATAAAATCGTAAATGATTTATTAACCATTAAGAAAGCCATTAGTAACGAGTAAACCCTTTTATCCCAATAATCAAATAAGTCATTGTTTGGTAGAAGAAAGAACTAGAAACGCATGTGGTAATTTGATGGCTGTTAAACATTAGAGAAACACTTCACAGCTGATCCAAACAACAACATGTCGGATACGTGACTTGAAAGTCCCATGTCAGCTCACCCCGCAAGTCAAAAGTTCATTACTAACATAACTACATGCTGCCGACTCCTGTCTCGTACGAGTGTTTGCTAATGGCTATAGAATGGATGGCACATGCTGTACGGTTAGCACACTGTTTGACGAAACATGTTTATTTTGCTATTTCTAGTCTCAGACAGAACAGCTGATTTCTGTTTGTTTTAGACTCTAATTGCTGGAAAATGCACTGTAAAACACGAATGACTGCTTTACACCCAGTGTCTCACCAAAATAAAGACAAACAAGTGTCTTTCAGGCCATCGTGATAGGCCTGCGGTGGGGCAGTGGATGTACTATAATATTCATGGGCTGGTTTTTAAATAATATACATCAGTTAACACCACTGTCCTGTTATCATGTGGAGGTCAACTAAAAGAAAGGCATGAATACACATAGCATTGAAAAAGTAAACAGTGACAGGTTTGTTACTAGGGGATTTGGTGAAAGTGAAATAGTTATTAAAGTTGATGGTATATATTGATATTATATACTGATTTAGATGGTGTTAATTGTCTTAATTTGCAGGATACTGTTGTGGTGTTCTCCTGTTGTCGTATTTAATGTACAATGTCACCCATTGTGACTTTTGCTGTCTTTTTTATTCTCAATGCCAGACCAATCTGTATTCACTCAAACTGCTCAGGAGCCGCTATGAACTTTGGTGTTTGAAGTGAATTCTTTGTGACAAGGAGCATTTTTCATAATGAACAAATGTAATATTGCGTCTATAACACGGGCATTGTGAAGAACATGCCCTTGCATCTCTATCAAGTCATTTACCTGATTGAGCATTTGCATATTGAAAAGTGAGAGGCAATGTACACGAAAAAGATATTCTGTGATAAACTGTGTATACACAAATCACTTCTCCACAAGCAGAGGTTCATCACACTGTAATGTATGGTTCTTCTCTGTGTTATGTGCAAATATTGTAGGAATTGTTTTACTTTTATCGAGGCTGGATGCCAGGCTGGGAAAAGCAGGCCACTGGTTAACAGGGCCATAGGTTCACTCTTTGGAAATTAATTTACAGTAATTTTATAAAATGCAAAATTGTTTGGTAATATTCACCACCAATGCACAATATAAACTGAAGTGGTACAGCCTGGCTTCTTCATTTTTACCTGATTTTGAGGTTTGATTTACAGCCCTATGTCAAAATCTAGTTGTTGTTTTTTTTATGTTTAAAGGGGCACTCCGGTGATTCAGTGGTGCACCCACATAAAGACTCACAATCATATTACACTTCCCATAATGCAATCAATAGCATCTTCTGGTGAGACGATACAGTCTTTGTCAGTGTTTGGTACTGTTGACCTTCTTTGATGTTGAAGTGGTGGTTACTGTATTCACTGGCCAATGAAGTCCTTTAACGTGTATGTGGTTGTTGTAGTAACCTATGGTAAAACGCACATACAATAACTTATAATTAACCAATATATGGGTTATAACTGAATGTAAACATTGTTTGTAAAGATTCAGACAGATGTCATGTGGTATACATATATACATGCACTTGTTTCCCAAATGCTGTCAATGGAGAAGCTGCAGTTGTTCAGAGACGCCTTTAATTTTTATTTAAGTCATCAGGGCTCTTATTTCTTATTTTAACAACATGCAGAATACCTGGAGGAGATTCAGGATTTTAATCATTGATTGGTGCAGTGGTAATATTCAAGATTTATCTCTGACTGCCCTCACCCGCATCAAACAAAAACACTTGACTTTGCTATTTACAGTGTTTTTCATAAGCTGTTAAGTTATTTATGACTGTAGCAGGCTGCTGGGGCATGCCAAGTGAAGCAGTAGAAAGACTGCATAAAAATCAGGAGTACTGTCATTTATGTTGTTGTGGAAGTCTATTTGCCTGAGGTTTGTCAAATGTCGTGGTGCAAACTGCGGGTCTACGTGACCATTTGGAAGCAAAAGTCAGAGAGCTGACCACCGAAACAGTTTCAGAGTGACAATCATCAACTTAAGTGGCCCGGCATGAGACTTCTACCTCGACTGTGGTTCTTGATTCACATGTTAGCAACTGCAGATTCAGACTGCAGAGGATTTCATAAGCTGTATTAATTTTCCTCTGAAGTATCAATGTCGTCACAGCAGTTTTGTGAATGATAGATTTTCTTCTTCTTGTCATGAGGCCAAAATGCACTAGGAATTATGGATCCTCTGTGTAATTTGATTTGAAAGTTATGGACACAGTTGAACAAAATTAACATGGTGGCCGAAACTGTAGCTTTCAAATTTTTATTTCCTATTTAAGGAGATTGTCTTGAGAAAACCTTTGACAGTCCTTAATTTTCAGACTAGATGAGACTGACACAGCAAAAATGTCATATTGATGCGTAATCTTCCCTGTGAGGAAAACAAAACACATGCACATTTAAATATCGAACACTCCTGAATTACAGAGAGGGAGGTGTATGTGGTGTGATGCCTTTGTTTATTGCATCATTTTTATTTCAACTCTCATGAAGCCAAAACATTTGACAACAAAGAGTATTTGTATATTTATGGAGGAGGCGTGACTTGAATGAATAAACATGGAGCTAGGACCAGCAACCAGTTAGCTTAGCTGAGCATAAACACTGGAAATAGGGAGAAAATATACCTACCAGCATCTCTAAAGCTCACCGATTAACAATTTGTATAATGTTTGTGTAATTCACAGACCTGCTGTGACCATGAGGTTGTCAGACAACAAGTGGAGAAGATGCTAAGTAATCAGCTAGTTACGGCACGTGCACTAACCCCCATGTAAAAACACAGTATTTTAAACAAGATATAGCATGTTAATTAGTGACATAAAGTTGTTGGTAGGTGGATTTTTTAAACTGTGGGCAGAGAGAGTTTCCTCCGATTCCCCCTGGTCTTTATGGGAGATTTTCTTTTCTTAGTAAACTCATTTGAATCTCCACATTCAACCGTAACACGAATACATCTATAAATATAAGATAAAAACAGCTGATAAAGCAGGCAGGTAGCCCATGTACTGCATATAGTTAAATGTGTACATGTAAATTTTTTATGGAAACTACTTTTATTCTAAAATAAATATGTTCTCCATTGTGCACGGAGTGTGTGTGTTGACATTATTAAAGTTAAAAGAGTAACATTTGTGGTCCTACCCTCTTCTTCACCTTTACTAAGCAACACCTATTCTGCACCAAAAACACATTCCAGTCCTGATTCAATAAATCTTTGGACAGCAGTCCCTTTATGATCTGGCCAAACACATAAATCACATGATTTTCTCTTCACCTCTTCTTTCCACTGACTTCTCTTTCCTATCTTGGGGAAGCAGACTCCTCCGAGTCCCACTGGGGACAGCATAAATCAAATTATGGATTCTTTACACTCATGTCTCAGACCGGGAGAAAACTTTTTTTTTTTTGCTCCTACATTACAGGATGAGCCATCATCATGAGATCATAAAAGATGCACATCTGCCAAATTCACCGCTCTGCTGCTGAAACATTAAAGAAAAAAGCGGCATGTATGAGTAAGTGGGCCAGTTTTACAGAGCTTCACAGGTGCTCAGGTGGAGAGTAATAGCTGGTGAACCCACGCTGACTATAAAAACTTCACTTGTCAGCACTAAAATGCTGCGCTGGCACAGTGCTGTCGCAATAACGTTGATATTACACTTGAAAATATTGCCCTGTGGAAGAGGAAGTAGGGTGGCCTCTACTTAATTTCGGAGAGCTGCTCATCCACCGTCTCCACAGAAACGTCAGTCAAACATCACACACTCTCCCCCGCAACGCTGCTATTTCTATGTTGTCAACCTGTGTTGCCAAAGATGACTCACAGGTTATAATAACCATTTTGGGATGAGCTTTGAGAGCAAGGGTAACACTGGTTTATATTCTTAATTTTTCATGTTGTCAACAAAGGCCCAATTCACTCTTCTTTCAGTGACATTTGTTAAACACAACATTGTCCAGCTGTTTTAGGACATATTTCTACGTCTTTTTTTTTAAAGTGAAGCTTTTTATTCGTGACACATTTTTAAAGATTGACGTCTTGAGTAGTAAACAATGGGCTAAGATTGCACAGAAATCAGACAGTACTGAGAGGTATAGACAAAAACAAAGTGGGTTTTGGTCTTTGATACATTCCTTGGTTAAAATGGTGGAGGTGTACTCTTCCTTACTCCTCCCACTCCAGATATAGAAAGTCAGAAAGCATAAAGGTGGACAGCTCCGTTCACACCAAAAACACGTCGTCTTGCATGAGTGCATTTCAGTTAGCCAACTCAAGCAGAATATATTGTTTTGTGAATGTAAAAAATGTACAGCGTTGACGTTTGCCGCATGGCTCTAACCTTGACGAACCCCACAAGCCGTAATCATAACTTTCCCCCTGAGCCTTAGACGCAGAGCCTACAGGTGGTTGCTGGTGGGGTGGGGGGACTAACAGACTAAAAACACATAGATGCTAGCTTTGACTGACGTGCTTCTTAAGATTGAAGCACTGAAAACAAAATAAACCATATTACTGTAAATGAGGTGTAAAAACTTGGATAAAGCTTTTACATGCACTCCAAGAGTCTGATTACTCTATGTCATGTAAACACTAATCCATTTGAAAATGCTCCTTGAATTTCAAATGTAATCCTAATGCTTGCACATTGTTACTTAAAAGTTTACTTTCCATATTTAAAATGATAGTGAAATGATAAAATGTCTTCTGCTTTCTCCTCTTTCAGCTGGTAAACAATGAAATAGTGCGTTGCAGCCATCATCTGGTGAGGATCTGGTAATCAATTGACAATTTTGACAAACACGTCTGGACAGTTTGTGCTTGTTCTCTCTCAGCAGGTTCAAATTGAGTTCTGTCACCTCCAACTCTCTGTGATCCCTTCTTTATTGTGTTCAGTAGAGCCAAACACACAGTGCAGGTTTTCCTTTTGACACATTTAGGGTTTTATTGTTAGACGACTGCAGAACTGTGAATTAGTGAACTTGTCAGGGTTAATAATGCCACCATACCAAGGCCAACAGTAATACTTGAGCTGCTGCATTGATTCTCAGTCAAATCACTGCTTTATACTCATGGAGTCATCTGCCAACATAAAGACACAGTATGTGAAATACCTCTATTGTGTGATCATCTACGGGGGAAGAAAAAATGAGTGACCACAGAGAGAGCTGGAGGCTTCTTCACGTTGCTGCTACACAAAAGTACCCACCATGTTAGTGAAGGTCAACAGCCATTCCTTCGTGTTTTCAAAAAGCTTTGTTTCTCTCGCCTACACTATAATGGTGTGTTGTCAAATTGTGGTGAGTGTTTTTAAAAAACAAACAAACTGTTTTCAAGTGTTTAAAACAGCAGTTGTGGTTGGAGGGCCTATAAGGACAGAAAAATATATTTTTTTATCTCCATTAGTGTGGCACTGAGATAAAGCCCTAAATAATATACAATTGATCATTAATCAGATTTCAGCAATACTGTTCTGGGTCTTTAAAAACCTTTCAGAAATCTGTATTGTCCACATTTTGTCTATATTTGAGCACACACTCAGACATCTGTTCTACCAGTTCTTCAGAATTTGAAAACCCACATTCCAGCTCTCTGTTAGAGCATCCAAGAGACTGTCTTGTGATGTTGTTTGGAGTCTTTCCCTCCTCAAATGTTCCCAAAGATGTTCGATGGGGTTGAGGTCTTGTGACTGCTGACAGAAAGCCATGCGATTGAACACTTGTTGCCTTTCCTTGGACTTTCACTTGGCCTGGCAGAGAGCTCTGATGCATGTTTAGGCTTTTGTCTTGTTGGAAAACAATCCACTGCAACACTATTTTAAGTCAAGAGGGACTTTACTGCATGCCTTTGCAGGACAGAGCAGCACATCTCTTTGGTCGGTGTGGAGATGATCCTTTGCAAGTCGCCAACTCTGAATAAAAAAAACATCCTTCTCCCGTACTTCCTTTACAATGTTTGGTTATCAGCACTGTTGCATTAACCTAAGTTTCAAATTTTTTTCTTCTTTAAAAAAGGACATTCTTTTAAATCTCGTCATCTTTTGACTGCCTTAAAAGGAGCATGGTGTTCTTAAGTCAGTGGGCTTTGTATCACCTTCAATTTTGGACGCAGATGTTGTTCCAGCTCAGGAAAGTTTGTTAAAATAAAAATCACTCCAAAGTATCATGCCCTCTAAAAGAATTTAGAATGTGGCACTGAGATGATTTTTTGTCAGTCAGGAGAGCAACTTGGCTCCACTGAACATGTTACAAACATGCAATGGAACTCCCAAGTCAAATTAGTAATGGGGGACAGAGCGTTTGCTGTCAGGGCCCCGAGGCTCTGGAACAGCCTGCCCGAGGAAATCAGGTCAGCTGAGTCAGTGAACTCTTTTAAGTCCCTTCTTAAAACATACTTTTATAGGAGAGCCTTTCCCAATCTTATTTGACTTTATTTTATCCCTTTTATTTTATTGTATTTTACTAATTTTATATTTATCTTAAACGTGTATTATAGTCTTTTCAATGTTTTGATGCTTTTATCTTGTATTGTTTTTGTATTATTGTCTCTTGGGTATTATTGTCTTTACACTTGTTAAAGCACTTTGTAATTTGTTTTTGAAAAGTGCTCTACAAATAAAGATTATTATTATTATTATTAATGATAACAAGGATGAATGTTAATTTGGTAAATAATTAATAAATCTGAATAAAGCAGCGTGTTAAGTGTTTCTTGTGAGCAAAACAAAAAAATGAATTCCCTTGCTTTTTCACTTCCTCTCCCTCTCACCTTCAGTTATCCAATCCTTCTATTTGAGTCAGTGCACAGTGATGAATGACAAAAGACACACAGGTCAGACAGGTCGCAGTTGATGACATGAAAGACATACTGACACTATAGTGTTAATAGTAACAAAGTAACACATATTCCAAGAGCTGTGGAAGCTATTGATAATCGATCTATAATTAAAATGACTGGCAAAACAGATCGGCCCAGCAGAATATCAGAGGATGATTTTCAGTTACAGTAAATTAGAACTTTTGGACCTAAATAATTATATTTATTGACTTGAATTAGTCACTCAAACACAGCAGGGAAAGTGAAACAAGTTGAAAATAGAGAAGTAAAGAAAGCATACGTAGGCTTGATATGCAAGGAAGTTACTGCCTTCTATTGTTTGCACCAAAGACGTAACATAAACCTCTTTACTGTAATAATAACAAAGCTCACAGGCAAAGTGTGATCATTAAAGTGATAAAAACCTCTTTCATTGTGCCCAAAATTAAAAATACTCTGAGGGTAAATGTGTGATCGCCTCTTAGTAGTTGATAGAAAACGTTATTGTGGGATTAGAAGAGGAAACTGACAAAGCTGCTGGTATGTGGTTAATTGTATGCATCAATGATCCTCACAGAAAGCGTTGTGCATTGAACTTGGCTCGTAAACTTGAAAGCGCTAAGTTATGCCCTCCGCTCACTCAGACATAATGACCGCCCTTGTACTGACAAACATCGTCCTCCAGGCCTCGCCCAAAATTAATCTGCAGTTGGGAAGCAAAGCCTGTATATCCATGTATGTCTTTGTTGAAAAGTCAACAGCGAGCTGCCCAGCAGTCTTTTAAGGAAAGGTCAAGCAAACAAGGTTAATAGATACATCATGGCCCACTATAAACAAAGAGTACATTCAACATGGTGCTGTTGTGTTTCTCTCTATAGCAGATGGTATTAATCACTTTATAAAGCTTTTGGAATTTTCTCTGTGACCTTGAGTGCAGTGCAGTTTCATGTGCTACGTGATTTAGTGCAACATTTTAAAACATCTTTTATCTTCTAAATATCAAAGTACTTTGTGTATATATAAATCAGCCTATATATATATATATATATATATATATATATATATAGGCTGATTATCAGCATTTCCTACAGAACAGAACATGGCTGAGAAGATGTTTGATATGACTTCGTGGAGTGAGCTAAAACTGTATCAGATGCAATAGTCTCTGGAGTTTTCTTCACAAATGTAATTATTTAAATGGACACATGAAAACACCTCTGCTAACCTAGGCAGAACGAAGGGTGTTGTGGGCATAAGCAAATTGACTGGTTGATTCATTGGAAGACAGGTTCGAAACTGAGCCAAAAAAACCCAAACATAAACGTTTCTATGTACATAAGTATAAAAGAAACACCCACGTAAATATATCTGTGTATGTTAGCCTATTTCAACCCATAAGTCCATGCATCAATTCTATTTTTATGAAAGACAACTGGAGGATGTTAAGCAAATGCAGAGACTGATGTTAGAGTAGTGGCGTGACAAGTTTCTGTGGATGTTTAATACTTTTTTCTGCCATGCAAACTTTAAACTATTGGAAATGACTGTAGATCTAGTAGTGGATTTATCAGGATTTGTAAATGCTGTCTAACGAGGGTTAATAGTTATTTGGGAAGAATATGGGATGGACTCTTAGTCTAAACTGGGAAAAATCTGTGTAAAGTAGGCTAACGTTAGAATCTTCATTAGAAATCTCCCCATCTGGTTTTTAATACCAATTTATTTTCCAAATCTGTCTTTTGAACTTCCAGAATAAATATACTAAATCGACCTTGATTAGATAATGTTTAATCAGCCTGCTGGTTTCAAGGTCAAGAATGAACTTTCAACGCTAATTTTTACTGTAAAGAAATTGTCCTCGCCACAGAAGCTCCCCAGTTAAAAAGTTTGTTGCCATCGACTGCACACACTCAGTTAAGAATGAACATCTTACGAGTACAAATGCTTCTGTGTCTGTTATCTGTCCACCCCCTGAGTAAAGTCATCTGCAAAACACCCACAAATTAGCTAATAGCTAACCGCTATATCACACATCTACCCCCATAAACCCACATTGGCACAACTACTGAAAATGATTTGTCTCATATCCCGAAGGTGTTGGAAGGATCCTCCTCAATTTGTCATCCGGCATCAGTGGCTCACCAGAACATCTCCACCTGCTTCAAACACATTAGCTAACATGCACTTATTGACGCCACTGAATCTAGTTAAGTGATTCTCAGTCTCAATGAGCAGCGGCGGGCCTTCCAGTCATCGAGCAGCACTGTGTGGGATGGTAATGTGGGGTGAAATAACTGAGATTGAATATTGATCAGGTGCCTGTGTACAGCCCTGAGGCACCTCATCACCTAATCACTTCCACACTTGTTCTGTCTCCTTCTGAGCGCGGCTGATGACAGAGGATGCAACCGTGCTGCGCGACGTGTGATTTGTGACGTGTCATAATTCAGTGCGCACACACACACACACACACACACACACACACACACACACACACAC
Source organism: Micropterus salmoides (assembly GCF_014851395.1). Lineage (NCBI taxonomy): Eukaryota > Metazoa > Chordata > Actinopteri > Centrarchiformes > Centrarchidae > Micropterus > Micropterus salmoides. Next base: position 13,432,651 of record NW_024044237.1, read on the forward strand.
ACACACACACACTCACACTCACACACACACACACTCACCGACTCACAAACCAGTTAGGAGTGTTAGATTAGGTTACTTTCAAGCGCTGATTCAGATGCATCATAACTTAATTGTTTTGATCAGCTATTTTGAGGATGTTGTGAGATGTGGATTAAATAGCGGGGGTTGGGGGTGCTTGAGTGTACTGAAGCTGAAATGAGTTAGCCTAAACCCAGTTCCAGCCACTGAATCCAGCCTTTTTTGCTGCACAAGTTTAATTGAACTGTGTCAGCAGTGTTAAAAAAAAAGTGGTGCTGAGGCTGAAAAAGAGTGTGTCTGAGAGGAATATTGATTAGCTGCTCCTGGTGGAAAGGATCCTCCTCATCACACTTCCTTGCAACACCTCCCACAGGGCATCCATCTTAATGTGATATGACAACCCTCAGCCATATCAAAACTAAATCTGGACATCGATTTCGACATTCAATTTCAGCGCTGAAAAACACTTTTCCGCTTTCATATACACAGCCAGACGCTGAGGTGTTTGTCTTGCTGAGAGGGACTCCTGCTGAGTCCTTACACAGTGCGCACTGGAAGCCCAGGCATTTGCTGCCAATAAATACATATTTCTCAAAGTATCTTGCTGTTGTTTGTGTTCTGTTTTCTATTAAACTGTATATTGTCTGACCACCACACAATAGATTTAAAGCAAGAGCTTACAACAATGAAAAGGTCAACTTCTGTTAGTCCGCAGCAGCACTAGCAACTGAGGATATGTAATTTAATACTGTTTACTTCAGAAAGCAAGTTAATTTGCATGAATAATTCCCAAGTAGTTGTGGTTGTAGCCTACTTGCCAGAGAACAGACTGTGCCGCTTAAAGAGGAGAATACGGTTTAAGCTATTGGCTCAGAGCTCAGGAGGCAATAAAAGACCACAAGCGAGAGTTTTGGCAGCAAAAACCAGTAGACCAGTTTTAATAGGTGCAGACGGTCGGCGCACAAATCTGCCCTGAAGTTTAAAGAATAAATACGGCCAGCGGTAATGACACGGCCAAGGCTGGTGTGCTCATGTGGACCGCAGTACATCATGTGGTATACAGACTGTTAACCACACATCATTCAAACAGCCTTGGGAAGCTGATGGTATGTGTGTGCAGGTTCAGCTGTGCTGAACTTGTGCCGCAGTAAATGTAGGTGTCAGTAGGCGCATTACTCTTGTGATGTTTTTGGTGGAATGTAATGTAATTTTTATCTGTGAAAACTAATTTTTTTTGAGAACTTAATATAAAATTAGTTTGTTTCTAGCCTGGCTGGTGCATTTGCGATCAATTGGACTTCTACAAGGTTTAACAGAAGCCAGTAAGAGTTTTCTTAGTCTACAGCTGAGCATGTAATCCTTAAAGTGAAAATGTTAAAACTGCCAAAACCTATTACATTCAGTGAAGTTCACACATTAAAGCAGATATATTTAAAACGTTCAGGGCTATAGGAGAACATTATTTTTTACTGAGTATATTTTATGTCTTACTTTTGTCTTTTGTGCACTTCATGGTGTAGAGAGGCGCTATATGCAGTAAATAGACCTATTCACAGATTCCAGGGTTTTACTTTTCACATACACAAACAATATATAAGATCACTATCAGAAAGACGTGTGCAATGACTGATACTTATAAGGATACAAGTACAAATAAGAATTAGACAAATAAATATGAAGGATATATAGTCAAATATTTTAAAAACTTTCAGTATTTAAAAGTGTAAAAAGTTCATATGTCACAAACTATACTACACACTTTTATTTTACTAACTTTACTGCGTACATTCAAACAAACAATGGGTAACATGATGGATAAGTTGAGGTTCAGTCTTGATGTTGGAAAAAGCAGTTGAGAAAAACTTTCTACCATAAGGTCCATTTAGTAGCTCTCAATCATATCACATGGTCTTAATCAACAGGTGTGCTCAGTTTCGCACAGACCTTCTCGCCCATGTTGACTTAAAAGTTATGACAGCTGGCCATGCTAAATCTGCTGATAAAGATCATGTGATATGGTTGAAAGCTCCAGAACAGCCGCTAAATTTACCTCGTATTGACACTGTTTTCTCATATGATCAATGAGACATAAATTGTAATATAATTTACAAATAAGTGAGGTGAAGTTATGTGAACTTGCAGCATGTAAAGTGAAGATCAGGACTGTAGTCTTCATGATTAGCAGAGTGTCTGTAAATGTTCATGTGAATGTCTTTGTGCAGTTCTACATGTGCTTCTGCTTCTTTTTTTTTATGAAAGTATGTGCACAGTGTATCCCTTCTGAAAATTAATTAAAGATTAGCAGATGTGATTCTCTATCTACTGTAGAAGCAAATGTTCATTGTATGATAACTGACAATTTTAATACGGTGGTAAACCGTGAAAACCCTCATTTCTAGGTTGCCACAGTGTTTCGGCATCTGTCCCACACCAAAAAAGAATGACTCAGTTCATACAGCTCTCAGCTACAGTAGCTATTAGTCCATGACTTCACTAAAACCAAACACAAAAGAAGTGTGATTAAATTGCCTTGTAGAAACATATATTAACGTGGGCGATTAACAAATGTGCAGCACTAAAGTGCACCCTCTTTAGTTAGGAAGAAGTCAGCGGTATTGAAGAACCCGTTTCTCACTAATATGATTAAATAAGACTTTTGGCAGCTGCATACGTTATGTAAGCTTGCCTTGATGATATATAGAGAAATGATGTGATTATGAGCATACGGTTGTGTAGATAGGATTCCATATTTCATGCTATATAAAGCTTAAACTCTATGGTACATGAAGTGCATAAGGAACTCTTATTGCACTTCACTTTCAGCTGGTTTCAGGGTGCCATTAGCTGATCCCTTCATGGTGGAGTCTGACATGATTAATATTCTGGAAAGACGGCCATTACAGCTTGTTAATTAACACGATTCAAGGCCTTTAGAAAGCTTTACTTCTACACTTTAATTCTCACATATTTCTGAAGAGACGGAACATCTAAATTTGTGTGTTTAGGCCTCCCAGAGACCTACAGTAAGAGGTCTGAATGAAGGAGATACAGTATGTGTTTGTATCTGAGGTAGTGTGTAGTACAACTTCCTCCAGCTCTAAGATCATGCAGACCACGTACACACTGTACCTCACTCGCAAAGATTATTATTATTTCACTTTAAGCGATGTACCGATTTTTAGGACACCTTAAATATAATGATAAATAAGGCAATATTATGTACCAGGGATTGCTCCGGCACAAAAAATTGAGTCGGTGACCTGAGGTGAACGAATGAATAGCAGAAACATAGTATGTTGTCATGACATTGATGAAGAAACTGTATTTAATGTAGATCGGATGTGGATAATACCTGATCTGCTAACAAAGGATAGTATCCTCGGTTACTTTTGAGGGAATAATTGGAATTTTTGCAAAATATACTTAATTGCTATCTTGCAGAGTTTGATGAGAAGATAAGCATCACTCTCATGTAGGTTGCTCTGTACAATAAACATGAAGAGCCAGTAGCAACACCACGCTAGGTTAGTTGGAAACGGGGAAACAGGTAGCCTGAAGTTAACCCACACTAAGAGTCTGCAGCCATGCTAGAGGCTCTGTGAGGCTTAGGTACAGTGGTGAGTTTAGCTAAATGCTAACGTCAGCATGCTAACATTCTCACAATGATAGTTTTTTTTTTTGGTTTTACTTTGGTACTATTATTGCAAGTATGTGGTAAAATTACACAACTCTCAGTACAAATCTCCAGACTCATCACACTTGTAACACAGCCAGTCTTTCATTCAAACCAAACAACCATTGATTCAAACTATAAGTTTCTTGTGACATGTCATGAGAACATATGGTTTAATCACCAGAACAGAAAATAATGATATCTTTTGAGTTTAGTCATTTTAACTATCAGTGAATCTATTAACAAACAATGCAAGATGCATATTTCATATCACCTTAGAAGTGCTGAAAGTAGTACGCTGCAGTATATTGTAAAAGACAGATTACACAGTTTTCACATTAGGCGTCACTTACATTATCCAACATTTACAGAATCTATCATTTCCATAATATCTACCCTATATGTAATCAAGTTGTGATCAATGTAGACGTCCTCTGCACTCTCTGATGCAAGAAACAAACTTATATTTTACTCTATTGCAACATATAGGTTTGTCTAATCAAATGTAACTCTGAGTCTGTCCTCTCTGACAGCGGCCCTGCCCACCTCTCTGAGTCTGTCCTCTCTGACGGGGGCCCTGCCCACCTCTCTGAGTCTGTCCTCTCTGACGGCGGCCCTGCCCACCTCTCTGAGTCTGTCTTCTATGACGGGGGCCCTGCCCACCTCTCTGAGCCTGTCCACAAGCTCTCTGATCAATTCCACGGGCTTGCTGTCTATTCTGCTCCATGCTGAAAGGAATTCCTGGTGTTCACACCACCTTTCACAGTATATGCCATGGTTACCAATTGAGTTTACCACCACGTGAAATTAGCAATGTAATTATGGATGGTAATCATGTAGTTTAGTTTACAGTATTGTATTGTACATACTGTAATCTTTAACATGGTCCTTTGAAACTCTATTTGTTACCTAGAGCACTAAGCTACTTGCACTAAGGTTGTAGGTTTGAATCTCACTGAGGTGACATACAGTGAACATGTCATGCCTTAGGGTGGTGATTCTGAAGTTCTGAATCTGAATATATCAGGAAAATGAAAACAATACATACATCTATTGAAGTGTACCTTGGGTCTAGCCATGTGCCAACCATCGTCTTCTCTGACCACAACCCCCTGGTGTTCTTGACTCGAACACAAAATAGCAACCAGCGTCTCATGCGCTGGTCCCTATTACTGCAGGACTTTAATATTGAGGTTTGTTACAAAAAGGGTTTAGAAAATGTTATGGCTGATGCTCTCTCTAGGTCTCATTGAATCAAACCTTTTTCTTAAGAGGAAAATGTTTGATCTTGGGTGGGGAGGTGTTATGACCCTGGGGTCATATTTTGTTGTTTGTTTATCTCTCCTGGCACTGTCAGCTGTTCTCCATTAGAGTGTGTGTGTGAGTGTATGCAGGTACTGGAGAACAGGTGGACACACTGGATTGGTCCGGTTGAGCTGATTGGAGCCTCCTGATTGGGCACCTGGATGACAGCAGCCATCTTAAGCCCTACTGACAGGAACTCTCCCCCTCTCTCTGCCATTCCCAACCTGCCTGAGGACTGTGTGTTATGTCTGTGTTTATTGTACATAGTGAACGGTTGTGACTATATTCAACTTAGATTGTAAGTAGTTTATCGTAGTCCTTCTGATTGTCTTATGACAACCTGTTTTTGTTGGCTTTGCCATTTTTGTTGCTATGAAGCCATTTCCTTTGTCATAGCTATATTGTGTCAGCTACTAGCAGTGAGTAGGAGTGAGAAGCCCTTTTTTTTGTTTGCACCGTTTTCTCCTGTTTTTGGACTTAGAAGCCTAGTTTTAGAGCTTTGTTTTTTCTTTACCTTTTGGTTTTGGGTTTAGGAAAGATTAAGTTTTTCTTAGTGTTTTTGTTGTTGTTTTGGGCACTGCTCATCTCCGACGTATAATAAAAACTGCTAAATTGTATTTGTTGTGTGCTGGCCTTATTTGGGAATGGGAAGAGTGGGAGGCCACACATTTATGTTACATCCAGGACACCCCTAGACCTTGGGACGTAACACTATATTCAGCAAATGTTTCAGCAATGATCAATTAGAAACAATGGAAGTGATAGTAAAATATATTTTAACAATAGAGAAGAAAATCTTAAACATTTCGCATGTACTTTGTGTGAACATAATGTATTTCAATCCGAAACATGTTTTTGTTGTAGAGAGTTAATGTCAGATGTACTTATAGTTGTGGAAAAGTAAATTTTTGATGTGTTTTTTGTACTACGAGCGGTGAAATATTACGACATAGTTGTGTGAATAGTACCATAGCGACAGAAAAAAAAGAACATGCTCGTAGTACAGTATAATGTTTACTATGCTCACCATCTCAGTTTAGCATTTTAGCATGCTAACATTTGCAACTTAGCACTTAACACAAAGTACAAAGTGCAAACTACCTGAAAAACTACAGGAATATTGTTAGTTCTGCAAGTGTTTAGCATAAACCAAGGTATTGGACAAATTTGACCTGCTGGTGCCACTAAATGAAACATAAGGGGAGAATGTTTTTACAATTTATCCTGACGGTGAACATAAATAGTTCTTGAGATACTTATCGGTATAACAAACAAAGTTTAAATAGAACAAGTTGTTGTTTTACAGGAAGTTATGTACTGGTGCTATAGATCGGGTGCAGTGACCTCTGATTCACCATGAGGTCGTCAGGAAACCAGCAGACTGTCAATACGATTTTTCTAAATGTGTCAAACAATTTTTTAAGGATTCTACATTGGCTTACAGTATGCATATTCTCTAGAGGCTAATCTGAACCATAACGAACACATGTCCAACTTTAATAACCATTCATCTAGCCTTAACCATAGCTCTAATAAAAACAGAAACCAGTTTACAATGTGACAAATGCAACTGTGGTAACACAATTTGTCTGTAAAACACCCCGTTAACTGGCTTAAATGTAGAATTTGTACTCGTAAGTGACCTAGTTCAGAGACACACACACACATACATCCTGCTCTTCTTGTCGAGCACCTTGAAAGCACTATAAATATATATGGCGCAGATAAATATTCCAGCTAAAAGTGGGTGACATGCAATTAGCTCTTGTGTGATTCTGTCTTTAAAGCAGAGCCACTTGAGTGAATTATGGTCGGCCTGAAAAGCTCTCTCCTTCAACTTAGCCCTGTGACACGCTCCTGTGACTGAAGTGCCAGCAGATTAAGAGCAGTGCCGCGAGTTTTGTGCTTTGGCCATAATCCTTCTTGCCATTAATTAAATTGGGCTCTGATTCAATCACTGCTTTTCAGGTAATTGCAGAAACTCATTCAATTACACCATCAACCAATCAGGTCCACAAGAAAAGGCACAAAGCTCAGATATTATGACATCATTTGATGCCTGTGCCTGTCTTGTCAAAGAGGAGGCCGTTGTCGGCTCATGTAGTGGATCATGTGTCAAAACTAAAGAATAAAAATCTCATCATTATCTTCAGACCAGCTAAAAACACAAATAAGACGCAGTTCTTCTCATGTAAAAGCAAACGAGAAGGCGCACGCCACTTCAAAGATCAAGCCTTGTAATCTTTTTCCCAAGTACTTCAAAGATTTATATTTCTAGCAACTTCTGTATGTGTCAATAACTCCCTCGCACGCCTCTAGCTGCTATGAAAGAGTGGCTTTAACACACAACATGAAAAGGCGAGGAGCTGAGTACTGCCATGTGATGCGTGTTTCTCCAAGTTAGTTGACGCAGATGTGACGTCGCCCGCTACTGAATGGGCGCCTTTGACAGTTTGAGGGGGGTTAGGTTGCTACTCAGAAAAGCATCAATAAAATCAGCTGCAGTTTGTGCCAGTGGGACTAACTGCACTATCTGGAGGCTGACATGGTTTTTCCCTCGTGGAGAACCACAGGAACTTTTCCCATTCAACGTTTAAATACCTCACTTATTAGAATTTGTTAGTTTTTTTAAACTGCAAGTGTCTTTTTTAAATTTATTTTACTTTAATGTATGCAAAAGATCAAAATTCTTCTGTTTATGTAACTTTTTATTTATTGATCTTTTTTGTTGTCTTTGAATTGAATTGGGTGTATCTGTTGTGGGGTTTTTATTCCAGGGTGACTAATAGGAAAGCATTTCTGTGCTTGCTGAAACACTGTAACCATATTTGTGTATATGATTTGTTCAACTAACTTGTGTTATTTCAGTTATCTTGTATTTCCCCACTTCAAATCCAGTGGATCGAGCTTGAGCTCAGAGTGAGACACCTTCAGGAAAGAGAGGCCTTTCTTCTCGAGTGTCACTGCAAACAGTGGCCCCACCTTGCTATTTAACTGCGTGGATCTAACTCAGCTGCTCAGGCAAGGATTAAAACAACTTTGTGAAATCCTGAACACATACAGTATGTATGTCAGACAATGCTGGGCTGCGAGGACACGTAATGGGGGCCTAAACCTTGATCATTGCCTGAGGAGACCAGCCTGGCGTGGTGTCACATGGTTTGGAGGCTGTCTATGGCAATAATACATGACTTATATGCTTTAATTTCATTCACATTTTAGACTCTCAGAGTAGACAGAAATCCTTGTCTAACTGCATTACCCTAAGGTGGAGATCAGACAGAGGAAAGTATTTACCTCTGATGAAGAAGACTTGAAGGAGGTGACCGCCTTTTAGTTGACATTACAAACAAAGAGCTTGACCTGGGATAAAAAGAATGAAGTTATTCTGAAAACCATGTAGGCTGTGTTCAGGGATGGGCAGCATTTATGATACATGTATTTGAAATCCAAAATAGGATTTTGCATTGTATTTGATAGGGCCAAACAGATTAAAATGGCTTCACATTTTGCATCAAATACCTTAGTGATATGTATTTGGATTTTAAAAATACTGTAAAATAATTTATGGGATGACATCATGAAAATGCTGCCTCCGGTTGGTATCAATAACCTAACCCTAGCCCAGACTTGTTGAGATCAGAACAGAAAATTGATCCAGACCCAAAGAAGGTGGTCAAGGTGAGAAAGGTGTAGTTTTTCTACGGAAGCCCTAAGCAGCCAACGATTCAAATATTTTTACTGTTTTGTTATTTCAAGATCACGAGAAAATTATCCCGTTATCACGGGAAAATGGAGTCAAAAAAAATATTTGAATGGATGGCCTCTTAGGGCTTCTGTAGTTTCATTTTCACATTACATTTATTCATTTAGCTGAGGCTTTTATCCAAAGCAACTTACAATTGCTATATGTCAAAGGTCTCACACCTCTAGAGCAACTAGGAGTTAAGTGTCTTACTCAGGGACACATTGGTGGATGTGTCACAGTGGGAAGTTGAACCCCTGTCTCCCACAACAATGGCATGCATCTTACCCACTGCACCATCACCACGCCAACTTTAGCATAAATTGCTAAAGTTTAGTTAAGTTTTGGTGCTTGTTTTAGTAGGCTAGGCTAAATCATTAACCAATTTACATAATGTCCTAGCTAATAGTTTTACCTGAGTAGCAGCCCTCACAGTTAAAATTAGTTTGCTACTTCCAGCCTATGTTAAGGTTTTATTGGTTGTGCATTAAGTTAAGTTAACCATTAAACTGTTGTTTACTTTAAAACTAACCTTCATATGGGTGATCACGGGCATATGTAAAATATCTGTTAACTGGTTGAATATCGCATGAGAAAAGCTGCTGCTCTCAAACAATGTCCACTTAATCAGCTGAGGCAGTGTACTGGTGAAGGGACTGCTCAAATAATTTTTTGATACATAGTGTGGCTTTTGTATTTTGTAGTTTATTTTGATACACTTAAAATATAAGTATTAAATTTTGGTGTATTTTTCCCCATCTCTGGCTGCGTTTAAATGCTGTTTGTGGGATTATATATTTAATACTATAAATGCATGCATATATTGAACTATACAGTATGTTGTAGTACATCGCCTTGAACACTTTTCAGCCCATCTTGGCTTTATTTCCATCCTAGAAAGCTTGAAACTTTTACTTTGACCAGCTAGGTTGGGGTTGGGTCCTTGGTACTATTTCTGTTTAAGTGTCTCGAGAAGAAACAGCTATTTAAAAAAAAAAAAAAACAGGAGCACATTTGACAATTAGTTAAAAACTACAAATTCTTTTATGGCAATGATCAGTATTTGCTGACACTCTGTTTATACAGTCCACGCCAAAAGTATTGCAACGGTAAGGCAAATTCCTTTGTTTTTGTTGTTCACTGAAGACATTTGTGTTTAAGATCAAAAGATGAGTATGAGACAAGAGTTCAGAATTTCAGCTTTTATTTCCTGGTATTCACATCTAGATGTGTTAAACTACTTAGGACATATCACCATTTGTATTAGACCACAGGTGAACAAAAGTAATGGAACAAATAATCTTAGAGTAAATAACATTTATAATTTGGTGACATAACCCTTGCGTGGAGTAACTGCCTCAAGCCTGCGAACCATCAACATCACCAAACTGTTGCATTCTTCATTTGTGATGCTATTTCAGGCTTTTACCGCAGCTTCTTTCAGTCCGTGTTTGTTTCGGGGTGTTTCTCCCTTCAGTCTCCTCTTAAGGACGTGAAATGCATTGATGATGAATTGACTTGGCCAGTCTAAAACCTTCCACTTTTTCCCCTGATGAAGTCCTTTGTTTTGTTGGCAGTGTGCTTTGGCTCATTGTCCTGCTGCATGATGAACTTCCTCCTGATTAGTTTCAATGCATTTCTCCGTAAATTGTCAGACAAAATGTTTCTGTCCACTTCTGAATTCATTCTGCTGCTACCATAATCAGTTAGATCATCAGTAAATATTAATGAACCTGTTCCAGAAGCAGCCTTGCACGCCCAAGCCATGACATTACCTCCACCATGCTTCACAGATGAGCTTGTACGCTTCGGATCACAAGCAGTTCCTTTCGTCCTCCACACTTTGGCCTTTCCATCACTTTGGTAGATATTAATTTTGGTCCATTTTCAGTCCATAAGATTTTGTTCCAGAACTTTTGCAGCTCATCTCGGTTTTTCTTTGCAAATTTCAATCTGGCCTTCCGATTCTTCCTGCTGATGAGTGGTTTGCATCTTGTGGTGTGGCCTCTATATTTCTGCTCTGAACAGTGGATTGTGATACCTTCACTCCTGCACCATGGAGGTCGTTGGTGATGTCACTTACTGATGTTTTGGGGGGTTTCTTCACAGCTCTCACGATATTTCTGTCATCCTTGGCCGACGTCTGTTGCTCAGCACACCAGCAGTTTCTTTGTTTTTCAGGACAGTCCAAATTGCTGTGCTTGCTATGCCCAATGTTTGTCCAATGGCTCTGCTCGATTTTCCATCTTTTCTCAGCTTGACAATGCTCAGCTTGCTTTTCTCCCATAGACAGCTCTCTGGTCTTCATGTTGGTTTATCCTCTTTAACAGGAAATGCAGTCTTTATAGGTTTGGATGAAAACTTGTCATGCAGAGCTATTTAATGTTTGAACAATCACCCTAAAAGGCAACACCTGGGCAACAAAAAACATCTGTCAGTCACATGTTCCAATAGTTTTGCTCACTTGAAATATGGGTGGGTTCAAACAAAGGGTGGTATGTCCTGAGTTGTTTAACACATCTAGATGTGAATACCACTAAATGAGAGCTGAAATTCTGAACTCTTGCCTCATACTCATCTTTCTCATTCTCATCACTGAAGACAACCCAAATGTCTTCAGTAAACAACAAAAAAAGGAATTTGTATCGTTCCAATACTTTTGGAGGGGACTGTGCATCAACCTGCTCAGTCAACCGCTAAACAGATTAGATTATCAATTAAATAAAACAATGCTTTAGGTTACACCTTCAACACAGAGAGAGACCCTTTACACACATATGAGCCTCTGATTCACCAATCCACAAACTACCAGCATATGGATTCAGGCATAACTCATGACTTTGCTGGAGCTCCAACCATCTGTACAGTGAAGTACATGGAAATGTCAAAGCACCAGCGTAACATTTGGAACGACATCTACTGTATGTAGGTTAAGGTCTGGAGGTCAGATGCATTAGCATTATAAGTGCTCTCCCAACAACTTGAAGCAAAGAGTTGAAGTAAAGAGGCAGCCGTGTCTGGTGAGTCCAGGCAGATCTACAATATAATCTAGAGATGACATTTATAAACTTCACTTATAAAGGGAATGGAGTGTGTAACTGGGTAGTTGAGTGCAGTGGCAGGAGGTAGGGTGTGGACCCAAACGCAGACACCGGCAGGAGGATTCAGTTCAACAAAAATATTTATTTAAACTAAACGTAACTGCACAGGATTCCATAAAGCTCAAGGCAAAGTCTAATCCAAAGTAAATCCAAAAGAAAGGTAATCCAAGGTAAACGGGGTAATCCAAAACACTGAACAAAGAACTAGGAACAACGCAAAGCACTCAACATCAGACGACAAGGACGTGACCAAGACTGAAGACACAAGCAGGCATATATACACAGGGACTAACGAGCGGGGCGGGAGCAACACAGGTGAGGGGGATCAGGACTAGTGAGACACAGGCAGGCAGAGAGACAGCAGGGGAAAACAGACAGACACCGATATGGCCATAGGGAAACTAATAACAAGGAAGAAACAGAATAATATAAACAAGTGATCCGTAAGCAGACAGATCACAAATATAACAATAAACTACCACTAACAGGGAAAACAGACTGAACTAAGATTAAACAGAACACAGAGCAAACATGGCCAAAATATTATAGAAGTACACAGACCAGGAGTAACACAAACATGAACTAAAGCACAGAACTAAGAACTAAGCCACTGGACAACTAAAATGCAGGACTAAGACCTAAGATAAGAGACAAGACATAAATAACTAAGGACAAAGAACGAGAGAAACAGGCAAATAGAAAGACACATGAAACAATGGCCAAAACCAGAAACACACAGGGAAAAAAATAGAACTCAAACTAATAACAGTATCTAGCAGTGATGTCACTGAACTGCATCCTTAAATTAAACAATCTGGTTTTGAATGATGATGATACTGTGCGGATGTGTGGAAGCTGATTGTCAAACAGGTATAACACTAAATTTATGTCTTTTGAAGGCTGGCTAGGTTTACAAATGATCATTCGCTGCTGTTCCCTGCAGCCAGAAACTGTAACATAAAGGCCATAAGAGCACTGAAGCTTGTGTCCATTTAGTCATTTGGTTCATTGTCAAGGGAAATGGCTCCTCTTTCAGCATCCTGCTGGAGTGTTTTGTCTCCGAGATGCATGGCAAAAGAAAATGTCTCTGAAGTTGATTGATTAATTTTGCTGAGGATGTATTCTCTTTGATCTTGACATCAAGGTAGAGCTGTAATATCAGGTAAGTGAATGGGTTTGTTTAGCTTCTAGGTGCTCTCCAAACGCAACCAATGGCAAGAATATAACACACATGCTTTAGCTGTCTGCTTTGATTATTATATCTCTGTTTTTCTATCAGCAGTTTTTGCATTGCATTTCCACGGCCTTACGCGATTCAAATATGATAAGTCACAGCATAAGTGTGTCAGTGTATGAACTCAGCCACTATTTGTCTCCCTCTATTGGCTGAATCATCCATCATATTACAAATTCAAGCATCTTCTAATTACACAAACCCTTAAAAACAACATTCCAGTTTAACTACGACAATTACATTCGTTCCTTATTTCTTTCATAGTTGCTGGACCTCTTTCCTCAGAGTTCAGTGGTGGAAGTATTCAGAGTAATTATTAGTAAGTAATTCATATTGTTATTATCTTCTATTACTAGATTAATTAAGTATTCAGATTCTTAGTGAAAGTCACAGTATCACAGTATAAAATAGTCTCTAAGAAGTAAAAGTCCTTCATGTAAAATATAAAAGTACAGAACTATTATCATCAAAATGTACTTAAAGTATCAAAAGTCAAAGTACTCATTCTTACATAACATTATTGGATTATTACTATTACTTTATGTATTGCTTTGTTAATTAATGGCCAGTAACAAATCATATTTTATGTAAAATCTTTATCTGCAAAATAATCAGTAAGTTCAAATGTCAAATATAGTATATATATATAGTATGTGTAGTACAATATTTCCCTATGCAATGTAGAATAGTAGAAGCACACATTCCGTAGTGGTAAATATTAAAGTAAAACTATGTCAAAACTATAAATACAGCACCTGAGTATGCTTGAGTTAAAAAAAAAAAGAAAACACTGCTGTTTTCATAAAGCATTTAATATATGAAAGAGGCATATTTTAACACAATATACAGTGTAACAGACCATGTCCCACAGTTTTCATATACATTTCCTTACAAGGCTTCCCATCCGAGCGGACTGTTAGTAAAACTGAGAAGAAAGGTTTTTGTTGGCCAGCTGATTAAACAGATATTTATAGTGGTTTCTGTGTGGCTAAAAGATCATTAACTACTGTATTCATATTCTTCAACTGTGAGCTAATCTGTAAAAAACAACTTAAAACGCCTTTCCATTACAGTCAGCCCACGCTTGTGTCTTGATCAAATGCCATGACCTCGTATGGAAATGTCAGTACTAACAACTGTGATATTGCTGTTAATATGCACACAAAAAAGTAAATTACGCTGCTTTTCTGTGCTCTGATGTGACTGGCGTCTGCACACGATGAGGTAAGACTTGAAAAACGTCTGATGTGCTACTCATCTTTGTAAGAAATATAAACACAAATGCCTCAAGACATTAGCAGACTTTATAGCTGGCAGAGGATCACATGACAGATTATCAGAGCCACAATGACAGTCACTTTTTATTATATGCATGAAGGAAATATATTTAAAAGTTCAGTCTAATCATTCAGAAACTCACATGTAGCAAAAGAAGTTTCATATCAAGACTGGATTATCAAAACCTGGACGAAAGTGGTGATTTTAATGATATTTAGAAATCCTCCACACTGTGTACAGCTACTGAAGAGAGATTAAGATTAACTGGTAGTTTCTGATGATTAAAATGCTTTGTGATTGCATATAAAATCCCCACATAAGTCCGCACACACGCCCGGGAACAGAACAAACGGAATGATAATCTACTTTAATGCATGTTAAAACAAATTTTAAAATGTAAAAACAACATTTAAACATCTTTATTTCACATTCCCAAACTTCATCTGTCTTGTGCATTGTGCTGCATAAGGGTAACAAGAATTTCTAACAGAGCGTGGAGCACGCAGGTCCATGCTGATACAGACTTATACATTCATGGTATGCATAAGGCTCCTCCTCGGGAATGATTTAACTGCCCACAGGGAAAGCAGAGAAATTAAGAGGGTGTTTCATGATGCAAGGCCATTATGATAAAGGACAAAGCATAATTAGCATCATTTCTCCCTCCCCCTTTCCCCGACATTAAAGGAATACAAAGGCAGAATTACCCAAAAGCTGTTAAAACAAACATACTCCAGTAAGTCACCTTTGCAGAGTCTGCATATTAAAGTCCTGCCACACTGCTACGGCCGATAATCATGGAATTATTGTCCTTATTACCAAGGTGACTGTCTGATTATTGGCATATCCATCCAGACATGGCGCGGTGGCTGCGCACAGAGAGAGACACAGACAGACAGACAGAGAGACAGACAGAGAGACAGACAGACAGACAGAGAGACAGACAGACAGACAGACAGACAGACAGAGAGAGAGAGAGAGAGAGATTTTTGTTTAAGAGCTGCAGCTCTGTACTGCAGCAGAACTGACACCCATGGCCTCCATCTGCCTTCAGCCAGATCCTCAGCATCACTCAAAAGGCAGCGGGCCCTCCATTTTATCACATACAACGCAGAATCTTCTCGCATGCATAAGCAAAGAGGGTTTGTTTGTTTTGGGTTTTTTGTATGAGAGGAAGGGGTGTTTAAGACCCTGAGCAAACACTTCCAATTAAGAGCAATTTAAGAAAAAAAAACAATGAAAATACTTCAAAAGGTTTGCTGAACTAATGAATCACACATTATCTGCTTCAACCCACTTTTCAAAAGATTAAACTACATTAAGGTGTGGAGGGGAAAGAAAACACTGGTTCCATCCTGATCTTCTAGACTCGAGTGAGACCAATTGATTTACATGGAATCAAAGAGGCCCACACATGTTTAGAATAACAGGGTAAAAATATTACAAAAAGAAGAGAGGAAATCATGTCAGATATCAGGCAAACATGGCAACTGAAGGGAGGGAAAAAAACTCTCTCAGATTAACTCACTGATTACACCTAAAGCGCTGCTGTGAATAAGCTCCTCCTATAGAAACTCATTAATTTCAACTGAGAGAAGTCATTACCACTCTGTCACCCCTGTACAGATGCATTGTGCCCCACTGGATCCATCCTTGTCAAATGACTGTTGTTCTGTCTCATGTTTTCTCTATTTTACCCTCCTACAGAATGAGCACAGTGTTTAAAAATACTTCAAAATGACAGGCTCTGAAACAGGTGCAGTCAGATCAGGTAGTGTTTTGAAGAGTGCTTGCCAAAGCAACATGTGACATGTACGCACAGCAGGCGATGATAAGGGGCCGTTACTGAATGAGCTCATATATATATATATATATATATATATATATATTTTTTTTTTTTTTTTTCATATTCTACAGACAGACTCTGAAGCAGGAAAAGTTTCGGCGCAGAATATTAATGCTACTCATCTTTCAACTTCTGTGCGTTGCAATTCCAAACATGCTTTTGTGTGTACGTGTGTATGTATATGGAGCTGTGTGTGCGTGGTTGAGTAAATCCCACCCAAATCCTGCCTGTGCAGTGTATCTGAATGATACTGCTACAACCAGAAACAACTGTAGTGGTTAAATGCAGACAAAAATGTACAACATGATCAAGTGAACCCAGTCATATCAGAAACTACATTCTGTGAGGATCATGGACACGACGAAAAGCTGTGAGGGCAACCTATAATGTGATCCAAGAGGGGTTTTTCCCCCCCCATAATGAACAACACAAAGGGCAACATAATTGGAGTAGTGTAAACTTGGGAGAAATAATCAGAATATTCCCTCAGTCTGGAAAGTATAACATGGCAAATTGTTCAAATGCCATCATGTGACACTTGCTGTTAGCTTGGTTACTGTACTACATATTAATAGTCAAAGTTAAAGCAGCATTCATGTTATATTGAGGCTGTTGCTAATATCAAAAGGTAACAGCTTGTATTTACACTCTATTTAAAATCCAGTCCAAACAAAAGACACAACATTGAACTAAAAGATAAAAGTGATACTGTAACATTTTAAATTTTTGTTTGATTTCTCATTTCAGCTGGCAATTCCCAAACAAAAAGGGACAATAAATTCACATTTTGGCTATCAAGAAATGTTTTTTCTTACTCTTGGCATTTCCAACAAAATCAGAATTGTAGTGAGACAAAACCTTGGCAGTTAGCTTGTAGCCAGCTGATATTATTTGGTCTACAACATCAATAATAAGAAGCAGTTGACTGATGGTTCAGAGGTAAAACAGGTACCCACAATGAACCCAGAATCAAAATCTGTGTATATGAAAGGACAGGAAGTAAAGAGACATATGTTCTTATTTCAATTTGCAGCGAACAAAATATAAGACAAATGTGGTAACATAACATCAAGTAAAAAGGCCCCAAACCAGCAATCCCATGTGCCTGAGGGATGCTCAGAGATAAACATCAATCTCAACTATCATTTAAACCTTTTCCCTGTTTAGCATAGACCTACAATCCTAACCACACCAGGCGATTCTATAGAATATATAATACAATATCCTTCAGTAAATCAATGGATAATACAATCACCGCAGGGCGAACAGGGCAACTTTCAAGGAACTGTCAGTGTTTTTCTGCGTTAAATCTAAATTCAACAAACATGGATGGAGAAAAATAGATATGCTTTTAACCAGTGGCAGAAAGCATATATTTTCGGCCAGGCCCTGAGGTATTGTGGGGTGGGGTGCAGAAAGTCCATGTAAAGAACAGGAAGGAGACACAGAGGAAATTAATGGCACTTTTTACATTTTGAGGTGAGATCGCCTGAAATGATCTGAAGTTGCAGACTTGACCAGACAGTGTTCAGAGTATTTTCAGTGGTCATTAAAGGTCACGATGGAGAAAAAGGACACCCAGAAGAATTCATGTGTTTGTTGGCCAGCTGGCCAGCCATCCGCATCCCTGCAGCAGGAAGTGGGGATAAGCATGTTAAAAACAGCCTTGTTTGTTGGAGATGTTCAGCCCCTCACTGAGTGGACAGAGGCTCTGTGACAATGTAACAAAAAAAAAAATAAAGAAGCAGACTCTTTGTTCCATTTCCTTTGTTTTTGTTTGTCTCCTGCTTTCATCATGGCTTCCAATCTCCCAGTAGAGAGGGGTCCTTGTGCAACTGTACCCCATAAATACACTCGTCTGAAGAACAAAATCGGAAGAAAAATCTAACTTTGAACCAGGCAAGACCGTCCTCTGTATATTTGGGTTAAAATCCCAGCTGAGTGGTAGACAAAGTGATGACTGTTTGGTTTGTGTGAGATATTCTTCTTCCTCTTCAAGTGTCACTGATAAACAGGGAGGTAAACTCTTTGTGTCTGCACGTATACAAGTGTGAGAGTGCGTGTGTGCTGCTTAGCTCAGTGGCAAAGTAGACAGAACGTTCTTGGCTCTACGGTTCGTGTGCTGTGTTGCGACTGGGCTGCGCCTGAGGGGCGGGGCTCCCTCACTTCACCTGCACTCACCACCAGTCACCGTCACCAGTTGGCTTTGACAGCTTTGACATCACTCACCAGGTTTTGAGCAAGGCAGATCCCAAAAATCTGAGGAGGAAACCACACAGGACATTAGGTCAAGTATCAAAATGCAGTATATTAGTTAAAAAAAAGAGAGAGAGAGAACAGAATGCTGTATTGCAGGGGTTTGCTCTATGCTACCTGCTGTCACCACTAGATGGCAGTGATAAAACAATATCAGAACCAAGACATATTGTTAGTCTTAGGCGAACACCTAATTTCAAATGCACCAGGTCTCTTTAGGTAAATGTTTGCAATAAAATAAATAGTTTGCAGCAGGGAGTTCTTACCTGTAAAAGTGCAATGCCAACAAAGATACCAGCTACAATAATCAGGTTGTCCTGAAGCCACTTCTCAAACTGTCCCACACAGCCCTTGGTATAAATGTATTTCTGCCGGTCCAGCTCCTTTTTAAAAACAAAAACAGATTAAGTTAAAATGAATATTGAATAAATTGTTTTGAGGACATCTGAACTCTGACCTGCGACTAAAGTGAGACAAAACAAACACCACATAGCATTCTGCTCACAGACTCCTTCACCGCTGAGGAGGGCATGAGGAGTGAGTGACGGCTGAGTCACTCTTGGATTACAACGTGTCAGTGTCTGGACATCATGGAGGATATCACAGCAGTGTATTCAGTTTCTCTGGGGACCCTGTCAGGACTGAACGAATAGGCAGAAGCTGTTTCCTGTTACCGGAGAGATGGCTGTTTGTGTTGTCAGATTCAGCCGATGATGTACACTTCATCTGTGATGAAGTGATGGAAATAAAAAGGTGTAATTTAAAGCTGTAAAGGCCCTAAAATGGGAGGTAAACATGGGCGTGAACAGGACTACATACAATGCTTTCTTTGTTACTGTTCAAGATAAGTCAGCCAGGCAAACCTTTTGTTCTCCTGCAAAACCTGAAAGCTAGATTTCAACCAAAGGGAGGTAGAGGGAGCCCCTTGGCAGCCAGTAATAAGGCAGGAAACACTATGTTGTTCTGGCTGTGAACTTCCTCTGAAGCTATTTCAGCCCTCTGCCTGTCCTCCCCATGTCTACTGCTCTTCCTCTTTCCCGGTCTGCACTCTACAAACAAGGTGCACAGGAACTGACTGCACATAGTTTCAGCAAAATGTCAACGGCCAGGGCTTCAGGAGAAGAGCACACAGAGAAAATTTAATTCATATCAACTCAGCGGCAGGTCGTCACTGTATTGCAGTGAGCCTAGCAACAGCCATCTTTCTGACTGCACTGCAGTGAGTTGTAACCACCACACCCACACACAGAGGAAAAGGGAATGGACTGGCATAACCCACTGAGTCGCCAATTACAGAGTGTAGTAAGGCTGCTCTCTAGGCTATAACTGGAGCCTAATTATCCCCGTTAGAAGAACAATCTGTTATTAAGGAAAAAAGCATGCAGAGGAGCCAACGTGCTACTTAACCCTATACACTATTGCTGTGTTGCTAAATACACATTATTGTTGTGTGTGCGCGTAAAAAAAACCCCAAAAACTTTTCTACATCTTTCTCCTCAAGAATATTAAGTAAAGATGCTATAAAACCATTCAAAGTTAATTTATATCAACCACTAATCCATTTTTACTGAGTGTTTGAGACATGCTATCAAGCCCAATACAAATGAACCTGATTTCCACTCCAACCTCAACCACTGCTTAGCTCTTTTCAACAGGTTTGCTGCTTGTCAATCAACTTGTCCTCAAGAGTAATTCCACTCAGCAGCTTTGCGTCATTTTAACTAGAAAGGCTGGCACTGCCTGTCAATCATGCTCCACTAGAGCCACTGACTGAACTGTGAATGCGTTCTGTTAAACTGCTCTAACTTTAGGAGACTTTTAAATTAGCTCGATTTATTTGAAAAATATAAAGCACAATATTCATTTTTATAGAGCTAGGTCCTGAAAAGAGAATAACTGGAGAGTGATGTAAAAACAAAATATAAGGTGAAGTACATAGAGAGATCTACAGAGGTGGCAGAGACGTGTAGAAATACAAACCCCTTGAAGTCGAACATCATAACCACACTGTGTGTTGATCACATCCTCCTGTAAGAACAAAAACCAAAAATGTGATTTCCCTTCCATTGCAGCTACTGGTCACAGTGTACGAGACGTTGAATGACGAGAGAAGAAATAACTCTAACTGAAGAACTGACTGCTTTGGAGAGAGCATCTCAACGATAATCGATAATCAACAATAATCAACTCTACAAGTGCTCACAATAAATTTAAATGCTAGAAGGAATACTGCAACTATTATTTTCATTCTCAATTAAAACAGAAAATAGTGAAAAATATGAATTTATTCAGAGTGCAAGGTGATGACTTTAAATGTTTTGTCTGACCAACAGTCCATAACCAAAACATATCCAGTTTATTATCATATAGGACAAAAAAGCATCAAATCCACACATTTAAGTAGTTGAAATCAGCAAATATTCATCATTTTCAGTTGATCAACTACTCATTATAGCTCTATACTCGATCATGAATCATTTCTATGATGTACTGTATGATGTAATCATGCCCTATTAACCACGTATTATTACTGTTGAATGACTCACTGCAGGGTCTTTGACACAGCAGGAGAAGGGAACTCCGCAGCGCTCCCTACTGGGGTTCAGATCAGTGCAGTTGAAATAGATGTTCAGGTTCCAGTCGTCGGGTCCGTGAGCTCCACAGCATGACCACTGTGACAGCAACAACAACAGGCTGTTAACAAACAGATTTATTTTCTCTGATTTGGTCTTGAAACAGCTCCTTAGAGTCTGGCTCAGGTCAGCTTGGGTGGGTACCGACTACGGATAGTGAGGCACAAACAGCGGATCTAATCGCCTTTACAGTGCGTCATGACAGAGCCCAGTGTTTACACATGGGAACTTTATAATCTAAACTGTTTCATTCATATAATTGGATAATCATTTGAGGGAAATACAATCACATTAATCATGAGATTTACTCCACAATTGACTGACTCATTCTGCTCCCTGCCCAGAACTGATATAAACAACATTTCTAGAGAAGGGGGTGACTTCTCTAGAAACATGAGCTGTTATAGGTAAACAGAAGAGGAGCTGTGCATAAAAACCTTATAAAAATTAAACCACAAGAGCAATAGTGCAAACGAATAGGAGAGTTAAATGTGGACTCTTAAACATCAGATCTCTCTCTTCTAAAGGTGTACTAGTAAATGAACTAATATCAGATTATGATATTGATTTATTTGGTCTTACTGAAACCTGGCTGGGTGATGGAGAATATGTTAGCCTAAATGAATCCACCCCTCCCAGTCATATTAATACTCACATTCCTCGAGGCACAGGCAGAGGAGGTGGAGTTGCAGCTATCTTCGACTCTAGCCTATTAATCAGCTCTAAACCTAAACTAAACTATAACTCATTTGAAAGTCTTGTTCTTAGTCTTTCGCACCCAAGTTGGAAATCACTGCAACCAATTCTTTTTGTTATAGTGTACCGAGCACCTGGCCCGTATTCTGAATTCTTATCTGAATTTGCAGAGTTTTTGTCAACTTTAGTCCTTAAAAACGGACAAAGTTATTATTGTAGGGGATTTTAATATTCATGTAGATGTTGAGAATGACAGCTTCAGTACTGCGTTTATCTCTTTGTTAGATTCCATCGGCTTCTCTCAGAGTGTTCATGAACCGACTCACTGTTTTAACCACACCCTCGACCTTGTTTTGGTGTATGGTATTGAAATTGAACATTTAGTGGTGTTCCCACAGAATCCCTCTTTATCCGACCACTGTTTGATAACTTTTGAGTTTGTATTGCTGAACTACTCGCCATTGGGCAAAAATTTCTATACAAGATGTCTGTCTGATAGTGCTATAGCTAAATTTAAGGATGCGATTCCATCAGCTCTAAATACATTATCTAGTCACAAAGTAACGGAGGACTCCTATGCTAATTTCAGTCCCTCCCAAATCGATCATCTTG
This sequence comes from Micropterus salmoides, assembly GCF_014851395.1. Classification (NCBI taxonomy): domain Eukaryota; kingdom Metazoa; phylum Chordata; class Actinopteri; order Centrarchiformes; family Centrarchidae; genus Micropterus; species Micropterus salmoides. The sequence goes on from NW_024044237.1 coordinate 13,455,048, forward strand.
TTGATAGTGCTGCAGGCTCGCTGCGAATGACACTCGACTCTGTTGCCCCTCTAAAAAAGAAAATACTAAAACAAAGACGGTTAGCTCCATGGTATAATACTGAAACTCGCAAATTAAAGCAAATATCACAGAAACTTGAGAGGAATTGGCGTTCCACCAAAGTGGAAAATTCTCGTTTAATTTGGCAAGATAGTCTTAAAACTTATAGGAAGGCCCTCCGTAATGCCAGAGCAGCGTACTACTCGTCATTAATAGAGGAAAATAGGAACAACCCCAGGTTTCTTTTCAGCACTGTAGCCAGGCTGACAGAGAGTCACAGCTCTATTGAGCCAAGTATTCCCATAGCTCTCAGTAGTTACGATTTCATGAGCTTCTTTAATGATAAAATTCTAGCTATTAGAGACAAAATTCACCAAGACCTGCCCTCAATTGGCACCGACTTATCTCTTAACTCAGGAACCTTTGAAACAGCTGTAGAACCAGATACATGTTTAGACTGTTTTGCTTCCCTCAATCTTTACCAACTAACTTCAATAATTTCTTCATCTAAACCATCAACCTGCCTCTTAGACCCCATCCCGACTAGGCTGCTTAAAGATGTTTTACCCTTAGTCAGCACCTCTATATTAGATATGATCAATCTATCTTTATCAACAGGCTATGTACCACAGTACTTTAAAGTAGCTGTAATTAAACCTCTTCTGAAAAAGCCCAAACTTGATCCGGATGTTTTATCAAACTATAGACCTATATCTAACCTTCCATTTCTCTCTAAGGTTCTGGAGAAAGCAGTTGCTAAACAGCTGTGTGACTTTCTACAGAGCAATAGTTTATTTGAGGATTTTCAGTCAGGATTTAGAGCTCATCATAGCACAGAGACAGCACTGGTGAAAATTACTAATGACCTCCTTATTGCATCAGACAAAGGACTTGTCTCTGTACTGGTTTTATTAGATCTTAGTGCTGCATTTGATACCATTGACCATCAGATCCTATTGCAGAGACTGGAATATTTCATTGGCATTAAAGGAACCGCTCTAAGCTGGTTTAAGTCCTATTTATCAGATCGATTTCAGTTTGTACATGTTAACGATGAGTCCTCCATGCACGCCAAAGTTACTCATGGAGTTCCTCAAGGATCTGTCCTTGGACCAATCCTCTTCACTTTATATATGCTTCCTTTAGGCAATATTATCAGGAAACATTCCATAAGCTTTCATTGTTATGCAGATGATACTCAGTTATATCTATCGATCAAGCCAGATGAAACTCATCAGTTAGCTAAACTTCAAATGTGCCTTCAGGATGTTAAAACCTGGATGAGCTGTAATTTTCTTATGTTAAACTCAGATAAAACTGAAGTTATTGCTCTGGGGCCTAAGCACCTCCGTGACGCATTATCTAAAGATATAGTTTCCCTGGATGGCATCGCCTTGGCCTCCAGCACCACTGTGAGGAATCTTGGAGTTATCTTTGATCAGGACATGTCGTTTAAGTCCCACATTAAGCAAATTTCAAGGACCGCCTTTTTTCACCTACGTAATATTGCGAAAATCAGGAACATCCTGTCTAAAAATGATGCAGAAAAACTAGTCCATGCATTTGTTACTTCTAGGCTGGATTACTGCAATTCCTTATTATCAGGCTGCTTGAAAAAGTCCATTAAGACTCTTCAGCTGATCCAGAATGCTGCAGCACGTGTTCTGACAGGAACCAGGAAAAGAGATCACATTTCTCCTGTTTTAGCTTCTTTGCATTGGCTTCCAGTAAAATCCAGAATAGAATTTAAAATCATTCTTCTTACCTACAAAGCTCTTAATGGTCAGGCACCATCTTATCTTAAAGAGCTCATAGTACCTTACTACCCCACCAGAGCACTGCGCTCCCAGAATGCAGGGTTACTTGTGGTTCCTAGAGTCTCCAAAAGTAGACTAGGAGCCAGAGCGTTCAGCTATCAAGCTCCTCTCCTGTGGAACCAGGTTCCAGTTTGGGTTCAGGAGGCAGACACCATCTCCACATTTAAGAGTAGGCTTAAGACTTTCCTCTTTGATAAAGCTTATAGTTAGGGCTGGCTCAGGTAGTCCTGAACCATCCCTTAGTTATGCTGCTATAGGCCTAGACTGCCGGGGGATTTCCCATGATGCACTGAGCTCCTCTCTCCTCTACTTTCTCTCCCTCTGTATGCAACCTTATCCCATTATTGCATGTTACTAACACAACTTCTCCCCTTTCTGGTAGTCTTGTGCTTTCTCGTCCCTCTCCTCTCTCCTCCTATCACTTCCTGCAGGTTTTCTGGCTCTGGAGCTGTGGAGTCTGGATCTGTGGCTGCGGGTCGCCTGCTGCCCCCGTGTTCCTGCTCGACACCCTCTACTGCAACGACTATTGTTGCTAGTCTTATTGTTATTATTGTTATTATAATCATTAACATTATGATGGTTACCATTAACACTATTATAAATATCTGTACCATTTTTCATTTAGTTTATAGCAACATTACCTTCGCTGTCTGTACCTCTGTGTGTATATTGTGTAGGCTGCCTCCCTCCCCTCTCTCTCCTTACATCCCTCTCTCTCTCTCTCTCTCTCTTTCTCTCTCTCTCTCTCTTTCACTCTCTTTCTCTCTCTCTTTCTCTCTCTCTCTCTCTCTCTCACCCCAACCGGTCGAGGCAGATGGCCGCCCACCCTGAGCCATGGTTCTGCTCGAGGTTTCTGCCTCTTAAAAGGAAGTTTTTCCTTGCCTCTGTCGCCTAGTGCTTGCTCTTGGTGGGAACTGTTGGGCTTCTGTAAATATCATCATAGAGTACGGTCTAGACCTGCTCTTTTATGAAAAGCGCTGTGAGATAACTGTTGTTGTGATTTGGCGCTATATAAATAAAATTGAATTGAATTGAATTGAATTGAATTGAATTGAATTGAATTATAGGGAAGTTTGATAAAAAAAAGAAATGTTTTACTGATCTAGCCACACAAGTTATAGTCAGTAAGTGTGGACTCACATATTCCTGGGCAAAGTCAATGAGATTCTGCAGGTCGATGTCATCGCGGTAGGCCTTGACATTATTGTTGATGAAAAAGTTGAGCTGGTCTTTGATCCAGTCCTTAAAGACGAAGGCAAGGATCCCCGCAGTTAGCTCCAAGAAGAAGATCAAACCCAGGAACACAGAAAACTGGAAAGGACATGACGCAGACCAGAATAAACACACAAACAGAAAACAATGCATCTGTCACTTCAATCAGGCAATCTGGGTGTGCCCAAGAAAATCTAGTTTTGTAAAGGATCAGAACACTGATAACAGTTTTTCAGGCATTTCTTGTGAAAGAATTGACAACAGTTCTGATGTAATGTCCCTGTGCAGGTCTGATTGTTGGGCCTGTCTTGATTGCTGAGTGAGTGTGTGGCAACACAAACCGCAGTCCCAGAGGTACCGTTATATCCTCCCTTTACAGTAAATGTAGAAGGAGACGGGGCTAATGATAAATGCACAAAAGCCACATTAGCTCCTCACTCTGACGCCTGACTTTCTGCTGCTAATGGACATCGGCTGGAGTTAATAGCTACTCAGAATCGCAGCCAGCAACGAGGCAGGTTTGTCTCCGTCAGCCACATGTAGTTGTCAATACAGCTGTACCCACATACACCTTGCAAAACGGTGTCATGGCTTTGGGCTTCAGAAGAATTCTGAGCTTTTTTTGCAGATCAAAAGTTAAAAGTAAAAAGTGCTGATGTAGAAAAAAATATTACTTGACACAGAGAAAATGTTTCAGTGGCTTATGAGGCAAAGATCAGCATTTCTGATCAAGGGCTTCTGATGAAACAGGACTTGGTTTAGTGATGAGATAACACATATTTGTGCTATGCAAGCATCCACAGCATTTGGTTCGGGTGAGTCAAAGTGACACCTGCTCCACTGACAGCCTCAGCTCTGGTGTGAACTGCAGCCCTTAAGGGGTGTGAAGTGCTCAAAATGGTGTCTGTGCTCGGAAAGCCCGGGGGCTGGCTTACAAACTTAAGCAGAAAGGTGTTCTCTCTGAGTGCTCCGATACAGCCAGCAAAGCCCAGGACGAACATGACCCCTCCGACGACAATAAAGAGCCACACAGGGTCGAAGCCGCCAAGGTCCGTGATGGATGACAGATTGGACAGCACGCCCTTAGGGGAAGGAAGACAGAAAAGAGAGTGGTTAAAATTCTGACTATAATACTTCCAAAATCAATCCTTCCCTTCTCTGCAGGGTCTCGCTCTACAAAAACACACAGAACCTCAAGAGGAGCTTGTGATGTCAAAGAGAAATTGTGAGAATTTCACTAATGACACAGCCAAGAGGCCAGTTAGGGCTGCCCTGTTCAGAGAGACAGAGAAATCTATTAAAAGGCAACGATGTTATTTGATTAGAATAGTATCTACCAAATATGTTGCTTTCCAAATAAAACAGCAAACCCCCAGAGGGGATCTTTATCAGATCTATGTTCAGCCCATAAAGCGATTAACTTTTATCAGAAGAGGCACAGTTCAGAGGCTTCAGCAAACATTCACTAACAGACATCTGTCCTTCCTCTCTGCACATCCTGCCCTCATAGCCCGGAGGCCACAGTGTGTCCACCACGTTTTCCAGTCAGCCTCTGGTTTGTATCATGCCTTGCACGGACACATTTCTCAAACGTGACGCCAAAGAGGGTGCCCCCTGGAAGATGAGCTAATGTCACCGGGTCGCATCATCACAAGGAAGGCGCAGTTTGTGAGCACATACGCTTGTTCAAATATAATGTGTGTTCTGGTTCACGCATGATCTCTCCCTCTACATCTCGGTCTATATTTCTCACTCATCTTGAAAGGGATCCCTGCCAATGTTATGTGGGCACCGGATCTCAGTTCTGGCATCCTGTTTGCTCGTCACATACAGCACACATGTCAAACACTTGCAGCTAAAGCCCGAGAAGCTGAAATCCCTTACTGCTTAAGTTAAGCTCCCACTGCACTAAGCTAAGGGACAACTACAGGACAGAGGCATAACTGCATTCTTGTGTTCATATGGCACTGGTGCAGAATAAAGTGCCTTCATTTGAATTTAAACATGAGGCCCAGAAACAATGTAGTCTGGCTGAACGCAGCAGGCTAGAAACTAATCATCTTAGTCACTGAGACCCAAACTCCCCGTTATTCCTTTCCAATACCCACTATTCATCATTTGGCCTAATCCCTTTAAATTATTCACGCTGTTCCACCAAGGTACTCCGGTGCAGGCCTATTTCACAGAGTTCATGACCAGACGTTACTAATCAGTACATTGCTTCAGCGCTGGTGCAGCATTTACTGAACCGACTGGTACAATTTCTATATAATTAATGAACAAATTGACTACTAACTGGATCGGGAGGTGTTTGAAATGTGGCCATGTTTCACTGCACATTAGAGGTTAATGGCAGCACCTGACCTTTGTAGTTAGTGTACTGTGGACAATAAACAGTAACCAGATTCTACGTATTTGAGCCATTCATTTTCTGACAAGGCAAAGACATTAAATTCCTGGTGGCTATGAGTCAAATGAGTTTGTAATTTTGGCCTTATGGCTCCTGAATTTGTTGCTGTGCCTATTTCTAGCTTGTTAAACTCTGCAAATATTGGAAAAAAAAATTATTGGGCCAACAAAACTTAAACAGTCACACATCACACTTAAGCTGCAGCAACATAATTCTTTTCCATAGACGTCTATGAAATGTTTACCAGGACCAGTATTGGGTAATATGCCTTTAAGTGCTACAAAGCGTTACAGAAATGGCGCCATTATTTTCCACACCACTTCTCTTAAAAGCCCTGTTTTCATCTAAACTCTCTCCTGTAAATTGTTCTTTCAGCTTACTCCCACTGGAATATGCAAAAGAATTTTAGCTATGCTGTTGAGGCAACGGTGTTGTACTTCAGAAGTGTGTGTTTGCGTGCATGTGTTTACACTTACCTTCTCCGCCCATGCCCACAGGCCAATGCCCAAGAATGCTGCTCCTAGTAACTGCAAAACAAAGCACAAAGAAGAGGCTTCACTGTCAGACTGAAAGCAGTGAAAACAAGGGAAAAAATTGGTATTTGAAGACAGATAAAAATACTTTCTCAGTAACAAATTAACAGAAGTTTAACACTCGAAAACTTATTTTATCGGGACTGAGTGACTGTGATTTATCACATTTGATTTACAGTGGCGTCACTCCAGCAACATATGAAAATAACCCAACACATTTTTATAATGTCAAAATGTTTGATCCATAGTAATTTATGACATCACCTTTCTCCAACACAGCCTTACCCACATCAAAACACAAATACATAAATCTCTCAGTGAAAATATATATTTTCATGTATGATCGTCTAAAACGGGAAGATGAGTTCACAAAGAATCCAATCATTTATAGAAAGAGGTTTTTCAAAAATCCTGAGAAGATGTCGTGCCATTATCTGGCATTTTAAGATAATCGGCACTGGCCGATCCCTGCACTTATGAGGCCGACATTGAAAAAATGTCAGCAGGAACGTCTGCAGGCACCTTTTTTAGTGTTGCTGTTGTGGAACAATGTTAGTTTCGAGCCCTAATTTTCCCTCAGTCACCATCGTGTTTTCTAAATGTTAACACATTTCTCCCATCCTAAATGACAGCTAACCTAATCTAAAACCATTACTGGCTATACTGTAGAGAATAATACAGCTGAATGACCTCACTTCTGACAAAATGTGCAATACCAGTCACTTTCTAAAATGTGCAGCATAACCCAATTTATTTTTGTATTTCATTAATAATCAAAAATCTAAAACACACATTACTGGCAAAGATAACCATGTACATTAGACTGTACTCTGCATGCAATAATGGAATTATACATGAGTTTTCTTTGTTTTGATATTGGCACAGCTCTCTAAATATCGGTATCAGTCACTGAAAAACCCATTTCTGTCAAACACTACTTCTAACTTGCTGTGGAGAGAGTGAATCATTACATCTGCACGCAGGTTACTGCGGGTTAAGAGTAACTGCATTGGTCTTCTTAAGGAGGTCGGAGGATCGGATATCCTGAGAGTTAAGGAAAATCCCTCCCCGTTAGCCTCCTGTCCCAGTGAAGCATGAATGTGGGGCTCACAGTTTAAAACAGGCCAAAAAAAAGAGACATTAAAAAAGCACTGGGTGACTGAGAGGCGACAGTACTGGAACTGGATCACTCTATGTAAAAACAATTTAACAAAACAGTAAGACTTTAGGATTCAGACTGCAAATCAGACTACATTTCAGAAGAAAAAAAAGCATCCATTCCTGGGTAGTGTGGTGTTACTCATATAATGTTATTGTCTAATCAACTGCTTAGCTGCACCAAAATGCCATTCGTAAGAGATTTGGGATGATAATGAATTTAACTGAGGCACACTATAACGGCAGAGCATGGAATATAATAGCTCCATTGAAATTGTGATAAATCGTATTGTTGGGAAGCTGATTAAATCGGGGAAAGAAGGTAAACTGATGGCAATCCGTCAGCACACATAGCAAGACCAACAATGTGACGGTATGCCAAACAACAACAGTAACCGTGAGGGGTTGCCCTGGCAGTTGCATAAGCAGTGGTAGCAAAGGGTGTGGCGGCTTCAGCTGGAAAGTGACACACAGGTAGAGTCGAGGTAAGCAGGTGTAGGTCAGGTAGAAGAGATTAGACTGACAGAGTGGGAGTATTAAACCATTCACCCTTTGACTTTAAATAATCCACATAGATTAAAAAGAGAGCACAAAACATCACAGAGTAAACAACTCTCCCATTGCAGCATGGAAACTACGTTGACACAGCTGCATCTAAAGTATAATGTTACAGACTGGTTCCCTAGATCCTTGTGTATAAATACCAACTGTGAACACTTAATCACAGTTAATTATAGATTCACATTCAATAACTACCGGTTTTGTCATTTTATACCAAAGAAAGACTTTTGTCTAAATGTTGCCAGTATTCTTTGATGTTTCACTGTGAAAATTTAAACTGGGATAGTATTTAAGTAGTGCTTTGAAGATAAGCTTCAGATAGGAATCTACTATGTACATTAAGGACAACAGTTAATTCAAAATGTAAATAACAACTAATTTAATTTGGCCATGACAGGGACTCATTAGTATTCTGGTATGGCTCTTTGTGTAAGCCAACTTTATAATTACAAAGATTTCTCCATATTTGGATTTGAAAAAGGAAGGGGGAAAATTTTCTGCATGTTAATCTTTGTGGTAGTGTTTCTGTATTTGTGCTGCTCCTCAGTGAACACACTGCCTTGTTCTCCAAGAGCTAAACTCAAAAAACTCAAAAAAACCCACATAATAGTATTCTGCAAAATAATTTTCACAACATCACATGACAAACTGGCCTCCTGCTCTATGTTAATGTGCAATGTCCATATTTACTGTATGAAAACCTTCTCCGACGGCGAGACCTGTCAGTATAGTATAATACTATATACTAATATACAGTACACAGTACAAGCTATAGTTGTATGTGGTAGCAGTTAAGGTGGCAGGCAGCACACGCAATAGTTTATATTCAAATGAAAAATAAATTATGTCTGGATGTCATTGACTCAAGTGTTGCCAATCCTTGTGGGACAACACAACACCTGTATGTTTTATAAAATCAGGGTGTGGCTTTTTGGCTGCACTTCCTGATACTTCTTCCTTTCCAACTCACAGCTTGTAAACTTTCACGGAACGCAGGCCATGAAGGAGTGTTCTAGAGAGAACCAGAAGGCTAAACTGAACCTGCGTCTTCTTTCTAATCGAGACAATCCAGCTGCACAGGACCCAAAAATTAATGTTGCAGGAAAGCACCCCTTGGAGTTGAAATTGTCCGCATGGTGACCTCAAAACAAAGTGGTTAGATTTTTGAAAACTTCAGGAGAATTATGTGCCTTTATCATTTTGGATTTGATGTGCTATCTGCAGAAGTCCCACTGAGGATGCTACACTAATGCGGTTTATTGCAGCTTAAAATAGGAAAAAAACATATGAAAAGTTAGGTTTTACCGAGATTTTGTTTTGTATTTACTGAAGGTAGACATTTTGCTAGTAACGGCCGGCCCACTGACACAACAGCTCATGTTCTTTCTGTCTTATTCCCATAGCTCTGTCCTAAACAGGAAACTAAGAAGAGTTGATGACACTTTGGATAATATCTGGCACACATGAAACCGTGTATTTTCTAAACTATCTATGCAACACTTGATGATGATGAAGAATAGCTTGTATTTGAATGGGAACATCACCAGAATTCAGTGGTGCCTTCAAGTGCTTCAATTATATTGTGGAACATATAGAAATGCAACATTTAGGGGACAAAGAGCACAGAATCCATAATGTTGTAATGTGTCATACTGTTTGTTTTGCAGTTTTCCATGTAAAGTATAGGCACTTAAAATAAATTACAACTACTCTGGCTACTTGCTCAAATCATCAATTACAGGATGCCCGGGGGGTTTCAGTATCCCACTCTCTCTTTCCATCTCACCCTGTGTCTTCTCTACTGGGAACTATCCAATAAAAGCCAAAAGAAAAGAACTGCCTCTTCACTCTGGTGCTTCTAATATAAAACACCAGCCACACACCAGAAAAGCAAATCTGTTATATGGCCCATTTTGTTATTATTTCCGGTCAAGTGTACTTCAATGCACGTCAGGTTGTATTTCTCCATGCCACAGCTTGCGGTGACCCCGAAGGCAGCATTAAGTGAGACAGCTACGCCTGGTACCCTGTCATTTCAGCTTACCATTTCTTTCACCATTTCTCAGTCTCTTTCTCAGTCAGTAAATAGTTTCACCTTCAACTTTATTTATAAAACACACAATAACTGAGCTCCCTTTTCAGAGAGGTCAGAAGCCTGGGCAAAACAAATCACAACCATTGCAGTGGTGGCGGCGCAGTGGATAAGATGCATGGCTTTGGTGTGAAAGCTGGGTTCAAGACCTGGGTTCAACTCCCCACTGTGACACCTCCACCAGCGTACCCTGAGCAAGACACTTAACCCCTAGTTGCTCCAGAGGCGTGCAACCTCTGACATATATAGCAATTGTGAGTCGCTTTGGATAAAAGCATCAGCTAAAGCTAAGTAAAATGTATTAAGTTTAAGCAAAAAAATCCAAGTTCAACTTCATTGTTTTTTGATCATTATGCTGCTTCAACATATCCCTAAAATGTATTGTGAAGAGTTTGTTCCTGTATTCGCATATTCTGTACCCGTATTATGTGCCCATTTAAAGGCTTATTTGGAAACCATACTTCTCTCATGGGACAATAAGGTTTGTATTGAAGTGAATTTGACTTGAATGAGTACATTGAAAGTGAACTGAACCTGCCTTTGTACAGTTCTTGTGTTATTTCCTTTTATCCAACTTTTCCCACAGTGTAATGTAGGCAGCCAGACTCAAATTTAGGTCAGTCAGTGGCATTGAAAAACACCTGTGTGCTAAACTCTGTCAATGCTGACCTGAGGCAAAAATGCTCTCCAGATAAGTATTGCGTTTTACTGAGCAGTAGATAAAAAGTAAACTAGGGCTGTAACCCTTATTATTATTGTTGATTAATCTGTCAATTACTTTCTCGATTAATTGATTCAGAAAATTGTGAAAAATGCCTATTAGTGTTGATGTACTCAAATGTCTGGTTTGTCCACAACCCAAAGACTTTCAGTTTACATCATAGAGGAGAAGAAAGAAACCAGAAAATATTTACATTTAAAAAGCTGGAATCAGGGAATTTTATTAAAAAAGGGGACTCAAAGTAATCAATTATCAGAATAGTTAGCGATTAATTTAATGATTGACAACTAATTGATTATTCGATTAATTGTTGCAGCTCTTAAGCAAACTAAAAAAATTAAACATAGCCTATTTCTACATTAGATCTGTTTGTATCTCTCAACAATTAAGCAGTAAAACCAAGCACAGCACTGTGTCTTTGTGTGTTCTTGCTTGGTTTATCCTTCATTGCTTCTGTTTGTTTGGAGACAAGCTGTTTTAAAAGCCCCTCAGGATTTGTTTCTTTAAATCTCACCTGCTCTCGTAAGTCATTTGTTTCCCTTTCTTCTGTGTATATATATATATATTTTTTTTTTATCATTTTATCTAATCCCTGTGCTTTTATCACTGAGCAAACAAACAAAGCCTGGAACTAGATGTCCCTGTTATCAGCCTCATTATTCAAATCAGCCTGTTCTGGTTATTTCTCTGTCAAGCGCTGCTGTAAATTGTGTGTGTCCCAGAGCGAGGGGTTCCTGTCCTTGTGGACAGACAGATTATAGTTTGAGAAGATGCCTCCCAAAGCCAGCTGATCCCATTAACCTCAACTAACTAGCAGACAAACCAAGATCCACGCTCCCTGGACACACACACACACACGGTATAGACTTACTGAAGTGCAACTGCCTTTCTGTGACTCCCTAAAAAGCTGACTTTCTAGATGATGTGATATCAGCGCTGCCAACCGGGTGAATAAAATATGACGCTCGTCTGATTCCGCAGCAGGGAAACTCTTACATTCACACTTCTCTACAGTTGATGGAGCAAAATCAATGTATCAATTTGGCTGATTAATTACAACAGCATGAAACTAAAACCAGTTTCAGGGCCACAGTGATGCTAACTGGAATGGATCACTGGAGGCTGAGGCTATAATCGATAGAAGGTTAGGTCCTGTGTTTAATGCTATTATCTTGTATCCAGATATTGTGCAGAGCCAACTGAGACAGACTGCAGTTGACTCAGAGTATCAGAACGGAAATCAGAATGAATCAGAAACAAAAAAAATACCCTTTAAGTGGACTTTACCTCACTGTTCACATTTGAGTTTATCTGCAAATAACACTAAAAAGAAAAACATACGTATTTGTCCTCAAAGACTGGAAAACAGCTGTTATTTGGTGTCTTGTCTTGGATAGAGACATATGTGCTATACACAGGGGTGCAACTAAGAGTTTTTATTATCATGATCGATTAAACTGCCAATTAATTTCACAATTAGTCACTTAAACATTTTGTCAAAAAATTGCAGTAAAACTTCCCATTTTGACTTTCTTCTTTCATCTGATCAACAATCCATAATCCGCAGATAGTCAGATAACTAACCCTAGCGATACAGCTGCAAAGGAATAAGATTTTAATGGTACGATAATCATCTCAGAAAATATCACAGTTATACACAATTATTATCATTGTAGTCATAACGACCCTTAAAGGAATGAAAACAGAAGTGTTATATTTGGTTGAGCAAATGCTTTATTATTATTATTTCACAAAATAGTGTGTCCTGACAGACACAAAACTTGAAATATATATATTTAATAAATACCGCAGAATTCAATACCATAGATAAGCAAATATACAAGGTATGATAAGCGTCAATTTTTAACCACAGTATACCGCTGCAACCCTGATCACCTTCAAATGCGTCTTGCTGCTTTCACACTTGGTTCTTTACAGTTGTCCACCTGTGATGTGATCAGCCAATGTGCATTTTAGTGCCAAATGTGAACAGACACTTGAAGCTGGCTAATAACATACTGCCTGCATCCAACCAACTCAGCAACTTGGTTACAGCTTAACAAGCTCTTAATTACAGCATGCAGAGCCTCCGAACATTTCAGCAGCTCAGGCAGAAAATGTGATTAATTAAGTGGATGTGTCTATTGTAAGGACGAGAGAAGGCACTGGGTGAGAATGTCTGGCTGTCAGCAGAGAGCTCGGGACGCTGGAAGAATTCACCCAGAGGAGAAGCACTAGGTTTTATTGCTCTATTTTCTTCACAATATTTAGGGTCTTACAAGCATTCTGTCTCAATTCAAGCAGCATTTTCAAGTCTGACAAGATCACTCTAGGAAAGACAAATGGGCTGATTTGTGGAGAGTAAACCCCATCTCTCTCTATTTCGGCAATGCACCGGCTTGTCTGTCAAATCCAGTTCCACGGCACACAGACAAGAGGAGAACATCTTCTTGTGATTATTAACGGAAACAGCCAGCGAGCTGGAACTTGTTCCACAGTTTTACAAAGAGCTCAGACACAGGACTTGCTTGGCCTGAGTGTCAAACAGTCTGAAAGAGCACAATATGAGTCAGACAACGCTATAGCCCTATGACTCAATATTTCCTGGTTGATTGCTCAGTCTGATTGAATTACAGAGCACTTTTCATTTGTGAGGCCAACTGTAAAATGTATTTGTGCATTGTAGTTTGAAAATTTTAAATATATATGTGTGGCATGTTTGGAAGAAATTCATGTCACCTCAGTTTCACAACAAAAAACATACCATGATATATAGTGTAACCACGTGTTGAAAAGGAGTGGTGAGGACTGAGGTGAAAGGTGGTGAAGATGAAAGGAGGAGGAAGAGGGAGAGAGCCAGTCGCATGTGGATCCCATGTGCCTGATGAGTCCAGAACAGACTCAAACAAGCATACCAGGGGAAAAAACACAGAATCATACTCAGCCCTCTTTGTGCATTTGTGGGTGTGTGAGGGAGGCAAACAATGCTGTCCCACAGTGCCCGAGCATTATAGTGGCGGAAGGAGTGAAAGGGGGTGCTTGAAAAGAGGAGGGCTGGGTGGTATTCAGGCCAGTGTGGCCCTTCTCTTCCAACAGTGTGTGGGAAGACCCTCTGGGGCACATAGACACGCCATTCCTTCACCCACAAACATTATATTACACCAGCCCTACAGAGGCAAAGCAGACGGGTGAGGAGGGAGGGGTGAAGCAGACTGAACAGAGGAACTTTTCAGACTGAGGAGGGACAAAGATGGAGGGGGGTGTTGTAAAGGAGACGTAGGCTCACTTGTCACTGACCTAAACAATACAGATGAGACAGCCATTTCTCAAACTCAAACACAATGGTACCAATCCTCACTGCCAAGTCAGAGCAGAAAGAGAAACTAACATCAGCTCAGCTTTTATCTATGGTTAGTTTCTGCCTCCACCAACAAACCATCATGAGAGCTTCCTTGACTCTTCTAAAAACTTAAATTAGACAACGAAGTATTTAAAATGACTGGTAATAACGTTACTTGTGCCACGCCCACAACAGTTCATTTCACCAGTATTATGAAAGGGAAAAAATATAAATGAACATGACTAGAATGTGACTTCCTCTAGGACAATCACGTTAACAAGCTAATCTGTTGTGCAAGTTACCACACACAAACAACAACAACAACAATCATCAAACCAGAAAAAAACAGAAAAAACATATGGCAGGAGAAAGACTAATTTAATAGTTTTTATAGTTAGCTGAACTACCTTAAATGATCATATTATTGAGACCTCAGGGATCACTTAAGTTAAGAGTCAGTCTAAGTTCCAGTCGCCAACACCATCTGTGCTAACATTGAGCTAACTTTACCAGACTATTTCATGAGACTTTAAGTTAGCAACATTAGGGTTATTGTTCTTAGGATACCGACTAACAAACGGCACAAAGACTGTATTTACTTACCCAGAATAAAATGTTGAATCCAAATAAGAAGTATTTCACGCAGCAGCTGACTTCTGCCCCTTTAATATGATGGTGTTTTCTACTCATTCTTCCAAGGAAAGTGGTGGCTAACTGGCAAGCTAACTACTATCGTTACGGTTGGTAACGTTACTTCAAACGCTTAACCAATGATGCAGTTCTTGAACTACTGAAGCCAAGGTTAGCTGCTCCATCAGCTGCACAACACCGAGTTTACTCGCCGGACAGCATTATGTAAATCAAACATAACGTTGTCCGACTATTCTAATGATCTTTTCTAGCCAGGATCTTTTCTAGCCAGGCCAGCTAGCTCGCAACTTCTATGGTTAGCATTAGCAGCTAACAACAACAAATCCAGCGACACTTAAGGCACAGACGTTCATCTGCAGTTTAGTCGATATTCAAGTTGCCTGGCGATAATTTCGTAGCACACGCCTGGAGACAGAGATAAAGCCGACAGGCTTTCAGCTACCTAAACGTCTCCTCGGTTATCTCTGTTGCCGCATCGTCGCTTGAAATCTTCATCCTTGTTGTTTTGTGCTGTAAAACAAACCCTGCTGTCAAACGATGAAAGCGCTACGGTGGCTTTCACCCTTTTCACCTCAAGAGCGGCCTCTTGTGTCTCAATGAAGGTTTTCATTTTGCAGTTCTGTAACATTATGGTTATAACCATAATGCATAATGTTACAGCCCTAAATTGAGCACAAAGAGACTGCTAGAGCGCTATAACGTTACGTGGTATTTCAGGTTAATAGATGCAATAGGTGCAGCAGGGATTGCCAAGTTGTTTCATCAAATTCATGCAAAACTGAGGGAAAAGGATGAACAGTATTTTATTCACATGTTTCACAGACCACATTGTTGTTAATCTTCCCATCCAAAACAACAACAACTAATTAAGCCTACTTCTCATCTTATGGTGCAATTTATTGTTGGCAACACAAATCTGTAAAATAAAATAAAACGAGAAGAGCTGTGGAAGGGAAATTGCTCAGCTTGTGTATATATAGGCTCCCAAACCTCCTGTAAAGCTGCAACATATTTGCAGTTTCTTGCATGCCTTTCACTCTTGAGTTGAATAATACCTGTGATATCTAACACAGAGTTAACACCTGGCGAACAAAGTATTCAGATCCTTTACTAAGCAAAAATACTAACTCTGTAATAATACTCTATTACCACTGGCTAAAAGTACTGCTTTGAAAATGCTACTTAAGTAAAAGTGTGTAAGTATAATCAGGAAAGTGTACTTAAAGTATTAAAAGTAAATACTTAAAACACAAAAATGTGTCCTGTTAATGTTTAACGTATATGTTATCATTAGATTATTATTACTGTGAATGCTGGTTTAGCTGCATTACTTCTGCATACTATCAGCTACAAAGCTTCAAAGTGCAAAACACAACAGCAAATCGTCACAACACAACAGCAAATCGTCACAACACAACAGCACATTGCACAACACGACAGCAATTCAGCACAACACAACAGCATTGCTGAGACTGAAACCGAAAGGGTGGTTACGTATTGGACACTGATCCTCATCCATATTGGCTGCACGTCCCTGTCATTGCTGCGGTGTGTTTGTGGTGGTGATTTGTATCAAGGAAGGAAGGAATGAATCAAGGATGGAAGGAAGAAAGGAAGGAGGGAATCAAAGAAGGACTCAAGGAAAGAAGGAATCAAGGATGAAAGGTATGAAGGAATGAATGAAGGAACGAATCAAGGAAGCAAGAAAGGAATCCATGAATCAAGGATTGAATGAAGGAATGAAGGACTCAAGGAAGGACTCAAGGAGGAAATCAAGGAAGGAGGGAAGGAATCAAGGAAGGTAGGAAGGAATAAAGGAAGGATTGAAGGAAGGAAGGAATGGAAGGAATCAAGGAATCGAAGAAGGAACGAAGGAAAGAAGGAATTTTTTTATTTTTGATTGACAAGATTCATTTACAATTTAAAGGCATAGAAGACATGACATTAAGACCTCTCAGTCTGCATACAAGTCACACAAGATAGAAAGAATAACTTATAATAACTTATATTGTATTAAAAAATAATAAGTAAATAAATATATGAAAAGGAAAGAGAAAAAAAAAATGGATAAATAATAAAATAAAAGGTTACTAGGGGTCCACAAACTTCTTCGACTCCTTATAGGCATGGAGGAGAGATCTTGCATGTTTCCCTTTCATTAGTTTTAAAACACAAAGATGATTGGCGATAATGTCCCACTTGAAGACAGAAAAAAGGGGTTTTGTATTTCTCCATTTGGAGGTATGGATGAAAAACTTTGCCATCAATATCATATTGTTCAAAATTAAGTCAATCTTATTGTCCTTCATAGTAACACCAAACACAATATTTTCTCTAGTAAGAGGAGTAAGTAGTTGGGTTTTGGTTGAGAGAAAGTCCAGTAAGTCCTCCCAAAAGGCATTGGCCCAGTACATACAGTGGAAAAACAGGTGATCAGTTGTTTCAATTTCAATTTCACAAAAGGTACAGTTATTATGATCCATGCCGAATCTCGTTCTTAGTAGCTCGTTGGATGGATATTTTGTAAATTTGGTTGGAACCTCGAGGGAGGTGAGGTGATACGAAAAAAAGTACCTGGAAGCAGGTACAGGTACAGCATTTCTACAATGGAAAACCAAACAAAGGCGAGTCGAGCCAAAGGGCCTCCGCTCAGACTAGCTTGGTTTGAGAGCATGCCCGATCTCACTAGCCGCTTGGCAAGCTTTATGACATGCTTGCATTGTGACGTCACAAGTCAAGGAAGTGAAGGGCTGGACTACAAACGAGCTGTTTTCAAGCCCTTCAGAGCAGTGTTTCTGTGGGAGATGGGAACTCCCTTTGAGCCAGACTTTGGGCTTTTTCACTTTGCAAACCTGTTACACGCACAAAAAAGATATATAACTCAATAAAGGAGAGGGAAAAAGCCAAAAAGCATAATACCACCTCTTTAATATCGTTGTCTTTTGTCTCAATCATGGATGCAGTGGTTCACTTGTAGGCCTACTGTGTGATCGGTAGGCTTTAGCTTCTATCTTTAATTTTTTTCGCATCTGTTTGAGTCAGTTGGACCTGAATACAACCTTCAAATGTATAATGCAACTGCAAAACTGTCTGCTTCTTTCTGAGATCGCTTTTTCCAACAAATTTGTCAATATTTCTCCAGGGAGTGCAGTAATAGGCAGTGGCAGCGCCGACAGTTTGTCTGACTTCCCAACAGTGACTAAGGTGGGCATGGCTTAGCAAAGGGTCAACTGCACGCTCCCTCAAAACTTGCGACAGCTATGGCATTGTGCTGTGTGATGGAACTGCACATTTTTTGAGCATGGGTAATGCACACCTGTGCAATGAGCCTTGCTGAAGATGCAATTTGAAATGCATGATGAATGGGGCAAAAACAAAAGTGTTGAGTTTATAATTTTGTTCATTGTAATTTGCTTTGGGAGACCCTACCACGGGCTACTGCCCCAGGCAACACAGCTCCCAAGTTTACAGGGACACACAAACCCCTCCACTGCCATAAGGTGGTGATTATCTGAGGGGAGTAATCAATATTTCATATTTCACACCTTTGTATTATTGATTATCTGTAGATCACAGGCCTCAAAACAGCAGTATATCTGAGCGTGAAATACATTGTTTTATACCCTTATCTAGGCAACATATCCTCCAGGATACAGACTTTCAATGCCTGATCAAAGTTGTGAATATATATTTATTATTTTTCGGAACACTATTTTGTAAAACAAAATCTCCTCAACAAATAATAAACATGAAAAAATAACAACACTTACTACATGGCCAGTGTCTTTGTCCACGCATACACCCATTGTGGAAAATGATACAAATGATGAGTATAGTTTACATACCTGCCTGTCAGATACTCAATAAGATCCCATTGTGGACACTGGAGACACATCATATCTAGATACAATCTGGATACAGATGCATAACAATGCAAGGTGTAAATGGGTTCAATGACAGAGCAATTTACCCAGATACAGTTACACACAGGTGATGTTGATTCGCTGATTAAACATCAAAACAGTCTACTCTTCTGTTCTGATTAGTGGATTGATGTTAAGCTATTTTCTGCAGATGATGCCTCTTTTTAATTGTTAATAAATTCAAACCTAATTCAGAATTGAAATCTACCCCTCTCTGTCTCCTTTTAAACAAACCTCTACATCCATTTAGCTTCTGAAACCATTCAAATATTTAAATATGCGTTTTAAGGATGTGTGTTATGAATCAGTGATATTCTACCTTTCATACTGTTTAAATATTAAGCTTTTAAAAAATATATATTTTTATGTAATGGGAGGAATCCTTATTTCACAATTAAATCATTGTCTTTCACAGACAAGCACACAGACACTCAAATACTGACACACATTAACACACTGGTTTTGCTACCTTTGTGGGGACTTCCACAAAACCTAGTTTTGCTATCTTTGTGGGGACTTTTGTGAGGATTTGTACTCCTTTTTTTTCAACAATTTATTACAATAGAAGTGAAAACCACTGATGATATAGTAGCTTCCAGCTTTTCTGGCAATGTGTTTCAACTCTTAGCTTTAGGTAATGTAGCTTGGTTTTTAATTTTGAAAAATTATTTCACATTCCTGCATTTTCAGCAAGGCTTTAGAATTTATTCTTTTGATTAATACTTTCAGCTACAGAACCATTCAAATATCAGAAGTTCAGCTCTTTAAGGACCTCTTCTACCTACCATATATTCTAAATGTTAAGGTTTTTACAGGAACAGTTTTGTCCTTATTACAGCTAAGTTTTAAGCTTGCAACGTGTTTCATCTTTAAGCATTATTAGGTAATGCAGGTCAGCTTCCAGGTTGTTAAGCAGTGCAATGCAATGCTTCAGTTTCAGACATCTGAATTTTCAGCAGTGTTTTGCAAATAATGCTTTCGGCACACACATTTTCTGCAAGAAGTACAATTTTACTGTTACTCATGCATTGATGTAAAAGCAGGATTTTACTGTTGTCCTGTTGAGATGGAGCTCATTTTGACTTTCACTGTTTTGTATTGGTATGTAACTAATAATTATTTTCCTTATTAATTAATCTGCTGATTATTTTTTCCATTAATCGGTTGGTTTAAAAAGTGAAAATAGTGTGAAATGTTGTCACAGTTACCTAGAGGCCAAAGTGACACCTTCACAGTGCTTGTTGTGTCCAACCAATAGTCCAAACTTCAGTTTATTTTGAAAATATATTAAAATAATTAAAAGGAAAAGCAGCAAAACATGACATTTTAAAAGCTGGAACCATGGAATGTTTTTACATGATTAATTACTTAAAATAGTTGCTGTCAATCAGCTATTGGGTAGTTTAATCAATAACATCACATTTGATAAACTCTTCATATGTTTTGTGTGTAAAAATCTTGATTTGTAAAGTAACTATAGCTGTCAGATGAATGTAGTGAAGTAGAAAGTACGATATTTCCCTCTGACATATAGTGGAGTAGAAGTATAAAGTGGCATGAAAAGAAAATACAAGTAGTAAAGTACCTCAAATGTGTGCTTAAGTACAGTAATTGAGTAAATGTACTTACTGTCCACCAGTGATGAGTTGTAATCAATGGATGTAATAAGTGAGCATCCAGGTTAGCCTGTACAATACTCACCATATTGTGAATGTACTGTCAATGAGCAAGCAAGCTAAGCGAGAATAGCTAAATGCAGTCATCATTAATTTTAATGCACTTGTTCTTTTCCTGCTATGACGTGTTGAAATGTCTGCAGTGAAAAATGTCTATTAGGAATAACATTCATTCTTACTTTATTACAGGGATAAACGAAAATGTCTTTAATGGCTACTTTTTTTCACAGTATTTTCTTGCAGGAGAAATTGCCTAATTTTAGTACTATGATTGATGATGATACTATGAAATTATTTTAAAGAAAATAATGAGCAAATGTATTAAATGTTTATTTTGAGAAACAGTTGCATGTACACAATCAGTTAAAATGAAATGCTTAATTTGAACTTCTGTCCAGAGTCCTACAGATGGCAGTCTATGAACCTGTGATAAATGTGGCTTTGGTTTCCTTTTCACCCTGAGGAGTTGCTGTTAGGGACACTTCAGTCCCCCAACTATCACCACAAATGGGCAGTGTATTGCTCTGATAGTGAAGCACAACACATGACTGTAAACCCAAAGGAATAAGTCTGCAAATGTGGTGGATGATCCTGTACATAATGTCAGTAGTTTGGGCAATAAACAACTAGTGAGCATAATATAGGCGGGTTACAAACAGAGGGCAAAGTAATTTAATTATCTAGTTTTAGTTAAATTGCAACAAAATATATTGATTGTCATAAAGTTTTAATGGGTCTCTGGTGAGGTGCTTTAAGGGCTAAGGACCAGATGAAATGTGAGTCCTTGTGTAGGTGGCACAGTGCAGGATTACTGTAGTCCTAAATGTGTCATGTAGTCTTACCTTAAATACACATATACAATAAGAGGAAAATAATTAATCAAAAAACTAGTTTAACAGTAGAAATATGTGGATAGTGTGTTTTATGTGAATTAATGTACATCCTATGACTTACCCACTTAATCTATCATTTTGAAATATTTAAAAAAGGCGAAATTACTACTCCAGCTAATATTATTTTCAGTTTATACCATTATTTTCAGTTCAAGGTGTTATGAAGTATAATAATAAAAAAAGTGACAAACAAGACTTATTATTTAAATTGGTGTGTCATCACTTTTTTATTTTGCATTCATTTTCAGACACCATACAGTTATGAAATGAGAGAAAAATGAGCTGTATTGAAAAACTCTAGGCATGCAACCACTGACCCCCCGCCAAAAATAATCATCTTGCAAAACTAAAAAATGCAATGATTCGTTTCTGTGTTTGAGGATGTCAGCAGTGTTCGGTTTGTCCAGAGGTGACCCAGGTTGAAACCAATCCATGACAGTGATAGGCGTAATCCTGCTGAAGGAGTCAGGACACCATGTAGCAGGTGTCCCCGTCACTCAAAGGACACAGAGAAGTTCATATTTCAAAATGTGCTGATGCTTTGTGTGTATGTGGGGGAGTGAAGGAATGATGTTGTGTATGCTGGTAGAGAACACATCCCACACTTGAAACAGAAAGCCAGTTGTGGTTTGAAGGCAGCAGTCAAGTTTACAGCTAATTACCACCATCATGTCAACATGTTGAATAGTGCAGGAATGTTCTGGTTTTTACAGTAGGATATTTATTTGCTGCCTTTATTTTGATTGACACCTGTTTGAGCAACTCAAGGTTTACACATTGCCAACTTAGCCATTGAAATGGAATGAACGGAAGTGCAAATCAAGTATAAAAAGAAACTTTTGAAGTTAATGAGAGTTATGAATGTATTTAAAATACAGTCAGTTCCTCTAATCCTTTACTCACACTTTCAACACTTTTGATTTAATAATTATTAATATTTCACAACATACAACATTATTCTAACCTTTTTCCCATGAAAGCTTAACAACATTCCGTTGTACCTTCCCTACTTGTGTGACATACACATTTGCTTCTGAACCTCATCCAAACAGGCACTTTGTACAATAAGTACAAGCACAACAAATGTTAATCTGTTCCTCATTGAAGACATTACTGATAAAATAGAATGACGGTGTTTGGTCAGCAGAAGTGTCAAAACTTAGGCATATATACACGATTCTCCACTGTGAATATTACAATCAATATGCCTTGACAGCTGTTTGTTAAATTGTTCATCGTCAATGTTTAAATGTTAGCATAAAACCATTTAAACCTTTGGATTTAAAACACAGAAATAGTGTTTGCTTAAACAAGTGCTTCAATGCCCCATTAAACCTCCACATAACGCTTCATACTCAACACCCTTTGTCTGTCATTCTCAGTCAATCTGTCTCTAAAGCTTACATTCATTATAGCAAATGCAGTACAAAAAGCAACATATATACGCTGTGTTAAATTGATTATTGCACTGCTTTAATGATGCATATGATTTATTTCCCATTGATTAAAAATGGATAATAAACTGTGGTGAATACTTTGACTATGTGTGATAGTGTGAATAGCATGTGTCCCACCTATCACTGTGTTTTTATTATGGAAAAATGATGGAAACTCATTTTACCCAGTATAATCAAAATCAATATTCACTGTTAAATTTGATTCTTTACTAATACAGTACAATTAGAAAATGCTTTAACCAAAGTACTGTACAGTCCAATGAGATATATCGTTATACATTATTTATTCCATCCATCCCTTCTATGCTAAAATCTCTTTCCATTCATTAATAACATGTAAAACACATACCCATTTACTTAAACACTGTTTAATTAGAACAGTGGCTATGAAATTATGCTTGTTGTGAAGGTGTAAAAACATTTATGGAAGTGAATTTAAACATCTTTGGTTATTCTGAGTCTCTATGCACTTTTTGGTATGTGAGACGTGTACAAGCCACAGCAAGGATCAATATTTAAAGTTACAGAAAGGTAACTTGTCTAATATTAGTCTGATGAAATGCCATCAGTTGTAAATTGCCTCATCTTTTACTAGTTGATACCACAAACATCTAAGAAAACTGAAATTGTGCTTTGACTGCCATCCAGTAACACCCTCACAGGTCAGTGGAGACTGTGCTTCTCTTCACCCTCAGGCTACCGCCCCAGCCACGGGGGCAGGTGTTGTAGGAGTGCAGGCCAGGCGATCGGAGGCTTGATTCTTCAGACTCAACAGAGGCATCGGAGTCCGTGAGGGAGCGAGTGTTGTATAGCCTCACAGGGGAGCAGATCCTTTGAGTTGGGGTGGGAGGTGGACTAGTGAAGGAAGGGGACTGGACCCCTAATGCCCGCGACTGGAAAGGGCTTATGGGCGGTTTGTGACAGTCGTAGCCATGAGAATTTCCCAGAGGCGAGATGGGTAGGCTGTGACCGCTCAGTGCTCCGGGGGAGGGGCTGTTTTTACGTTTGGCTGCATTGATTATGTTCTTGGCCATGAGGCGATGGTTGGCTTTAGAGTCCTGGTTATTAATGATGGGGGACATGCAGCGACTGTCTTTGGGTGGGGGAACAGGAGAGGTGGCAGAGGATGTGTACAGAGGCTTAGTAGCAGGGAAGGATAAGCTGGTCTGAGATAGTGCAGGAGACTGGGAACGTGACCCCCAAGGAGGAGAGACAGGAGACATGGCTGTATATGTTTGGGTTGGTCTGGATGTGGAAATGGAGACGAGATTGGAAGTATTCTGGCTTACCATTGGGGACTGGCATCTTGATCCCCAAGGAGAAGTAGATGTAGAAGTTTGAGAAGGTCTTGAAGTAGGAACAGAGGAAATGGTGGAAGACTGGGTATTGTGGCTCACCATAGGGGACTGGCATCTTGATCCCCAAGGAGGAGAGCATGGGGATGTGGCTGTGAATGTTTGGGAAGGTCTGGATGTTGTAGTGGAGGTAACAGTGGAAAATTGGATTTTTTGACTGGCCATAGGTGATTGGCATCTTGTACCCCTGGGAGAGGATACTGGGGAAGTAACTGAGCGGCTAGAGATGGTGGAAGAGGGACGATTAGTTTGGAGGTTAGGACTCCTGGTCCCTGCGGTGGGGCCCTCTGGGCTGCTGAAACGTCTGGTGAGGCTGGGCGTCCTGTTTGGTGTGGGAGTCTCACTGGGGGTTTCAACTGGGGAGGTATCCTTTGGTGTCTGTTGGACCATGACAAATAATATTTTTTAGACTCTTGGAAACATGTACACGCAAACAAAAACATAACACGCAAACTTGCAAAATTAGAGGTTGTAGTATAATGCCTGTCCAGTGTACGATAATAGAATAAATAAATGTCCTTATCTATATTCTGAGGTTTCTAACTCTATTCAATAAGACGATAAAATAGTATTTATGTGTTCAGTTTTGAGCTCCAGTGGCATTCAGGTCATCTCTGTGTATTCCCTACTGTGTGTGTTTCTTCAATAAGTCTGGCCACCAGCACACATAGGCCTGGTCTTTAGTGTCTTTCTCAGGTTACTGTCATCTGGCCATCCTGAGGTAGTTAACCTTTACAGGGATATGAAGTTACTCGACTGAAGCAAGGGTAGCATTCCATCTTAAGCACATACTAATCAAACTCTTCACTCGTGATAATAATATGAAGACAGTCTTTAGAGTTACAGACGGAATTGCTAGGATCAGTATCCTGAGAAGTTAAGGTCTTTTAAGATCAACATTACTGGTGACGTTTCCAAAGTTCAGGGCATTTGTTAAACAAGGTCCAGGTCAAGGATTATTCTATTTGTCTGAATGTTTGAGCCTCTCAAGACCAACAAGACCAAGGGATCATGTCTTAACACAAACACACATAAGTCAAATTTTTTATAAAATGGTTAAAAAAATTGCAATGGTAAGCCAAAATAATTATTTCTGTAAAAGAAATGTTAAAAGTCACATACTGTGTTCAAAAATATATCTATCTCCTGATGCAAATTATCTGGGAGGCAAAACATTTATCAGTGTGTTGTGTTTTCAGTGATTGCAAGGAAGGCAGGAAAGTGAAATCACAAACACTTCAAAGAGAAACTAAAGGTTGGAAGAAGAAGACAGTGAAGTCACGAAATAAGAAAAAGGAGAAAGAGGTCACAGCAGAGTGTTAGCATAACACTTTAATCAGAGAAGGAAAGATTCACTATCACACAAAAAAATGTATCATAACAGACAGAATAACAGCAGAAGAAAGCAGTGAATGACGGTTTATGATGTGAAACATAAACCCTGTAGTCTTAAACAACAGTGAATGATGATTGCCTGCGAAAAAACACTACTGGAATTACTCATTTCACGAAAACAATGTAGGTCCGTGATGCAAATTAGTATGCAGCCTGCAGATTTGAAACATCAAAGAATCCAAGTACACACCATATATTTAGGTAGAAAATGCTGAAAAGCAGAGGAAATTACCCTGAAGACATAAAGACATAAAAGGAGCTCTCTCGCTCTCGTCAGTCAGCAGCATTAAATTGCAAATCATACATCATAAAGCAGATGCCGGACCATCTGTTAAAGTGCTTTGTGAAGCAGCATCACCCTGGTGCCCACAGAATCGGGAGACAAAGTGAGAAAAATGTGAGTTTATAAAACGTCCTAAAAATTTAAGTTTTTTAGTGCTGATGTGCTTAACGGCTTTGGCCGTCAAGGCGTATTTTGATTTTAATTGAGGGTAATTACTGCTGTTTGGGTGTGGAAAAAATCAAATTTTGCATTCACTGAACAATTTAGATACTTGTTTGTAGCCCGTGCTGCAGTTCTTATTACATTTCTTGTAGATTAATTGTTTTCTGATACATTAAAGCATTTCACACATAAAAAGACTGCACTCGGTTGTATACCTACAATGCAAAAGAAAGTATTGTTAGAAGGCACAAGTTGAACAAAAAAGTGCAGTAAACTTCATATTGTAGCCCTACCCCTAAAGTCAGTTTCAGTTTTCCAAACATGTGTGTAATCTCTACAAAAGATTCCTCTGGTGTAAACAACTTTTCTAAAAATGGTACAGAAAGGGTTTCCACACCTGTGGTGTAATCCCTGCCTTCTTGGCAGAAAACGTGGGCCTGGGTGCCTGGACCCCTGACCGAGGAGAGGACACTCGGTCTGGAGAAAGGGCAGACATAGGAGAACTGATCCTTGGCTGACCAGAGGCTGGATTTGGTAGAAATTCTGCTCCTCCTCTTGTTGGGAGAGGCAGCTGTGGAGACATACACTGGGTACTGAAGTGAGGAGGGGGGTTAGTAGGTAAGGAAGTCTGTCTAGAGATAGACATCAGGTTCCTGGACTGTGGTGCTCCTCTGGGCAGGGTACTAATGGGGTCCTTGGCTGGGTTAAAGACGAAGAGGGAGGAGTTAAGCTGGTAGGGCCGGTGCCTTGACAGGTCCATCTCTATCTTGGAGCATCCATTTTCTAAAGGAGGTGGCTCTGGAATTGGTTCCGGTGCTGGAGCCTTTTGCCTTGGTTTTTGCTTGACTGCTTGTTGGGCCTTTAGGTTTTCTGAAAGCTGAGCGCTCATGTCAGAGTTTTTAGCAATGGCCTTGACCCTGCCGGGCATGTTTGATGGGTACACCCAAGATGGAGGCAGCGACATCGTGGGAGAAGGAGACCTCATTTGTCCAGCATTTTGTTTCTCAACGACATATTTCTCCATCCTGGACTGGCGCTTGGCAAACAGCTCAGCCCCCTTTCCTGATACATTGGTGAGGGTCTGCTCTGGCCTGTGCTCTGGCCTTGGCTGGGTCCTGGAGCTCTTGAGGCAGGAAGCCCACTCTGGAGCTCTTGCCTCCTCTGCCCTGTCCTGTTCCTTGGCGAGGAAGTTGGAGGCCTCTGCACCCAGAGCCAGCAACTCTTCCTCGGGTGCTGGCTCAGGCACAGATCTATGTCCGTGTTTCTTCCTTTCATCCACCCCTTGCACCAGAGAGAGCAGCTCAGGGTTCGGCGCTACCACTGGCTTCTCTTTGAATGTGAACATTGACTTTCTACTTGATCTTCTAGCAGCGCCTTCCTCAAGTATTCCTGTTTTGATTCCTATTATCGGCTTCCTCTCTCCAGCAGGCTGAGGAACAAAGGTGGTGGGCCTTGGGGCCGTGGGAGGGCCATAATGGTGCATAGATGGGTGCTGAGATACAGAAGAAACAGGGAACTGGGACAGTGGAGGCGAGGAAGGGATTGGAAGTGGATTGGAGTAGTAGGTCTGTGGGGGTTGGTTTGTAAAGGCCGGTAGAGGAGGTGTGGGATATGATGGAGGCGGAGGTGGCGGTGAGAAAGCTACAGGCTGGGGAACAGTGAAAGCAGGGGGAGGAGGAGTGGCGTAAGTAGGAGGAGGAGGAATGTCCATGACAGGGCTGACTACCTCTGGAGACTGCACTGTCAGCGGAGAGAAAAACGGCCTGGCAGTTCGGTTGATGATGGTGCTTGTCTGCTTGGATGTGGGCACAGGTACCGTCTCACGTCCAGAGGCACTGTGGCAACCATTAAGAAGCTTTCCAAGGGGAACTGGCCCTGTGTGGCCCCCATTTATCTCTGCTTGCCCTTCAGTATGTCCGATCAGAACTGGATCAGTATTATTACTTGCAGGGGGAATCTCATCCTTGACTTTGTCCACAAGCTCCTCGTGGATTTCATCTCTTGCCTCTTCCTCTTCCTCCTGCTCTTCCTTAACAGGGAGGAAATGTCTCTCTTGGACAACACTGTCCTCCATGTCCTCTTCCTTGTGGAAATCCTTACCTGAGTCCTCCATGATATCACCTACTAAACGTATCCTCCCAGGTGGTGACAAGAGTGGTTTGGTAACACTATTCTTAAAGTTCAGGTCTCTATCCTTTCCCTCACTGCTCCTCTCTGCCCATGTTAGTTTGTTAGATGAGGGGTCGATTTTCACATTCTCAGCTCTGTCCTCCAGCGACCCCTCTCCACAGCTTTCAAGCGTGAAGGCGTTGACTCTCTGCTTGCGCCGGTTGAAGAGCTGCACGCCTCTAGAACTGGAGTTGGAAGGGATGGTGAGCTGAGCAGCGATGATCTGACTCCTGACACGAGCCTCCTTTAGCTCTTTCTCTGATAAACTGGCACTCCGGGTCAGATCTGGAGTGAAAGAGACAACGAGAGAAAGTTGACAGCCTGATCAATGAGAGAAACAAGGGAATTTGTGTTTTTTTTTATAGCAGAGATGTTTGATTAATGACAAAAGGGACCCTGACTGTGGGAGCCCTAACAATGAGCTACATCTATTGTTCAAACAAAGACAACTCCCTCAACATCTAATTAAAGCTCACCAAACCGCTTTTATGTACAAATACAGAGAACCAGCAAGGACAAATTTTTAACAAGTCTGGGATTGAATATTCTCTTTAAAAACCCACATAATTGTTTCTGCACCATATGGTTCTGATTGTTCTTCGCAGTACTTTTGATTCAAACCAATCCTGCAAAGAAAAATACAGCTTTACACCAAACTCTTAACTCATTAGACTGGAGCTACAGACAAAGAACTAACAGACGTAGGCTGAGAAACATTTCAAACAAACATTTTAATAAGAACGACATAAAAGCTTGTTGACTAAAGTTAATAAAAAGGTCTAGGTCAATGTCTCTTACAGAGTCAAAATAAATTGTCAATAATGTTGTACCCTGATGTTGCAGGTTTGCACATTGCCTTGAAACATAAGACATGTTAAAACTGACAGTTTGTTTTCTGAGCTTAAGAGCTCCATTCCAGGCAGTGGAGCTATTTCCTCTGCCATCTGCAGTAGTCCCTCCCTGAGCATTCCTCCACCGCTGAGAAAACTCCCTGCCCGAGCTTCCAAAATGCCTTTGGTTTCTCTCTGTAGTTAATTTGCAATACTGCAGCTTGAACCCTTAATAGGCCATTTTTACAATCTACAGCCTCCAAAAATGACATCTTTCGACTTCTGTCTATAAACATACTATACAATCAAGTGTTCCCATCTTAAATATAGTGACTACACCATGCTTCAAAGTTCATGTGGAAAATCAAAGCTGCATCTTTGCTTCTTTTTTTTTTTTAACAGCATAAAACCCTTAAGTCATAGATTCTTTTGTAGAGAATAACTCGTTGTGGTGACACATCTGGTAGATTATTCATCTAATTCATGCAACTCTGACTGATGGAAGATATTTCACGTCCCTCCAGGAGGTTTCTCAGACAGCTGGTACAGCCATGACTCTTTCTTCATTTAATAAGGTGATGGATCCAGACAACTACATTATTTGATGTAATCATGTGCCAATCACAACAATTATGTGTAAATCACTTGTAAAGCTTTCCCATAGAACTCATTCTGCATGCAGTTTTTCCTGGCACAGAGTATAAAGCTATATGATCATTCCCCCAGTTAAAAAAGAATAATCTGCATCTGTCATTGATTTTACAGACTTTAAGTCTGTCCTCACAGTAATTGAATTCACTCTTTGTAGAGTACCCTTGAGTTCCTTTAGTTAAATAGCATATGCTTATTATCAAATTTTTATCTTATTGTTTCAGTATATAAAGACGGACTATAGCGGCCTTTTGCTGAAGAGTATACCCTTTGATGCACAAAAGTATACCCTTTTATGATGATGGTTATGTCTGCAAGGAAATACGTCAATGTCAGTATCAACTATGGTAAATTAAACAACCTGACACTGACAGAGGAAAGACAGAACGTGACACTATAAGAGGGAGGTATATCAACCACCATACATATTTGTGACAACAATATAACAAGGTTGAAAGCATTATCACACAACCCTTTAAACCAGCAGTCCTCTTACCACTATTGACATAAATCACTTGCCTTTATAGACTGCTGCAGAGAAATGAACCAATCTGTACTATATGCAGTGCCTTTTATCAAGGCTGTCAATATGGGTGGGGATGCCACCACAGGCCCCAGTGACATTTTTATTAGCTATTTATTTTTTATAATTCAGACTACCTGCATATACCAGAGCCTGAGCAGTGAGGCTTGAAATTAAGTGTCCTCACTGGAAACATCTACCTCTAGAGGGAGTCAGACTGGTTATCTAGTAACACGCAGGTGCAAATCCCATCGGTGATTAATATCATGACCAAAATAGAGAGCATCTTTGTGAAAACAAGTGAAATTAAAAATACATATTTTATAGAATGTGGACTTGTGTTAGTGTGAGTGATAGTGCTGTGTACAAGACTTTGGTTATTATCTGATTTAATGACACCCACCGCTTAGACATGGCATCCCCAGAAATATGTAAACTAATGAAGATGTTTGTAATAACCGATAATCGAAATTAGTCTGAGTTTAAGAAATGAATTCGTGTTCTTTGTAAGTTACAGCGCATAACACAGATATAATAAGGAACTGATTTCACAGCAGGATAAAAAAGTTCAATGGACTTCGGTTAAAACTCTTTTAACCTATGAGGGAATACATTTGCCTAAAGTTTATGGACGTAGCCGATGTGTTCAGTTACAAAAACAACTCACTGCTACTAACAAGTCGTATGTCTCTATAAAAAATCCTACTTATTCACGAGTTAGCTGAAACTATCATTTATCTCTCGACTTCAGTGCCTAATTCCTTACCTTTTTCATGTCAACCTCAGAGCTCCGCTGTGTTTGCAGTACTCCCACAAGGGTTTTCAAACTAACTGCGTCTGATAGCTTCACACCCCCTTTCTGTTGCGAGACATAGGATCGGATTTCGTTTTCTCCTCTGTCCAGCGCGCAGACAGACAGACAGGGAGGGGAGGGGAGGGGGTCTATAGCTGGAGGCTGTGCAGTCTGTCACTGAGCCTCCAGCTCTGTTTCACTTTTTCATATCAGCCATCCACTAATTAAGCCTACAAGACATGACTCTAAAAGAGCTCAGGGAAAGTATTGATGTTTTAGCAGCTACAGACAAGAGTGCACTTTGACAGGTAACCAACAGCAAGTATTGAGCGGATTATCTCTGTCTACCATCCTGTGATGGCAGGAAAGTGCCTGACCCATGTTGCGGCCTTTGAAGTGCAATGGGAGACAGCAGACACTTCAGATTATGTGTGTATGGATGGAATAGACAGGGACTCCAGAGATCCAGCACCTGACCTCTGCTGCCCTCTGTGTCTAACTGGGTATCACAATATAAGTGTGCTTATTGTTCACTCTCCCCAACCAAGTGTCTGCCCTCTCTGACCCCTCAGGGGCCTAAGCTCCAACCTGCAAGGGCAGGATAGGAATTTCCTGTCCTCCAGCAGAAACAAAACTCAGCCCTCTGCGGTGATGCAAGAGCCTCCACATCTGTGTTTCCCTACCTCTAACTTTCCCCAACTCATCCCTCTGCCCTCCGTCCCATCCCCTCATTCCCGTGTGGGTGAGAGCGGACGGCAAACTCCCCCACAGCGGGATGATTTAAGTCAGGGGGCCAACCCTTCATTTGTGTATGAAAGGTCAGATTACCCTGTCGGATGTTATCTTTCCCCCAGCGATGGCTATGGGGTGAGCGGGATGACAGCACTGGCCTCCGTGGGTGATGTGTGAAGCGGTATGGAAAGACAGGGATTAACAGAGGTCCTGGGATCTTACCCGACTGAATGTGATCTAAACTCTCTGGATCCCATGGGGGGAATAAAAGTCCAGCTCAGAGGTGGAAACCAAGCCCTGGTGTTCATTTTGTTACTTTGTGCATTACGAAAGGTCTCTGCAGAGATTTAGTCAACTATTATAACTGTGCTTTTGTGTTGTTTTTGGTGAACTGTGTTCCATTTCAGGAAACCAATTAGTGAGTAATGAGTGATGGGAACAGTGTTGGAGGTACAGAGGCTACAGATCTATATCAAGGACATGTTATCTGATGGCCATGACCTTTCTGTTTTGCTTCCTCACAGCACAATGTCTTCTTACTCTCTTTGAATACTGCATCTGACAGACTTGCCACAGCCCAGAGGGAGTTATCTCTCAAGCTGAGTATTATTTCAGGGTTTTTGCATATTGCTATTTAACATTAACTTAATGTTTTGGTTTCATTATGGTGTGTGACCTGCTCTTTTTCGCACTTCTTTGGAAGTTGCCCTCTGTAAAAGTAAAAACAAAGATCTGAAGAAATTTCCAAATAGCTTGTGCCACAAAATGGCCCATTATGGTCAGTGTTGTGCTGTCTGTGTTGTATATTGCGACTCATCTTTAGCAGCAATGCATGATTGCATTTGCATTGCTGATTGGGCAGCCTGTATTTTTACAGCATGGAAACAGATGTTATCACAGAGAACTTCAGTGACAAGGCAGGGCTGCCTGTTTTCTCTATTTGCTGTCTACACCTCTCAGTTATCTGATATGATGACATACTGCAGTTCAAGCAGCATTAAGGTAGCACTACAAATGAACCACCGGAAAATGTATTTACATTTCTGTTTAGAAGTAACAGAGCAACAAGACACTTTCTTGCTGCTGTGTGGGCTCCCCAAATAAGGACATAAAACGCCAGATAAACAAACACTTACTTGTTTTCCGGCTCATCTGCTCATTGTTTAATCCTGTCTTCTCCCATGATGCATTGCACTCTGTCCCAGGGGTGTTTTGTGTTGCCTGGAGAGGTTTCCTCAATCCCCCTGGACTCCAGCTCAACCCTCTCCTGATAGACATATGTCCCTTCTCCATCTCCATCGCTACCCACGGTAAAATGCTTCTGCTGCAGCAGAAACAAAAGCCCTCCGCAGGGGGATATGTGAGTGTTTTGTTCCAGTCAGCAAAATCTACTCTCCTTATAAGATGAAACTGTCGGTCCAGCTGGAAGTTTTAGTCCTTACTGGCAGGCAGTGTATAAGTTCACAAATACAAGGGAACACACAAAAGGGGACAAGAAAGGAGTAGCTCAGCTTTCCAGGTTGCTGCTTCCGGTCATAGCTCCACTTTTAGCAAAAATCTTTTCAAATGTTGTCCTGGACTCAGATGAAATTTGACGGAAGAAGTGCACTCTTGGTTTGGTCTTCATAAAGGATTATGCTCTATCTAAGAGGACCTCCCAGGAGGTTCTGCTCCGATGTGCCTTGGATGAGTTCCCATGGACAACTGCCATGAAAATTGCACAAGTTTGTTGTGCTCTGTTAAAACTCTGGCAAAGAGGGCTGAGAAACAGTCCAGTCTTGTCTATTTACATCTCTCTAATACTCCTTTTTTCCCCTTTCCAGACGTCGCTCTTCCTACTATGCTATTTTGGTCACCAAAACATGCTTTTTGTCTGCATCCCAATCTCCAGCCTGCAGATTATTTTTCTTTCTGAGAAAAGGATCTGCCCTTTATCTTGGAGCTCATAACTCTACAGTGATGTGAAGGGGAACTGTGTATATAGCGGCTTCCTGCTGTTAGGTGCATGTGAGGAATAACATTTCACTCTGGAAAGTGTATTCAGAGCCCCAATGTATTCAATTAAAGTTGCTTTCTTCTTGTATTCTATTATTGCCAGCCAGATACAGCGGCTGAAGGCAGGATAATCAATTTCTTTTGTTTATTCACAAAACCACAATAGAGAAGGAAAGTTCTTATTTCCTCTAGTAGTAGTTTTGATTAATACTGAAATGCATCAGCATACTAGAACTATGAATTTGTCATGAATACAGTAATTCTGCGGTCTGCAGCTCCACCATCCAGATTTTCAGTTAGTTTGTTTTTCTCCTTGTAGAAAAGATTTGATGTCTGGGTTCTGATTGTTCTGCCAGTCTGTAAGAATTAGCAGACTGGACCAAGCTTAAGCTGTAGATAAGAGGACTATCCAGGGGATGAAAGGTTGCTGTACTTTATCTAATCCTTCCCCGTGTCCATTTTATGTCCTCAACCACCTGCAAGAAAAGAGAAATATGTAGGTTAAAAATCAGTCAAAACCATTTAAATCAAACCTTTCTTCACTTATGTTATTTACATGTGACATTTGCAAAGACAAAAGCTCAATGTTACATCTCCCCACAGTGTTGGCAAACCACAGTTTGGCAGACAGCTGGTACAAGAATCCTACTTGATTTTCCATCATTGCCCTTTGTGTAATGGCACAAGTTTCAACCCACTGCTTTGTACAGGATTTAAAGTATTATCCATGATGGTTTCAAGTGGTCCAAAAGACCTGACCTTTGTGCTGACAGAGATTCCGTAGTTTATAAAAATTGAAATGTGCAACTTTTTATTGAGAAAGTGGCTTGAAGAACATTTTAATATACTCTGCTTGGCTCTTCTAATACTTTTAAATGAATATTGGTTTCCTTCCAAAAACCATTAATCTCAACCTAGGTCCATTTTCAAGACAATGAAAGCCCACTTCTCTGTCTGCAATGCAGAAGATCAGCCTCCTCACTTTGAACTTTAGTCAGGCAAAAAGGGGAGGAAAAAGGAAATGAGATGTCTTTATAAAAGGCTGAAAGCGATAAAGTGTCGTCTCCAAAGACAAAAAGGAAGGTCACAATTCATTAAGTCTTTAAGTTCGGAAGTCTGTATTAAACCAGCCAAGAAAATTTGCTTTATCTCTGCCTCGGGGTCTGTGATGTGATACTGAACACAGAGAGTGAATGTGGATTGAAAAAGTCCATGCAGTGTGGAGTAAAGAGACAAACAAAGATCTGAATGTCCTACAGTATAGCATCCATCATATCCCTCCCTCTTATCCGATTAGGCATTTCATTGGACCAGCAGTGTCATGTTCCCTCTTCAAAGCTAATATAACACACTGGCAAAGTTTGTAATGATAAACCGGTGTTTGCACGTCCTTGATCAGACTTGCCTCTCCTTGAAGCTGATCGCGGATGCACTTGTTTTTGCTCGAGAGGCACCACTGTAACACTCAGGAGCAAAAGGGCTATGCACGCACAATCATTATTTTCAAAAACGCCTTTTCACTGTTTCCTCAGAGGCATAGCGACCATGCTCAGATTCATCTTTCCGTTAACTTGTTTGCATCCCTTGAAGCCTTTGTTTTGTGGAGACGCTCTCTGACATGACAGCTGAGTCATGACAATCTGTAGGAGGACTGCTCATTGGCCCCCAAACACAAACAACCCAAACAAAACACTGCCCCCCCTTCCCTGCAGAAAAGCAACAAAAACAAAAAATCCATCGTACTGGCGTGATCGTGAGATCGTGAAGAGAAGAGATGAAGGCCGGCATTGTTTAGACACTCTGACAACAGCTCTTTGATTCCCCCAGATGTGTTTGGATCAATCTGGATCTAATTTGGGGACTGACATTGTCTTTTTAGATCTTATTCACGGTTGTCTTTGTTGTTCCACAATTTCATGTTTACCATAATCAGTGAGAACAGAGGTGAACACGTGTTGAGAGCCTCCTAACACCTCTGTGCTGGATTGATTAAAATGTGGTTTGATTGCTGTCTTTGATCCAGTCTGTAAATATTTATTAACTGCCAAACAAAGAACAGATGTAGGAAACTCAAAATTGACATGAGATACAGACTGAACTCTGGCTCAAAAATAACAGAACACTGACATATGGACTCTTGAAATCCTCATCTGCCACAATCTTTTTTAGTTTTCTTTTGGTCCATGCTTGTTCCAGCATTTGTATTTCTTCCAAACTAACTTGCGCTATCCACCCTGCTACAACTGATCATATGTTCTTGCCACACAATCTGATGTCATCCTCTGACCCTCCTCTACCCCCCAATTACCTTGAAGTTTAAAAGGAATTTTACAGCGCCCACCTGTCCCGCTCAGCTCCCACCCCTGCACAGTTTTTGACACACACCCATTGACCCGCACACCTATTGACCTCCATGATTAGAGCCAAGGATATCATTTACAGTCTGGCACGTAGGCTACTTTAGTGTGTAATCACAGTTCCTGTACATCATCAATTTATGATGGATTCATACGCAGACAGCAAATCTATCCCACAGCTCTCTGCAGCACGTTTGCATAGTAATGACGCGCAAAAGAAAGGGCTTTGGCAGCCACACAAGCTGTAATCATTCATTTGTCCCTCAAGGCCGTTGTCTTGTACATTTATTACACATCTGCATCAATAGCCAACTTGTTGAAAAGCGTGTCAGCCACCTCATAACTCATATACTGCATGCATTTTCACCTCAGGTATGGCATCTGCACATCATCAGTTGCCCTGGGTGCACATGTGTTGAGGTGTGTGTGATCTGTGGACATCAGGTGAGCATGGATTCCACCTACTGTAAGACTTAAAGGTGTATCAGTTACCAAGCTCATAATGAGGCATCTGGTTACAACATTGACTGGCAAGGCTTTATGATTGAATACCTAGAGGCAGAGATGTTATGTGTCTGCTATCTCTTGCCTTTTGCCTGGATCCTTTACAGTTTGGCAAGTAAAATTCATTCACCCATAAACGCCAAAGGCTTTAGGAAGGCCCTTTGCTCTCTCTCTTTCTCTCTCTCTCTCTCTCTCTTGCTCAGACAAAGAACCATTCAAGGTCCCTAGCAACACTACGAAATAATTTTAGGTAGTGCTCCAAAATTGGCATTCCTGGTGCATAATTCCTCAGGAGGCTGTGATAGTCAACATGTCTCGGCTTGTGCTGGCTGATGACTGACATCTAAAACAGTGCAAGGCACACACTTCAATAAAAGTCACAAATGTTTCCTTGCTTCAGTTTCTCTGTTCTCTTTTAGCAATTGTGCAATCATAAATCATGCAGAAAAAACCTTGTAATGAAGTGTCTGCTTTGTGTGCGGCTCATCCTACTCTCATAGTCACAGGTGGAGAACTTCAAGGGACAAAGATAAATACTTGAAGTAGGTGTGTATGATCCGGTGCCAAGAGGGAGGAACCTTCTAAAACAATCAGAGTCATAATCTGAAAACTGTTAGTCATCAAAGGAAGTCAAATGTATGCATATAATATCAATACTGCAGGAATTATTTGTGGAATGGTGTTGTCTTTTAGCAGTGGTATTCTCTTCACACTGAGACATTCGACAAAACAGTTGTTTACCATTTCAAAGCATCTTCAAAGCACTTTATCTTGGAGATCACATTGATAATCATCTTGGAGGGCGTCACAGCAAACTAAAGGGATATCATCTGTATATATATATATATATGGTGACATATGGTTTAACAAAACCTACAGTAGCCCCCCTGTAAAGCAGTTTATGGGCCTCACCTGTTGTGCTAACAGGAAGCAATTACTTATATATGTAAGTCAATACAGCTCAGCCAGATCTTTAATTGGATACACCCTCTAATGTTACAGAGTGCAGTTCAAGTCTACAACCTGGCTACACAGCAGGCTCCACACAGTCAACAATAGGGATATCAGTGACCACAGTGCTAATGTAGCCTGCCAAACCCCCTCTGCAAGTCTGCAGCCTGCGCCGAGGGGGAAAACAGCGGCCACAGATGTTTGTCATCTACTCAAACAAAGACTTTCAAAGTTTCCCTCCTCTTCTGCTTCAGTTCACTGCATTCCCCCAGCGCTCTCTCTCCTTCTCCAAACAAAGATAGCACCTTACCCCGTGAAGATAAATGTAATGGGCTGCAGGTGACAAAGTATGCAGCACACAGTTTCACAGCGACAGATAAAATTCCAGGATTCAAAAATCCTTCCTGTTTGATGTGTGTTGGTGGAGTCATGCTGCTCACCTGTACTCCGGTGGGTCTGGCTGTGTGAGGCAGCAAATGAGTGTTCTGCCCCTCTTCAGTTCATACGACTCTGCCCACACACCTCCCCCTTATACCTCTCCTCTCTCGCTCTCTCTCTCTCTCTCTCTCTCTCTCTCTCTCAACTGAAGCAGATGAAGGATGGTGGTGGAAGGGGGGTCAGTTGGAACACAGAAGGCTCTTTGTCTGGGATTTTTTCATATGGTTTCCTTCAAGCTTGCATACTGAACACATTATGCTATAATATATTTTCATATTCAACACAGGGATGTTGAGGGACCAGTGGGCCCCAGTCTGTTCTACCACCCGCCCCCACCCCTTTCCATTTTCCCGCCATGCACACCAGGCAGAGAAGTCCAAATAAGAAGAGAAAAGTATGTGAGAAAAATGTAGACGAAGTTCCTGCTAAAAACACAGAATTTGTTGATGCAGCCCCTGCCTATTTTTGAATAATAAAATTCAAACATAGAAAATGATGTCCTCTCCAGACAAGAAACTACATAGAGGACAGTAACTCATGGACAGTTCCATTCATATTTTTTTGTATAGTACACCACCTTTGGCCTCTATGCAAGAATGTTAATCCAAAGATTATGATCCTCACTAATGTCACTTGATGGTTCCAAACACTGATTTACTCAAAAGCCATAAAATGTCAGTAACATCTGGTTGACTGTATAGTGTCTGAGGCTTTGAAATGATTAGATCTTTAGATTTATAGATCTGCAGTCTTCTGCACAGAAACATTTGGATATGTTCTATTTTTTAAATACTTCATACTGAATCCTGAAGGCCTCCAGTGAGATCAGGACTGGCCGTGGGTTGTTGGACCTACAGTGAAGACTTCATGGCTTAGTCATATGGTGGAAAAAATGTATCTTGAAAGGCTGCCAGGCTTTAGGAGTAACATCTTAATCTCCCTTCAGCCATAGAAGAAAGGTAACTTTACTTAATAGTACAATTATTGTGGTTCACCAATCTTTCAAGCAGAAGGTCACACAAAGTTTACCAGAAGGCAAAGTCTTGCTTCCCAAATGAGTTTGGATCATAAGCTTTATTCATCGTTATAAAATATATGTAGCATCTTCAGTAATTCAGAAGGTGTTGTTGGTGGTGTTTATGGTGTCACATATTTATCTCTTTCCACCACTTTCCATCACCTGATGGATGGTCCTGCCAAACTGCCCCAGACAATCCATCACCCCGAGGCTGCTTTAAGTAACGTCTCAGCACTGCCCATTCTCCTCCGTCAACAACCCTTTCCTCCCACTTCCACTCTCCCTCGACCTATTCTTGTATCATTTTCTTCTCTTTCCTCACACATGTCAGCCCAGATCGATTTTCCTTCTCCTTATCTCTGTATTTCCTTTCTTTATAGTCCCACTTTAGACTATTATTCCTATTTTTCCCTGTAGTCTCCCTCTCTTCATCGCCATTCCTGCGTGCTTTCTCCTTTGACCCAACCTCTCCTGACTTGTTTATATGTGTGAGACCCCATGCAGCTGGGGGAGCAGCCATTAGCCGCTGTGTCTCTCCTCCTTTCTTCTCCCAACTCGGCTGTACTCTTCTAGCGTGACTCTCTGAAGGGCAGCTGTGTGTGTGGGAGACCAGGGAGCTCAGGGGAAATGTTAGAGCGCATTCCTTCAGAAGAGGGGCTTTTGCTGCGAAGAGAGCGTCATGGAATTTCCAAAGTGATCTGGTTTGCATTCCCTCTCAAGTCGGCTCTATCTACAGAAGTTATTAGAGAGCGTTTGCTTCAGCCAAGGCCTGAATTGATTAGAATCATACATGGCCCCTTTCTGCTTTCTTGCTCACCATACCAACCCTCAGCTCATCCCCTTGGATGTAAGGGGATAAAGCCATAGGGCCGTTCAAAGCCACAGCTCTAGTATAAACACAGAGAAAGTCACCAGGCTTGTGGATGTTTTGAGGGGTAGATGTTCCTCAGTGATTATGAGGCACAACCCAGTACAAGCTTGTGTCTCATGGTGCACATGAGAGTACAACGCCATACTGATTGGGTTGATTACCAATCTTCTGGGATACGGTGTGTATGTCGGACTAATTCAGTTAAGGCACACTCATGTTTCAAGGCTGCCTCTGTTTATTTTCAGTCAACCAGACATCTGTATTTCTCATAAACTACCTCAGAGGGTGTTGTGGTCTGGGGCAGTGATGAATAAAGCCTGGTAGAATTGGGGCGTGTCCACTTGTGGTTTGATGATGTATACTACTGTAAGGCCACATTATAAAGAGACAGTCCAGTAGTCTAATTCCTCTTACAATGTCAAAAGTGCCTAATGGACTACACTGATTTCAAATTTTAAGTGCTAGCATGGCTTGGATGCCAGCCTGGGGCCTGCTAATGTATTAAACCTCATGTAAAATTCCCAAATACAATATATACACTAAATATACTTTACGGCACAAGTCCCACCACAACATAGTTTTGTTGTCTAAATTGTTTCCACAGACTGGGCAGGGCATCTGAGCTGCTAGTGGACCCAGGAGTAATTTTTTGTTGTTTGTCTGCATAGTGTGTACATGTGTGTGAGTGATCATTTATGAACTGTATGTGTGTGCCAGACTTCGACCCACAGCACCATAAGCATATGGTGGGAGCCCCGGTGCACTAACACACAGACTGAGACTGAGCCCAAACCACAATCAGCTGGCTCAGTCAGTCTGTCTGTCTGGGTAATGTTACACACGGAGCCAACGGTGCTATTTACACATAACAACAACAAAAAAAACCAACTAATCAGCTATATGGCAGCATCGACTCCTTCCTAATATGTTCTTGGCAACAATGCTGCTCAGACATGAGGGAATCAGAAATAATTGAAAATGAATCTCAGGGGCTTGCCCTGGACACAAACCCTGTTTCCTACACTGCCAGCTCGTCTGGTTTTGATTTGTAATGTTTTAATGTAATAAATTACTCGTGTTGCTCAGTTCAAAATCACACTCATCAGTGTTCACATGGCTCCAGCAGCCAAAACAAACAAACACCGGATGTTGCAAAAAAAAGAAGTTTGGTCAGTTTGATTATTTTATTAGTGGAATAATCAACAGGCCTTTTGATTCCTTGTTGCCATGTATGGACAATGCACCACCGAAGAGACCACGTATGTACCATTTTAACAGCTAAATGTGGTTTGCGTGTGCACAACAAGCGGTAAAGGTCTTTCACATGCAGTCCAGGTTGTAATCTGCACAGGACATTACTTAATTCAATGGAATGTCAAGCAACACTTTTACTCCTTATTTTCTCTCTTGCTATGTTAAGTGTTAAAGAATAAGGGGAAGTGGGTGGGAGCTTAAGCATTTAAAAAGAACTCACACATATACACATAATAACTTGTTGCTCTGCTACAGTCAGACGGCATCTTCTCTACACTGCTCCTTTCAGCCAATCAAGTTTAAGCACCAAAATAATTGCACATTTTCACAGCAGCCTTTTATCCATCAAATCAGCATATGCACAAGCGTATGGATCAGTTGATGTGACATTTGCATTTGATTCTGTGTGGTTCAACCCATTTCCATCTAAATGCCTTACTGCTTAATAGCTGGGCCTCTCTGCAGATGGGATAGGAACAAGGCAGGAATTATTCTCCCAAACAAGAGACTCACTCTTTGTTTGGATCAACGCTCTGCAGAATGTAATCAAAATTTACCGGGAGAAAAAACAAAATGCCAAACACTGATCTGGTTCACTGCCATCCAAGCTGAGGACTTAATCTGTGTCACACAATGCAAGGTCTTGACAAAATATTTATTCGTCTTCCCTTCTGCAAATGGCATTAGTGCATGAGCCCAAAATATCTGCCGCAGTCATTGTGAATGTGTAATGTAGAGAAATGTCAGGAAATCAGAGGCCTCAGTGTGGGTGTGTGTTTGTGTGTCAGAGGGAAAGAGAAAGGGAAAGTGAGAGAAATACACATATTTTTCATTATGGTATTTCCAGCTCCAGATATTTGTACATTCAAACTTAGCCAAGTTCTAACATAAGTGGAACCAAACGCAAATACTAAATTAAAAAGGGTTGCACCACACAAGTAATTTTTTACAAATTGTTATTGAATATTTTCACTTAGGAACTGGTGTAACTGTTAAGTAGCTCACTGAAGTTGTTTGTATTGAAGAGTAAGCTGTACTGTGAAATACTGTTCTACATAGCTGACCTGACAACAGTTTAACATAGATGTAAACATAAATATTTAAATTACATTTCCCCCAAAAATCACAATTAGCCTCTAATTGCAAAACTTGATTCTACTAATGTCACACTAACTAGCGTCAGCTACGTTAGCAATCAGACATTTTTCACTCATACTTACCTCCTACTAACACTACTTATGCTGAAATGCTTCCATGAATGAATACACACGTTTACAAAATATTGTCAGTTTAACATATAATTTGGGAGACTAAAACTGTTATTTTTGGAAGTGCTTGTGATGCTGCAATGACTTCCTGTTTACACAGTTGATTGCTTTTGATTGGATGTGAATTACACATTCACAACAAGCTTAGACATTTCTTAAGTTTTAATGGTGCAACCCGGTTCAGTAAATCACTAGCTTGAAACTTGCAAGTAGTTACTAGAAACTTAGGAAGGACTACTCACACTAACTTAGTAAAGGCTTTATGAATAGCAAGTGAAACCCAATCCTGGAGATGTCATTTGTGCTGATATCAGTAGAGGGCTGTCATATTGCTGTCACATTATTTAATGTTGCTGCAGATCAAACCAAAAGTCATTCTCAGGGCAACTTTCAAGTTGAAAGATTTTCAGTGGAGATTATGGGTCAGTGCTCAGTGTGATGGTGTTGCTCATGCCTTTGCCATAATTAATTCAGTTATTCCAGACATAGTGACTCATAAGAATTAATCTCCATCATAAGTCTCTCAGGGTGTATTTGTGTAGTTACAGTACCTTGTACCCCCCTTTGCCGGCATCGTGTCTGGAAGCAATTAAATTCATACCTTCATACCTCCTGCCATCTGGGCTCTGCGAGGCCTTCTCACTTTTTTACTCTCTGAGTGAACAGAGTAGGTTGAATCTTTTTCCGTTCTGTGGACTCAAGACACTAGAGGCTTTGTATGTTTGAGTGTTTTCTTTGCCTCATGGAGAAGGCTTAAATCTCTCACC
Source organism: Micropterus salmoides (assembly GCF_014851395.1). Taxonomy (NCBI): domain Eukaryota; kingdom Metazoa; phylum Chordata; class Actinopteri; order Centrarchiformes; family Centrarchidae; genus Micropterus; species Micropterus salmoides. The sequence continues at coordinate 13,497,847 of NW_024044237.1, forward strand.
TAGGAATCACTTACTGTAACAAGATTTGGTGAGCTAATAATGTACAAATAAAGCAGCTGCAAAAATATTCATGTTAAACAATGTTGTTAGATAGTTTCTAGTGAGCCATAGTCTTTTGAATCATTTCATTCATAATGCAATCAGTTCACAGGGCTTATTCAGAGAGAAATGTGATCAAAGAGCAAAAGCTGAAGCTCAGTGTCTTTTCAGTTGCCAGGTCTCAGGGTTCGCCAAACCGGTGAGTCAAGCTGTAATAGGTGTTCCTGCTGTTCACATTTAAGCAGTCTCCACAGTATGCTCTGCTCATCACTGTCACTCCATGGGTTTAATGGTCTTTCACTAGCCTGCAGTGGATCCCATTACTTGGGAAGATGTGGAGATACTGGCAAGGACATGACTTTTCCATTAAGGAGAAAGTGCTAAAAGAGTCCATGGAGGCCAATGGACGGGTCATGGTAAAGATGCTTCACCAGAGGTTAGAGATGGTTATTTATCCTCTTTGGCCAGGCTTGAGAGACCACAGGAGACATGCAGTTTCTGAAGAGGACCCCTCTGAGCTGTCCACCAGCCGCCTGACAGATGGGACTAACGGCAACAGAGACAGCTTCCCTTGCATCCTGGAAAAACCCTACTCAGGATCTGATAATGAGCGGCAAAATCTCCCATCTCATTCTCACCAGGACTAACGGCAACAGAGACAGCTTCCCCTGCATCCTGGAAAAAACCTTACTCAGTGATACTGATAATGAGTGGCAACATCTTCCATCTCACTCTCACAAGCGTTTCACTTCCTTTATGAACAATGATGAATAAAAAAAAGGTTTTCTCGTTTTAGCTCTGCCCAGCGGGAAGGTGTGAATTACGCAAGCCTTGACAAGAGGAGTTGCATGAACCTACTCATTTAATGAGATTTTACATGACGCTTTAAATGCATGAAAAGTTGTACATCTAGACATGCATTTAGGATGACTACTCTTCTAAGAGTCATGGAACTTACCCACAGGCAGTGAAAGCTTGGCAACTCTTTTATGCCCGTCAGTGATCGGTCTATTTCACCACAATAACTTATTCAATCGTAGTTTATGCCAGTAAAATACATTCATAAATCCCCAAGTCAAACCCCAGAAAGTCTTTGGAAAGAATTTCCTCTGTAAAAGTTAGACGCAACTTGATCACAGTTGCACATAAGGGAAAGTTTTGACACATTCAGTAGAGTTGACATGCAAAGAAAATCTGTGTGAACATCAATTTGAAAAAGAGAGTGAGATTTCTAGGTTTTCTGAGACTCCCACAAAATAAAGGAATACTGGAGCTCATTGTGGAAGTGGTGGGCAGCCACATTGTCAAAGTCTTGGCCATGACTTTAGGGTTTGGATGTGCCAATAAGTGGTCGCACCCTCTTTCATTTCTTTGATCACAGTGGCTCAGGATGAAAATATTGTTTTTCATGCTGGTTTTCAACTCTGTGAACTGGTCTGAATGGACAGATTTCAGTCATTAGTCAGTGATAGAAGCCAATCATGACAATCAAGTACAGTTGTAATGAATCTGTGGAAGGCAAGGCAAGTTTACTTATATAGCACCGTCCAACAAAAAGGTAATTCAGAGACAACATAAACAGATGCACACAAATAGGATTTTAAAAAGACTGAAACTAAATAAAATAGAATGTAACGGTATAAAAATAGCACTACCGCTACAGTGCAGTGCAAGAAACTAATATATAGTCCCAGGTTTAACTGAATAGAATGCAGGGACCTTGATTTGACACTGACAGTTGGAGCAGATCTCATGTTATATATTTTTATATGCGTTGCATAAAAACTGAATGCTGCTCCTCTGTGTTTTGTTTTGACTCTGGGGACAGTAACAAGACCTGTCTCAGACCATCTGAGAGATCTTGAGGGATCATGACAACAGATCAGAAATGTATTTTGACCATAAACCATTTAATGCTATAAACAAATACATTTTAAAATCAATTATTTGACAGGAAGTCATTGTAAAGATCTGAGAACTGGACTGATGTGATGTGTCTGATCGACTTTTTAGAGAGACCTGTAAAGACAGTGTTACGGCAGTCGAGCCCACTGAAAGTAAATGCAATGACACCTTTTTCCAAATCCTTCATTTCTTGATTGATTCATGTTCTTAAGGTGACAGTGGGCAGTTCATGACTATACCAAGATTTCTGGCCTTGTTTGTGGTCTTTAACATTAGCAACTAAAGCTGAACACTGACTTTTAATTATTCTTTAAATACGCCCTATTCATTGCTTGTATGGGACCATAGTCACCTGGTGATATTGTTATAAATCTATGTGTCGTCTGCATAATTATGGTAAGCCATTTTGTTGTTTGCATAATCTGTCCTACTGGGAGCATGTAGATGTTGAACAGACGAGTCCAGCAAATCCTTCAAATGGGATTCAAACCGGTTTAGCACTGTGCCAGAAAGTCCAACCCAGTGTTCCTGTCTGTCTAGTAATATGTTGTGGTTGGCTGTGTTAAATGAAGCACTGATCCAATAATACCAAGACTAAAACTTTTTCACCATCTGTGTTTGAGTGGATATCATTCAAGGCCTTGACAAGAGCAGCCTCAGTGTTGTGGCGTGGTCGAAATCCTGACTGGAAAACATCAAAATAATTGCTATAACTGCCATTTCAATGATTTTACTTAAAAATGGGAGGTTTGATGTGGAGCTATAGTTGTTTATTAGCAAAGTGTCTGGATTATTCTTTTCTAAGAGTGCTCTAATGGTTTTAAGTGGTTGTGAAAGCAAAATAGACTCTATAGCTGCCTGTCTAATTATCTGAATTTTGTCAGTGAAGAAATTCATTGCTTGATTTAGTGGACAGAAGTTCAGGGGCTACTGACACAGGAGGAGTTTGTCAGCTTGTCAACAGTAAGGCACGTGTATTATTTTTGGATGTGATGTCAGAGAATAATGACTGCTGTGCATTTCTCAGTTTTAAATTATAATAATGAACCTGGATTTGTTTTTCACCACCTGCATCAATCCAGATGATGGATGTTCAGCAAAGTCATCAAAAGTTGTATTGTATTTAGGTTAATTAGGCATTTAGCTAATTCAACTGAAGAGCAATATATGCAAAAGAAGTACATTTTGCATCTGTGTGCCCTTGCAAAATTGCAACTCAGCCGCTATGGGATGAATATGTAATATTCCAAAACTGAAAGAAAGCACTGAAAGGTTGAAACTCAGTTTTGAAGATTTGCAAATTGTTTTGTACTTTGAAACATACGGTGTGGGAAAAAATCCCGGAGGCTAGGTATTTGCTCTTAAAGGCGGGGTATGCGATTCTAATCCAATACACATGTCTTCGTCAGATTAAGTGAATATCTCCTCACAGTGCGCTAGCTGTCTGGTTTGTGTTTGCCCTGAAATAAAATCTGGTGTTTGTACACAGCCCTGGCAGTGCAAGTGAGAAAACAAAGTTTTAAAACCTTTTTCCAACATTTGAGCACCAGTTTTCAGATTTTAATTTACATGGTTTCAAACCTGGAAAAGAATCTAATTCACCAAGAGAACAGTGGCAAATTTGAAACTGAAAATGTGTTGGAGAAACACTGTAAACAGAGTCCTGCAGTTTGGAAGAAGAACAACGCAAATACTAAATAACGTTTACAGAGATTTGAATTTTGTCAGAGTTGGCTTAGTGCAGTAGCAGGAGTCCAGGGGTGGAAAAAACAAAATAGAGTGAGTGCATGGTTGGAAAGGGGCAGGGCATCAGGAGAGAGATCTGGGCAGAATAGAGGAGAGAGGAGGTCGACCCAACAAGCCAAACAGGTCAGGAGGCCGACCATGGGGCCAGGAGCAAGGGCAGAACCCCTCTGGAGGCCGGGCAGGGCTGAAGTCCAGCAGCAAAGCAGCAGAACAGGGAACCAGGAACAAGGCTGCAGGCTGAGGACCGGCGACTGGACTGCAGGGCTGACGACCATTGTCGAAGCACTGGGGCCTTGAGCTGGTTGGACCACTGACGGAGACCTTGGAGCAGGGGTAGGCCGGAACACCGATGGGGACTTTGGAGCAGCAGTCTGCTGGTCCACAGGCGGAGACCTGGGGGCAGGGGTCGGTCGGACCACCAACGAAGCCGGTGTCGGTCAAACCACCTACAGGACATGTGGAGCAGGAGTCGGTCAGACCACCAACAGAGCTTGTGTCGGTCGGTCCACCGACAGGGAACCAGGAGCAGGAGTCGGTCTGGCCACCGACTGGACACGTGGAGCAGGAGTCGGCTGGAACACCAACAGAGCGGGTGTTGGTCAGGCGACCAACGGAGAACCAGCCAGGGCAGGGACCACACCAGCGCCGGGCAATACATTTTTTGGGGGTTAGCCAACTGTGGTGCTGTTGGATTGGGCTGCGGAGACTCTGGGGCAAGGGGTGGTTGAGGCTGCTGATGACTTCAGCAGCCATGATGGCCCGGGAAGATGGCCAGCCAGGACTGCTGGTTCACGGTGGAGCTAACCGGGCAGGAAGCAGGCAGATGGCTAGCCGCCAGAATGCTAGCAGGCCAGGAATCAGGCAGGCTTACGTTGGAGCACAAAGCAAAGTCCAAACAGACGAAAAAGCAGGTATGATCCAGAGCACGGGCAGAACCTCAACTCAACATAAGACGACAACGCAACAAACACTGAACAGAACTGGGGGTTTAAATACTGACAGAGCACAACCCACACCAGACAGGCAGGGTAATTGATCACAGGTGAGACACATTAGGAATCAAGGCAGACAGGAAACAAAGCTAGACAAAAACACCAAAAAGCAAAAACACAAAATAAAACAGGAAGTAAAGCTAGAGACAATACACAAGGATACATGTAACTAAATACAACAGAGAACAAGGAAGCAACGATCAACTAACAAATTCTAAACAACACAGAGGCAACAAGTAAAACAGAAATGGACAATAACAAAACAACAGGAAAAACACCACACTCAAACCCAAGATCATGACTTTTTTTTTTCTGCCCCCCAAAATAATATACAAGCCTTCAATACTTTTTGTCTCTTTTCTCTTTTAGGCCGCAGGTTTGCTGAATCTGTTGATCAACTAAAAAAACTGGGCTTCCACTTTTTTCCAGACAATTTAAACTGTTCAATTAAATCCTGCGTTAGCACTTGTTACTACTGTCTGCCAATATAATTGGCTCCCACATGTAAGATAATTCATTTTTGGTCACAGGCCATAGCATCTGGGAAGCAGTATGCTTTAATTGTCTTACTGCTTATAATTCTGATAGCAGTGTCTTGCACAATCAGAGTTACAAGTTGAATTGTCTCTTTAGATGCTTTTTTCCCAAATGCTCCACATGAGACTTTTTTTTTTGCCATTTTCTTCCTAACGCTCACAAGTCCAAAATTCAGCTGTCCTCAGTTCTGTCTCATTAAGATTATTAGTTAGTTAGGTCAATCCTGTTTTCCATTTGTAATGTCAGGGGTGACTATTATGCCACCCTTGGCATTCTGCCAGATATCTGGGGTCAAAGTTGGCTCCATAAATTATGCTCTCTGTGGGAGTACAGTCTTGCACTTATCTCTAGATTTAGCACCCAGATTATCCCAGCAGGTAGCAATCCCCTTTACAGCACATGACTTCACCGGTTTCGTTTCAGTAAGTCTTGGGAAAATTGAAAGGTGTCATTTAGAGCTGAACTGTGATGAACTAACTCACCGACAGAAGATATTAGTAGAGAGTTGTGGAGTTCAGAAGTCTTCTCCAGTCTGAATTTAATTGTCTCGAATGCAGCAACCTTCTGTAACAATTTATGACACTTGATGAGCAGAGAGGCATGTCCAGTCTGCAGTCCACTACTTTATTTTACTCTATTGGTCACGCTAACATTGTGGGTAGCACAAGGCAGTTCAAAGTCGATAATCGCAACCCAGGGTTGTCCAAGTCAAAGTTGATCACATTTTTATAGCTGATGGGTAGATAAAATTAGGAAATTTGATTAGAAACCAGAGGCTGCTGTGTGTGATGAATGAGGGTATACTGGCTCCACTGGTATTGACTTACTCTAAAAAACTGGACAGACTTTTACATACCCAGCAGAGGGGGGACATATTGAAATTATGGTGATTATCTGTGTTTGTGTCCATTGGCTCTTGGCCTATTATTTCATCCCAGAATGTTTATCTGGTTAATCTGATTTATTAGCTGGCTAATCAGCTTTACATGCCTTAGTGTTTTGAGAGGCGAAATTACTGTCGGCTCATGCTGAGAGGACTGAGCTTCTGTGGTGTTCAGTGTCCTCTCTGAACTCCTGTCAATGCCAGTCACAGCTCACTGGTCATGTAAGCACTAATGGCAAGTGTAATTGTTTCTTAATGATTTATTTCATTCTGCACACGTATACTTTACATATACAGCCCATTTTTAAATGTCTTGGTCAAAATTCCATTTCAATGTTGTTTTAATGTAAATTTTATACAGTACATTGTCAATCGTTTTTTTAATGGCCGTAATTGATCACTTTGGAACCAAAGCTAAAGCAAACCTTGTATCACTGTATGTCCTGGAGTGGTGCATAACTGCATAAGACTCATGTAGGCTAGTGGTTCTAGTCTTAGTTTTTAATTATTGCTGGACATAGAGACAATGCACATGTAAGAATGATATCTGCACACGGTCATTGTATTACTTTTATTGACGCCTTAATATGTCAGAGGTCGCACGCCACTGAAGCAACTACGGGTTGCTCAGGGACACATTGGTGGGAGTGTCACAGTGGGGATTGAACCCGGGTCTCTCACACCAAGGTCATGTGTCTTATCCACTGCTCCATCACCACCTACACTTGCTAAACATAGCATAAAAATGCTAACAATAGCATGTTAGCACAGCATACTGACCTAAGCATTCAGCTGAAAGTGCAGTCAAGCTGAAGTACAGCAGAAGCTTGCAAAGTAAAGCTTTGACATTCAAAGTTTACATTATCTGACCTTGTAGAGTTGAGCCTGACAAGCTGATTCTGAGAGATGTACTGAAATGGCCACTGGACACAGGCTAAAATTCAATGTCAGTTTTATTTTAGTTTCTTCAGCCATCAGTTTTTATTTGTAATAAAACTGTACTCACCAAGTGAATTGCTGAACTCTGAGCTTCTAGGTCCGATGGGGCAACATACACAAACAGTCAGTCAGAGATGCAAACAGCCGACAGTTTTGCCATATTACATACCACTTTACTTATTAAACTGAGAGCAGACACGTCATTTTGCTAATAATTCCTCATTAAACAGAAAAGGTTTAAATGCACACAAGTACGGCAAGTAGGGTAGGCCCCAGGTGTCTGTCTATAAAATGTTTACAGTTTAGATAAATATGTCAGCATTCTCTTCCTAATCACCTTGACTAACTTGGGGGTTTGTTTAGAACCTGACTGCTCATGCTTGTTGACCTTTTGGAGACAGCAATGTCTCTGTATTTTATCCCTCCCAAGATTCTTAAACATTTCACTCCCAGATTTTTAGTCTTGTTTTTTTTTTCAATATCAAGAGTAAAGAAGCAGCTGAAGCTCTTCTTCAGTTCTTCTCCATCAACTGTGACTGTTAATGACACATAACTCTAAAATTGCTCACCTGGGAAACTAAATCCCAGACAGGACGGAAAACATTCTTTAATACCACAGGTTGGTGATTCAGTCTATGAAAGCACAATGTGGAGGAACTCTTTGAATGTGGTACACCACCTTTCACTATACCCTTGTGAGCTATGTTAGACTCTGGCCAAGTGATTCAGATGACTGGAGCGTCACTCTACACTCTGTATGTGCATGTGTTTGTGTATGTGTGTGTCTGTGTGTGAATACATGTGTACTTACACGTACATGTACACACACACCTTCACCAGAACTGTTAAATAAGCCTCAGGTGTATTCAGCTTGCTCCACCTTACTGACAGCAGATATGGCCTCAACCGGATGTCTGACATTATTGTTTCTTCCCACAAATACCAGATCATCCATCATGTCTGCTCCTGCACCTGACCCCTGACAGGCACGTAGTAAGGCAGGGAAATGGGGAATCAATACCCAAATTATTCACAAAGCATCCAGAGGAAGTGTCATTTTCAATTTAAAGTGATCAGATTTGTTATTGTAAAGAGGACATTGTACCTTAGGCCAATCCAAGTTGTTTATCTATAACTTCCTGAGAATCCCGGTTAGGTTTAATCCCATCTGCTCAGCATATGGGTTTCAGAGGAAAAACAGTCTTTGCTCTTTACAATGACCAATTAACAAAACATGTTTTTTCACCTGATACGATGTGTAATGGAAAACCTATCTACGCCTCAAGAAACCCCCATCCACTACTGTTACCAGCCACCCACCTGGATGATACCACTGTTGCCCTTTCCGTGCTAGAAATGCAGCGTGCTAAACCAAAACAGGCACCAGAGGCTGTTTTTTTGGGCATCCCACACAAGTTTGCATGACTGAGGGAGACATACAGTTCATGCAAACTGCTGAATACCCATAACCTCTCTTGTGCAGATGCCATAGCCTGCAGCTCTCTTGATTATTGCTCTCCCAGTCAAATGCAGGCATTCCAGAAAGCAGCAATGAGTGTGTTGTAAATAGACAAAACATGCTTTGACATGCGTCCTACACGGCCTTGTATTTTTGTGACAATTTCTTTTACTTCTCTCTCTATTTTGACTCTTTTCTTGGTTTTTCCTACTCCACCCACTTTATTAGTACTCTTAAGACCACAGATATTCTCTGTGGACCAAGCCAGTTTAGTTCAGAAAATGGAGTGCAATGAAATGTCCTTTTATAATCGAGCCAGGGCCTGAGCAGTTAGAAGGGGCTGAAAACTAAGTGCTGCTTTCCCATGAGTTCTTTGAGCATGACCTAGGTTTTTATTTTTTATTTATGGGAGTCTAAAGTCACAGCCGTCACAGCTCTGTGGTTTATCTGTCTGTGAGAGTCAGATGGATGCAAACAAAGCTTCAGAAACAGTAAAACTCCCCACAGAAGAGAGGGACTCCATGGACTGGCAGATGAGTGGCAAATTAGATATACAGCACTTTCAAGGGGATGTTTGACATGCTGCATAGTTTGTACATGTCAGTCAGTCTGTTGGTACACACATGTAAGTCTTCCAATGTGTTTTTTTTATGTCTATGTATGTGTTGGCATTTGACTGTGTGCAGTCACAAGCATGCATGAACACAGTGTGTGCCTGTCTATGTGCGAGTGTGTTTAGTCTACAGTTAGAGCTTGTGGTTTGACAGAGACAAATGGCCGAGTTTGTTCCTCTCCTGTGAACGTGTATCAGCACATTATATCATCACTTCCATTTTCATGCCGTCGGCTGGCTGCTGGTCAATGTGCTCTGGGCATGCTCAGACACTAAAATGTATAATAAGTAGGATGCATGATTGGAAAACAGAGGGAGTGAGGAAAAAGACCGGGCGCAGACCGGGTGATTAGATAGGCGGTATGCCATTGTCACAGGATAGAGCAGGCTACTGTGGTATTACCAGTGTTAACTACATGTGCTACGTCAGCCTAAAAATATGCTGAGCAGCAGTAACAGTGTCTTTTGTGGAGGGAAAATCATTATATTGAGATTATAACACACACTTGGAGGGGGCAGAGAATGCTAAACAGAAGCTGTAATTGGTTAATATCACAACAGTTATATTTTATTCAGTTTTGCTTTATTACTTACTAGAGTACATACCAGGTTCTATAAGAAGAGGCAGAAGGATTTGTAAAGTAGCAGCAACCTTTTTGGCTGCTTGGGGGCAGCAGAAGCTCTGACATTATCATTATCTTTCAAGTCGATATGGTTAGCATTTGCCTATTTACATCAGTGTTTTTAGCCATCTGACAAGTGTAGTACAATATTCACCATCTCCTGGGGAGAATATCTGGCTCTTTAACAGCTAAATGCTCCATTATGTTCTGCAGCTATTCGCTATCTTTGTTTGTGTGCAGTTTGGTGCTTGACAGGTAATGTACAGTAGGTTTTTAGAGCTCTTTCGCAAAAAAGCAGCCATCAGCTGCGGCCAAAAGCAATGCTGATGAGAGCAGCGAAACTGAACAAACATTAGAGAGTGAAAAGTTGGGTCATAAAATTAAAACAGTGAGCCAAATGATGCTAAAATGCTCTGTAGAGCTGAGGGGAAACTGCAGATTTGGGTGATAATTCTCTCTCTGTGAGTTTGTCACGATATTACACATCTCATTCTCATTACACAGTGTTTTGATCCATTGTTATTATTATATTATTTAATATGACAATTTAACAATTTACTTTGGGAAAATGAATTCGCTTTGCTAATGTGTAAGAACGCTAATGGTGCGTTCCATTTACCACGGAAGTCGGAGGTCAGAGCTGGGAATGACAGCACACCTGAGTTGACAAGAGGAGCTGTAGCAATGAAAGAAATATGGTGTTTTTTTTTAATTAAACCACATAAACCTGTTCTGGTACAACCCCTAAATAGGATTTTGAACCTGAAAATGAGCATAATACCACCTCTTTAACAAGTCGGAAAACTTTGCTCGGCCAGCCATTGATTACAACTAGCCAGGTTTGCCATTGTTACGCTGGTTGATAAAAAATAAAAAAACATTGTGTGGTATTTACTCATATTAAACACTGTAGCAACACATCCAAAGACAGAAGTTGGACAGCACTTTGTGTTCGAAAATGTATATGAAACACAAGTACACAGAAGTGCTAATAAACAGTATAAACTACAGCTTTCACTAACTGTTCACACTCACAGCAGCCATCTTGGATAACAAAGTTGGGGTAGTGCAGTTCTCCCGACTTTCCAAGTCTGAAATCCGACTTAAGGGGGCGTTCCCTTTGAAATTTCTGACTTTGAACTTGGAAATTCCCACTTCCCATGTCAAATGGAACGCACCATCACATTGCAACCTCTAAAAACGATCTACAGCATGGTTTACAAGCTAATTTGTCTTTAATACCATAATGTGCAGCACCTCATAACAGGCATTAATCACCATCACATGACCATGTTCCCAGCAGAGGTAAAATCAACTGTACGCCGACAATGAATTTGTTAGTTGGCTCTGAAGTGTAATTTGTTACTGTCATGTCGTTTGAGCCTTATCACAGTTCCTGTAGTCCCATTTCTCCTTGCTTGGGCTCACTAACATTTCCCGCCATATTCCTTTGATTAGGGGCACATCTGACTCCCATTAAAACTTCCACATGCAGATCCAGTGACTGCTTTGGAGCTGGATGGAAAAGTTTTTTTTTTCTCTTCTCCCTTTCTTTCGTTTTTTTTTCAACCAGAGGCCAACTTCTCCCTCAGGAAAGAGAGCAGTACATGCCTGCTTACTTTGAGGGGTGGGGGGAAGCGTCAAAGCAACTGTTTTCTCATTAACACTTTCCAATTTTAATGACACACTCCAGGCTTTTATCACTCAAAGTGGAACGTACCATCAAATGAGGAGCTAAATGTTTCTGTAATTATTTAACCAACGTCATATACGGGGTATGGTTTTGAAAGATAGTTGGACAAGTGCTGTCTGCCTTTGGCCACACAATAAAGTCCTCCGCCAAATGCCATTCAAAGCCTGGGAATTATGTTGAAACAGATGACAGTTCCACTGCACTCAAATTTCACAACTTAATTTTCCAACAGTTAAACGGCAAAGGAAAAAGAAAAGCAAAGAAAATAATGTTTTTGACAGGAATAGACATGCTGATCATGACACAACCAGGGCCATAAAAGCAGCCATGGACAAAGAAGAGATGTGGCCAAGTGGGCCACTGCCTGGCAAGGACAATAGGAAGTGATATGACTAATCCATGGATCCCAGTGAGGAAATGACACACTGTGGAAAGCCTCAGAGGCCTTGAATCCCACAGAACATCGTGCAATATGGAGTCCACCCCTGAAGGAGAGGAAGTTATATCACAAACTGGGCACATATTCTGATTCCTGTCTAACTGTCCCTCTGACAGCAGTACAGTTTATAATACAAGAAATGAATTCTGATGGATGGGATCACATAGAGCCTGAGATGAATCTGTGTCTGTTCTTAATAGGAACCATTTATTTACAGCAACGGACCCAAACAGAAGTCTTGAAACATTTTGACTTCGCTCTGGATTGATCAAAGCGTGGAACACCATATGGGATGTATTACCATTCACGCCCCGTTTCAAATTGGCTACCAACCCCTCTATATCATTGCAGATTCATGGCACTGACAGGCCAGTTCTATCAGGTCATGCTCCCCTGATACAACAACCCAAGCATGTTGTAATTTGAGCCCGTTGCCAGGAATTAATTGTCTGCTTTTTTGACCGGAAAACATAAATCAGTTGTCTGCATCCTTTCAGTGTTAGTCCCCTTTTGCACAGCGAGAGGCAGCAAGGCCTGCGCACTTCTGACAATTATAACGCTGGGTGGGCCATAACCAACCATGAAATCAGCCATTCAGGATGCTCAGACAACACAGGAAGGTGAGGTTGAAAACTTCCACTCTGTTCAGGGAGAGTAAAATAAAATAGGTACAGATTGGAAATTTGACTCATTTGAACATGTCATTTTCTTTTCAATCAATTTTTTGTTGATTATATTTCATTTCAGTGTACTCAAAATGATAACATCAATAGTAACATGTTTCTAATGAATGAGTTTGACATAATAATAATGTTGGACTGGTTGCTTGTTTTCACAAGTCATGTCTGTTTTTTTTATTGGATTAGCTAAGTGTTCACAAGGTCCAACTAAAACAAAGATGACGTCGGTAGCCCGAGCACTGCCCTAAACCACCATCCAATCTATCTACTGATCTTTGCCTAGATCCTGTCCAGACAATACCCGGCTTCCCCGTGCTGCACCAATCAAAACACATGCCATTATATGGCAGCCGAGCAAGAGGCCTGGAGACAAAAAACAAGGAAAAAGGAGAGGGAAGGTGACAGAGAGAGAAAACAGAGGAGGAGGAGGAGGCATACCAGGGCAAGCTGTTATTGCTGAAAAGCCAAAGTCATTAAATGAAGAGAGGCATTTGTGTAGTCTATTGCGACCACCCTCTCCGCCTTTGTTTAGTCTTTTGTAGTGTTCTCATGCCTATGACTCTCCTGACAACATTGTCTCTACTCTCCAGTGCTCTCAAAGAAAACCCTTTCAGATGGATGAAGAGCAGTCCCCAGTCGCTTTTACTGTGCAGACCAGTGCTCTGATGAACCAAAGGGTACTGGGCCGCTGGTCCGGGGCAGTGAACTCGGTCCTCCCCTGTTGCTCTCTGACAGTCTCTAATCCATTTAGGTTGAGTCCTGGCAAAGAATCTGAGGTCTGACAAAGCCCAGCTCTGTCTGTGTGATCCAGCCCACTGAGATTTAAGCTTTTGCAGATGTGTGGAGAAAGTGGGCATGGAGCAGGCCCAGGCTGGGATGGCTGACTAACTGGATGCAGGGTGCTGCATCTGCCTTTCAACAACAGCCTGATGAATCCTTTGCGTCTGCTTCCCTGTCTCTCTGCGGAGCGAGCTCTAAGCTAGCCAACACACAATGAACTCAGACAGCAAAGGCCTGGTGGGTATTTCCAAAACTGATATGGCAGAATTTGGATGTGAAGATATCTGAGCCTTATGTGTACAAGGAAGGCAGCCAAGCGTCTTATCAGCCCTGATGTTGTTTTTCTTGGTTTCTATCTGGTAGCTTTCCAGAAGAAGAGGAGGGTCCGGTGAGGAATGTACTTTATTTTCCCCTTAAGGTCACTCATGAGTGATTGTCACACTGTTGCCATCAAACAAATCACTGGAAAATCTGGAAAAATGTAATATTTCTCAGATCAGACAAGTCATGGCAGGCTTTACGCCAAAAATGATACAGAGGACATCAAAGCTGACAGGCGAAGTTGACTTTGATGGCGGGCATTACATCTAGATTATGTCATGCCCACTGAACACAAAAAGATTTATTCAGCATGATGCTGAAACAGATGTCAGCAATGTGAGTTGCCATGTGAATGCCCCTTTGTTTCATTTTTCAGTCAAGAAAATGAGTTATGGAGCTGTAATGGGGATAGCTTCTCTTGCCCTCCACCAACTAGAAATTTTTTTTTGCTCTGATCTAGGCCAACATGCAAACTTAGAAAGACGAGGCACATCATGAATCTATTAAAAGTGAAGGAATGAAAACAGCGTCCACTAGTGCACTTCTGTACAATCATGCCAATCAGAGATAAAGAGAGTAGACAATTTTATTTATTTTTTTGGTAAAAGCCAAGATACACACCAACTACAATGGAAGGTTAGTTAGATGTGACAGTGTGCAGGGGTGAGTCAAGGTGATGAATGACTGTATGTCTCTAATTTGATTTGGACAGGATGGACAGAGGGTGTGTGAATAAAAACCAGGATGGTAGACTGTTGGTGTGTGTGTGTGGAGAGATGGAGTGCATGAGGATGTGGTGGTTGGCTGAAATAAAATAGGTGTGTGTTGGGTGTGATAGCAGCACTTTCCCTGTGCCATTTCCTGGCCACCTGTTTGCCAGCGAGCATGAATAGGAAAGTACTGTACTTCTCTAGGTTAGCATCCCCCCGCAAGAACCTTTCCTCCTCCTCCTCTCTGCTCAGAGCAGTCTAGCACAGACTAGGTCTGACTCCATTTGAGAACAGTAACCCACTAGTCATTCTGCCAAACATTTCCTGAGAAACAGAGCAAGGTTTGAAATGTGTGGGCTGTACTTTCAGTCCAGCATGTATCATCACCCTAATTCAAACCATAAATAGTTGGGGAATGAATTTTGAGGAAGTCTCTAGTTGAAGTTTATCAGAAGTTCAGGAATCAATAAAAAAAACCAGCTGGATGCTTAAAAGGAAAAGCAAATTCAAATGTCCTTGCTGTTTTAAAGGAATAGTTTGTGAATAATTTGGGGAAATGTGCTCAGTTGCTTCAGTATGAAACTACAGCCAGCAGCTGGTCAGCTGAGCTTAGCATATAGATTAGAAACAGCCTTGATTTGCCTGAAGGTAACAATATCCACCTACCAGCACCTCTAAAACCTTTAACTTGAACATATTGTATCTTGTTTGTTTAACCAGTAGAAAAACTAAATTGTAAAAATGGGAATTTGCAATTTTAGAAACATGTTACTATTGATGTTATATGCGGGGAAGTTTCATGGCCGTGTGTAGTGACTCAGCAACTTGCTGTTCTTACACTTTAAACAAACAAGACATTACGTATAAATAAGTGACGTGCTGGTAGACAGACTTTGTTATCTTCGAACAGAGCCAGGCAATCTGTTTCCCACTGCTAACCTAAGCCAACTGCTGGCTGTAGCTTCTTATTTAACAAGACATGAGAGTGGTATTGATATTCGCATCTAACTCTCAACAAGAAAGTAAAAAAACAGTGTCTACCAAAATGTGTATTACCTTTAAAATATTTTGGATATTCTCTTGTGCAAAGAGCTTGAAAACATCACACAACGAAAGAAAATGTAACCATACAAAATGCAGGCAATGTGAGCAATCAAGTCTGTACAAAACTGAAAATCCACACCAGGCGACACAACAATGTTATTATTGTCTGTAGAATCAAAGAAAGGATTGGACCATTTCTTCTGGGATTATATCCAAACCAGCATTCTGCTTCCTAAAATCTGAGTCAGTAACCATTGTGTGTGCTTTCCAATGGCAAGTGTAATTACTGGCTGCAGTCAGCGTTAACTAACAGTTTGGGTTCTACCATATTTCCCCTCATAAACCTTTAGTAATGTAAGGCAACACCACACAACCCATTAAAACAAGTGAAGGAAAAGCATGTGACGGATACCTCTTTTTGACAAAACTGAACACCCATAGGCTTCAGAAGTTAAGGAGCACATTCCAAAAAGAAATGAGTTCAGCTCAGGTTATTTGATTGCAAAACTAAAATCATATAATCACAATACAAGTAACATAATCGAGGAACTAATGCCGGAATATGATGTTCAACAGAACATCCAATATAAAAAACACTGGTGTATAAGATCTTCAGTCTATCAAAGTACTCCTGTGCAGAATAAATAATCATGCAATTATAAAAGCGAATGAAAAATAATGACCTCAAGTAACATCTCTGGCAATGCAGCGTTGTTTGTAAACTCATCCGATATTGATATAACAGCCATGTAAGTTATAAGAGTATCCCTGGAGACACACCCAAATATAAACAGCCTGAAATACACGCCAGCCAATCTAGCCAGCGGCAGCCATCTGGGCCTATCCAGTTACAGTGCTGAATAAGAAAATGAGAAAATAAATAGCTAGCAGCACCAAGTTCCTGCTCTGGCTAGCTCAAGAAAACCACCTTCTCCTGTTCCAGCCCACAGGTGATCAAGCCAGTGTAAAAAAGCTTGCTAATAAATTCAGCACCACAGTCCCTGAGGTGTCTGGGATTTGGGGGTCTTGATTGAGGGGACGTTTGACCTTCTGGTTGGAGCTCTCTTCCTCCAGAGGGTTGTTAAAGCACTGAAAAGCCATGCCTATGTTTCAGTTTCGTGACCCAGTTAAAGACTGTATGCTGGCAAACGTGCCCGAAAGGTTTCTCGTCTGGCAGCAAAAGCAGGTTTGCTCGACTCCTGGTCTGTGAAGCTTAGCAACGGCACTCTTATTTTTACTCCCCTCTAATTAGGGGCTGGGTGGACCAGGAGGAGTGAAAGAAGGAGGGATGGACAAATGGAACGATGGCCAAAGAAACAAGGAGAACTGAGAGATGTGGATGCTTTTTATCCTGGCACAAGGAGAAGGAATGCTTTGTTTAGCTTTTCATGAGGTCATGTTATGATAACCCTCAGCATGAAAATATTTATGAACTCAGTGAAGTTGGGGGGGAAGGGCCCTGAATAACAGATCATGTTGGATGTTTGCCGGCATAAGTTCCTGCTCACAGTGTTGTGCAAGCAACACCAAAAAACATGAAGTCATTGCAGTTCTAAGGCTTACACTCACATGTTGTTTTACTCATTTAAAGGAATATCTCAACAGCAACAGAAAATTCTCCATGTGACTCTAATCTGTGTAAAACTACACCTCAGAGGTGGTCCCCCTTTTGACAGTGGACGAAGGGAAAGTTTTTTAACACTGAACAGAGTGATGTTGATTCAGTGGGGAATGTGTTGCTCTTGCTTCAGGGTGAACAAGGTCAAGTACTCGGGGGTCAAGCTCATCCATCCTGCGGCAAATGGAAAGATGTCAGCGATGTATGACTACTGGACGACCTGAAGTGCAGTCCAATATCTGTAGCTGTGGGTGAGCTGCTGCAGACTTTCCACTTCGCAGCCCTGCTAATGCTGATCTTATAGTAGGTCGGATGTTGCCCACTGACTACCATTAGCATCTTGTTTGAGCGCAAATGATAGTTTACAGCTGCAGACACACGTGGAAAAGAAGACGCATGTAAATTAAAATGTGTGGCTGAAGAAGTGAGCTCCTATGAGGAGTCCCTGTTGCTAAGTCTCAACCATTATCAGAGGATTTTACACAGGAAAGGAGTGACAGATGCTTCAGATTGGTCCCAGACCAAAATATTCCCCTCCTTTGAAGACATATTTTCTTCCCTCTCTCCCTCCCCGCCTACATTATTCCTCCTCTATTCCTTTGACCTTCTTCCACCCTGCGACCAGGCCAGGCCACTCCTGCTGTGCTGCAATGTCACTACACTACACTATGCAGTGACATATTATATGAAACCAGATTTTTATAAAGCTGTTGCTGGATTATGTTCTAATGTATTGTAAAAATGTATTATACCACTACCTACACTGACTCTCATTTCTCATTTTCACTCTCTTATGTGCACTCTCCCTCCAAGTTTTATCAAATCTAAATCATGAAATTGCACACAACAGAAAATCCAGCGAGGCCTATATCTTCCAACGGTGAAGGTGGGACTTTGGCCACAACGGCTCTTAGATAAAGTTGTTGTGGCCGAAGTCAGCGGACTGGCAACAAGATTATCTTTCCCGCGTAGGCAGGAAATGAGATATGTGAGCCCCATCAACAGGAAATTAAAGAGGACAACATGGTTTAGACAAAAGCCAACAAACCCCGGTCTACCTAGATCCTCCCACCAGCAACTTTACCCAGCGACAAGGCCTGGCAAAGCTTGAGGATGTCCTCAGAGTGCAACACTCCTCGGCCTAGTCTGTAGATAAACAGCAGCCAAAGCCCTCAGACAGCAGACATCTTTGTGTAAATAATAAATGTTTGGAAATTTCTACTTCAGCTAGTGAATATCGTCTCCGTCCTCTTGTCAGGCTTATCAGGGCTCATTTCATTTACATCTCTCTTTCTGTTTTTTAAAAGGCCCAGTTAATACAGCGTTTTAGATTGTGTATAAGCTCAACATGGAAGGAGTTTATCTAACCAGACTGCATTGTGCCCCACAAGGAATAAATAATTCTGTTCAAAGGGTTAGGGTTGTGTCAGAGAGTACACTTGCAGGTATTTATGCAAGATGTGATTAAACAGATGCCCATTACACTGCAGGGAAGCATCTACTTCATGTTACAGTATTAACACACAAAGTCTTTGAATTAAATATTCAGTGTGAAGTTAAGATACTAGAAAATCTGATTTGAATAAAAAACCTCTTTGGCTACAATCAGTCTTCTCTAATCACACAAACTGCATGTCATCATGACCTCATTATATGTTCCCTGTTATGTTGTTTTAACAGGGATGGCAAAGTATAATCTCTCTTAAATTCCTTTGGCATGACTGAAATGTGTAATTTAGCCCTCTGTTCTCTGCCGATCCCTGTATGATCCTGAGTCTGACTCTGTTTATCCAGAAGGATCTATAAAACTCTTTTACAGACAATGTTCTCATTAATTTAGTGGGTACACGTTTAGAGTTAGTAGTGTGCAGGTGGAAATCAAGATCAGATTAAAAGTGTGTATGTGGCTGCACCAGCTGGGAATTTTTTTCTTGCATGATTATGGCCTCAGTGGGTCACAATATTACATTTATACCGTATGGTTTTGCATACTCTAGTCCTTCACTATGTGCATACTTATACATGAAGTCAGCTTAACACACTTACCGTATAATAAAGGCTGAAGACAAGGAGTTGGTCTGTGAAAACTTCACTGAAAGCAATTATGAAACAGAGAAAAAAGAAATGGACAACAAACTCAATGATTACATGTGAAAAAGATAAAATACCATAGACAATAGTCACTAATACAGAAACTGGATCCACAAAAGTAGGCAAACTGTTACATTAGTAAATCCTTGTGCAAGGATGAAACAAAGCATCACCAGTGAAAGGTCAACATTAAGTTCTCACAGGATGGACAACACAGTAATTCATCTAGTAATTATACACATAAGTTAAGACAGTAAACTTAACAAATGTTGTGTCAGCAAAACATTAAGCACACTGGCTAGCTTGGTTAGCAGTAAACTTATGGCAGTAAATTAACAAAACACAAATCAACAATCACAAAAGAGCTGTAAAAGTAAAAAAAAAAAAGTCACAGATGATGCTCCTGGGGCATTTTAGGAAGTAGATATTAAGATCTCAGTGAGTTGAACTGCAGCTGCCATAGAACTTCAGGTGCTACAAGCAACAGATGTTCAACAGAAACCAACTTCTGGTAGCAGAATACAGTAAAATATTATGTCCCTGAAACACTGTTTTGAACCAGGACACAATGTTTATGTCACTGAAATACTGTTTTAAGTCAGTGGTTCTTGACCTTTTTGGCTTGTGACCTACTTGTGACCTTTCATCTCAAGTTATGGCCTTAGTGTAGTCTTGGGATCTGAGTAGTGATTGTTTCCTT
Source organism: Micropterus salmoides (assembly GCF_014851395.1). Classification (NCBI taxonomy): domain Eukaryota; kingdom Metazoa; phylum Chordata; class Actinopteri; order Centrarchiformes; family Centrarchidae; genus Micropterus; species Micropterus salmoides. Next base: position 13,517,659 of record NW_024044237.1, read on the forward strand.
CTTGCATGTGTCTCATTTGATGGATTGAAAGGCCTGGAGAGGTCAAAGTATATACTATTCCACAAGAAAAAGAAGCAAAAATTTGAGAAAAGGGAAAAGAAATCCGTTTATCCCTTGAATCACATGGTGATTTATGTTATATACTATACATATTTCTCATGTACAAAACATAAAAAGTTTAAATAATAATAATTATGTGTGAAGCCATGATTATGCAATTAATATCACACTTTTTTTTTTTATATAAAAGCTTTAAGTTCACTCCAGATACAGTGGACTTAAAGTACCAACTGCAGGGGATTTTTATTGCCCTCTAGCCTTATAAGGATGTCTTCAGCCTGTGACATGTACTACTGAGAGAGTCTACAGCAAATCCACTACAGTTTGACATTTCATATTCCTGCACTATAAATCCAATGAAGCTCTCATTGATTCCTGTTGATTTAAAGCATCTCTGGGGTGAAATACAGCACTGCTCAGCAATGGGAACTTGTGTGTATATTCTGGATGTGGATATACAGTATTTGTAGTGTGGTGGTGGGTCACGTTGGGCTGGGCTTCTGTGGGTTTGGCTGCACACCATGGGACGACTGACAGAGGAAACCAGCCGCCACTGTCTTCAACATTTATCTACATTATCAGCAATACCTAATGGGGCTTAGCTGCCCAAGAAGCCTCCAGCTTTACATCCACAGTGAGACAACAACACTGCTTCTGGTATTGCCCAAACTGAAATCTTTTATTTATTGAACTTGTTTTATTGCTGGTATGTGGCTAAATTTCTTAGGGGAATGTAATTAATTTAGGCTATTAATGAACCTTGTTTGGGTGCATACTTGTCGACCACAGTGTGGTGCTGAGCATTACTGAATTAAGATCTTAGTGTGGCAGATGCAGAGATGCATGACTCTTTTCTAAATGTCATGGGAAGTCAAGCTCTGCTCTGTTTGCTGATATAAGCAAATAAATGAGTCATTTGTTTTCCAGGTCATAAAGTCCTGTGACTGGAAATATATGTCTGCGCAAAGACACTCAAAGCCTTAAGGAAAATTCAAGCCTAAGTGTGACTATGGTAGCATGCTCAAGTTGATCTTTAAGGTATCATCACAACTCAATACACACTAGTGTACATGCTGGTGAAAATCACCTCTTGTTAAATTTGGGAAATCACTTTAGACAGTTACATGAGGAGATTGATACTACTATTACCTACATGCTAAATATGAAGCTACATCAGCTGGTTAGATTAGCTTAGCATAATGACTGGAAACAGCTGGCTCTGTCCAAAGGTAAAAGAAATTCAACTACCAAATTATTAAATTAACATGTTTTATCGTTGTAATTAAGCTGTTTTGCAGTTTCCAGTCTTTATGCTAATCAGTTGCTTACTCTTTTTTTTGTCCCAAATGATAAACTGTCTCTCCGTCCAAAACCAACATTTACATCCAACTTTTCCACTCACTGTTTCTCACCACTCTGCTCTTATTCTTTGCTGGTATGTACATTTAAGTCTGCTGCTCCGGCCGAGCAGTAGCCGGTGCAGTCTGTATAAATATTGGATTTAAACATTAGCTTGGCACTGGGCAAACATTTTATCTCTTTCCGCAGACAGAAGATATCTGTGGGATCACAAAAATGCCTTCATATTTTTACTTCTCTCCTAACCATGGAGCAACATATAGAGTAGCATGAGGGGCTACCCAAAATGTCATGGTATTATTTCCGTCACTAAACTAGATTAATCCTGATTGTCTGATTTCATATGTACTCTGGTTTTTCCATTGAGAGAATACAGAGTAAACAGCAGACTTTCTGACCCTCCAGTGGCTTTGGTGGTTCCCCTGAGGCCCTCAATCTGTGGCACTGGCCTTAGCTTGGAGTGCTGACATACTTGTGCCCTTACACACGTTATGCACCCGGTGAGCAATTGAGCAAATAATAAATGAAAGCACAGAGCACAGGCCTGCAGTTTGCTTCTCTGACGGGGGGGGGGGGGGGGGGGGCTCAGAGGGGGTGTCGGGGGTCAGCTGCTTTCTCAGAGCGATCTTTTTCAACCAGGCGTCCAAAGTCAACATTCCAGCTAACCTGCAGCCATCAGAGTGCAGACGGAGAATGAAAGCGAGAGGAAATGAAGGGAGTTGGAGAGAAAACGACAAAAAGAGCATCATGAGGAAAGAGGGATTTTTTTTTTCTCCTGAAAAGCTAAGGTTTCACAGGTTTGGCTTTCCCAGCTTTGGAAGCCCACATGCCTTCATCTGGGTAGACATCATCAATTACCCCTAATTAACCAGATGATGGTCTGGTGAGCAGAAAATGAAGCAGGCGATTAATCACTCAAACAAAAAATGTGAACAAAAAGAGCTCTCCGGTCTTCTTAGATTTGTCCTCCATGCCCAGAAACAGGACATGTCCTAACTATTATGGTCCTGAAATATCTGTCCACCTGACTAATGAAGAAAGCCTCATGCATGTACAGTATGCAGTGTACAGTTGATCCATGAATGGGATAATACATAAAGAAACAATAGTCGAGCAGGCTTCTAGATGCCATCTTTTTATTAGATGGAGGGAATTTTCTGCCTCCATTGAGGTGTAGCTTTTCTCTTCTTTTGCTCACTTGTGTCATGCTTCCTCTGTGGGTGAGGTACTGGTGTGGTGGTTTGGGCAGATGACGTAATTGTGGGAAGGTCCCGGGTGCAGTCAAACTTGTAATTCAGTGAGGAATTTTTCATCTGGTCAAGGCTGGCCGGGTCTGTCTTTATAAATAAAGATGTTAGTCTTCAAAAAAGGAAAAACACAGGAAGAGAAAAGGAGATACATGAAAGCCCTTTGCTAGCCCACTTAACTCACTCAACACTGCTGGAACACCCTGATATGAATTTCTAATCCCCATAACATGGTCACAGGTCAAATGTCTGTGGTGTTTACAGTATGAGGTTCTACAAATAAGAACATGCTGATGCTTAGCATGAAATAACTACAGTCTTGATCCAGGAAAATATTATCCTGACCAGAAGAATCCAGAATTTGTCTTCCAGACAGTGTTTTTGGGGCCGTTCAAGGTTTTGTTCATGAGCCAGTTATAAGGTTTCTGCATAAATCTCCACTGCCACATGTAATTTAGTCATTTTCAATCAGTCTCCTTTGTTTATCTAAATTAAATTATGGCCATGACTATGTATATTCAAGTTTAGCTCAGCCAGTCTTCATCTTTTTTAATAAAATAGGATATTCCCTGCAGGACAGCAGCCTCCCAGCAAGTGCAGGTACAGCACACCACTTGCTGTGTGCACTGGAGGTCAGCTACTGCTATCATCGGCTGAGCTGGAGGTGGGAGTGGGTTGTTTCAGTGGTATGGACTCGCTCCATATGCGTTTTATTACCTCATCTTCAGGGGTGATTTATGGCTCTCTCACAGGCCACTCTTCTGAGCTGTTTATATCTGCTGAAGATAAAAGAAAATCATGGCTTTATTACTCAGACGGAGTGGGTCTGTTTGTACAACAGACAGCCCTCATTGGACAGCTGCAACAGGCCTGCATCGCACATATCTGATCTGCCTTTTCAGAGGCAATAAACCGTCCCATGTGGGAAAAGCATCGCTGAACAGTACTGGATGTGTTAAATGCAAATTCCATTAGTCTACTCCTAATGTTGACAAGTGGACATTTTATCCTTATGACTCATCCTTGAAATAAAAAACAACACACCAGCTTCGCTTGGGTTGTTAGAGCGTTTCTGTCTGGATCAGAGTGTCTTGTATCTTAAACATCAAACATTAGCATAATTAGACAAAGGCTACTATTTGATATAGAAACAAGAACGAATGTCCCTGTATGCCCTCTTATATTTTCACAAAGCTCTCTCCCATGCTACCTCTGTCTAAACATTCTTAGCCTGTGGCGCCACCTTGTGTTGACGATGAATACAGCACAATACAGAGTAGCCTGAGCCCAAACTTCAGAGTACTTCAGAGACAAAAAAAAAAAAAAGTAGCGAGGCCTGTTACAGTAACACATTATTTTATTAGCCGATACAGAGGATTAACTGTTTGTTGTAAGGCTCTGTTATACTGACACACTTGAGACCAACAATAACAGCAGCTTACAATATACACCGACAGAGAAGTCAGTGAATTCTACAAAACCAAAACTATTCATTTTTAAAATCAGGAAAGAAATTATAGTGTCTCAGTACATTTAAATGATGAACACTTTGTACTTCATGTAATTTACAGACCTTCTTATACATCCTCCCCACAGTGCCAGTGAAGGTTTGACTTCAGACAATAGTAAAATTATGGGCTGGTATCACCTTAAACCCAAGAAGCTTTCTAAGAAAACAGTACAGGATTGGTAACTGTGATGACATTGTCTAATGAGTGTGATATTTACTATAGTTGAAGCATGCGAGTTAATACGACACTACTGTCTGCAGAAAATAAGTTGACAAGCATACATATTCGGAACGCACAGTCACGTGTGCTGCACAATTGTGAATTGATCCGATTGTTCTCAATTATAATTTCTGACTCTGCTTATCGACTTCTGTCATTTACGCTCTACTGTTTCTATAATCTTGTTATATTAAACTATTACAGACCAATATTCCACACAAAATCCACAGCTAATACATTTAGTAAGACATAACATAATTAGTATGGAGGCAGAGGCTGAGAGGTCCTTTTTCACATTCCAGCAACAGCAAGTGGAATTTTTTTAACATAACGGCACCATTTTTCGATAATTTCTTTTTTTTAATATATATGGTTCTGCAAGTAACCTCACACTAATAGTGCTTTTTAATGATAGATGGTATAGTGTAAACAGAGGGGGATGATGTGGTGGAATACAGTAAATCGTGATATATATGGGTACTGCATTTAGCAACATTAAAAAATATATAAATAAATAAAAGAGCATTAAGTGAAGTTAAACTTATCAGTTAGTCTGCAGTCAGCCATGGTTTCATATAGTTTATAAACTTTCCTATCATGCAATGACCGTATGTTCCACAATGTATTTGATTAAGCAACTTCAACAACAACAAACAAAATTAACTCTGTATGCCAAGTAGATCTCAAATGGATGTCAATAAGCAGAATCAGAAATGATTTGTAAATGAAATGAATCCCACAGTTTAAAGAAATTAGGTCAAAGAACCCAACACTAGGGCTGTCTGATGGTAACCAGAGTATTCATGTTCAGGGAGCGAGCGGTCCCAGCCTCAGCTCTACATGGTGCGTGAGCCAAATGGCCTCAGCGGTGGTGTCAGCTGCCTCCTCGCTCGGCCTGACAGGAGCTGCGAGGTTCCGGAAGTCATGTCGGATCTTAAATGAAACGGTGACATCGGTGTCCTCTTCTTTCTGAGGGATCACTTTGATGAAGAAACCAATCTTGTTGGATTTCCTGAAGGCAACAACACTGTGGAAAAGACAAAGGCATCAGGTTAAGAGTGACTTCAGATTATTAATTGTGTGTGTGTGTGTGTGTGTGTGTGTGTGTGTGTGTGTGTGTGTGTGTGTGTGTATTGACTTACTCTGGGTCATCCTGGAAGTCCTGGGGTTCAGCCAGTTCATCATACTCAGCGGCAGCATCCTTTCCTGCCAAGACCAGTTCCTTGCTGGGTACTATAACCTAAAGAAATTTCCAAAATTCAGTGACTTTCAGACTTGGATGAATCAACATAGATTTTAAATGGCGGGGCGGGGGGGATGAATGTTCGACTCCAAAGTGTGTTTTTGTTTACTTCACTTGGATGTTTAACCTTCACTGCGCTGAATGATGTGTGCACAGTTCATCACTAGAAGGAGGTTTTGGCTTTCGTCTGCTGAAGGAGTAAAGTTTCAATGAGGGATAAATAGAACAAATGATTTAAGAATTTTTAACGGGGTAACCATATCAGCCACGAATTATTCTTCCAAGGGGAGTTTTTTTTAAGTCTTAACACACATCTGGACATAAAATGTGTTTGTTAATAAATTACTATTAACTTGGCATTACTATTAATTAACACATCCATCTGATTCTAAACTGGAGTTTGATTACAACAATGTTAAGAAAGCATTTTGGAATGGACCAAGATGAAAAAAGTGTACAATGAACAAGTTTATGGCAATTTGCAACAAATAACCACTTCACAATTTTGGCTCTGGTCCAATCTTTTGATTCCCTATGAGAGCTTGGGGCTCTATGAATGGCCACTTGAGGCTTTAAGTTTGTAAAAGAACACCTCTTGCAGCTCTTTGATAGTGCTGCCGTCACTGCACACTTCATTTGAAGGTATCCCAAAATGTTCGCACTGCACAGAAAACAATTATGTATTCATATACAGTCATTTTTGTGACATGTGCAACAAATTTGGATCACATTAACATCTAAAATGAAAACTACTGAGGTCATTAGCCAACTAACACAATTTTCTGATGAAACATAGTAAGGAGGCTTTGGAAACTGCTGGTTGATGAAATCAACCAAGCATGGCTTGCTGCGATTCAAACTGCCCTACAGGTGTGCGAATATCAGATGAAGCAGAATGACAGGACTGAACACACTGTTTGGCCTTGATGTGAACAGAAATGGGTCATGAAGATGCTCTGTTTTGGCCAGGAGCTCTTCCTTACCCAGTTTGGCCCATGACTTCGTCACTAAAGAGGCCAAGACAAACAGCCTGTAGTCACTGAGAGCCTCGCAGCGGCTGCTGGCAACAGGCAGCTCAGCAGACCATTTACCACAGCAACACGGCACTCTTAGCTGCGTGTGTGACAGCTGACAGATGGAGGTAAAAATGGGGCACAACTGCTCTGCATATGAGATGATAACGAGGTTACCTATCCCATAAGGAACTGGCAGTATGAAGGAGCCGACCACCTTTAGCTCTCTGAAGCTGGCTGGTTTGATATAATATGCAATATTTAAGAACAGGCAGGTGGTAAACAACTGCCACAATCTGTGACTGTGCCCATTTCTCACACCTTGTATTTAAGCCATGATGCTCTTTAAAGCAGTTCAAGCTCAATTCGTTGTTTGGCCACCATGTGGGGCAGAAGTACTCCCAAACAAGCTGGTAGACAGACACACTGTCACACTTTATGAGACACATTATTGCCTCATAAAGTGGTTTTAGTAAACGACCGTGTATCTTCCAGCTCATCCCCTTGAACAACCTCTGACCACCTGTCAAATGTTCACTGACGTTTAAGCTCAGTCTAAGTAAGCACATGTTTGTCACAAGAGACACCTTTCAGATGTTCTTTAGATTCAGCATTAACATGAATAAATAGAGTATTTAAGCTCATTGAAGAAAAACTGACATACAGCCTCTGGTTATCCTGCCTAAAAGACAGTAAAAGGCAAGATTTACACATTTACAATTAAAAATCATGGTGTCAGTGTTTGGTAGTACAGGAATGAGTAATGAGTATTTGTGCAATGGCCACTTCTTGAAACTGTATGATACTTTCTGTGACTCCAGTTTATTTCAACAAGTAACAGGAGAGCATTTCGTTAAATACCTTGGCAGTGCTGTTGATGTCATCAGGATCTTCCTCGTCACAAGAAGCCAATGTGACGTGGGTGACGTTCTCCACCGGGTTGGTCAGGGTCAGCAGCACTTGGCTCTCCTTAAAAGACAGCATTGGGGGGAGGGAACAAAAGATGAACCTCTCAATGCTGGTTGAGTTGACTTATAACTCTTCTTTGATCACTAAAATGGACCATTTATTTACTGCAGAGTTAGCTAGCTTGACTAATTGCACACACTGACCTTCATGTACCGGAGATTTGGAATGGACATAATTCTCACTTCTGGGATGTAACTCCTGTGGAGGAGAATACACTGTAACACTCAAACACACACTGACAATATACTATTAAATACTAATATACAACAACAATATACAATACTACACAGCATTCAAAATACATTCATTAAAAGCTGAGAGTTGATCCTAAGCATCACCAAAGAAACGCAACCATTCACAAATCAAAAACTCCTGAGAATGGCAGTATGCTATTTGTACAGTAATGGATTAACCCAAAACAGGCAACTGGATTTATTTTCCAGGACATCATTTTAGATCATGTACACCTTTTGGTTATTTTCATTTAAAATGAATGAAATGTGTTTAAAATTAACATAATAAGCATGAATAATTTCCTGTACACATTTTGGGACCTTAATCTAATTAAACTACATCAGGCTTTAGGCTGATTTATATTTTTCATGAATTACAAGAAGATCAACATCATCGTGAAAACACATGACCAGTACTCACACAGCCACCAGCTGAATTTTAAACTTGATTGAAGTGGGATTAAACTCTGGCTTGCTCAAGTTGTGCTCACATTTCTGGAAGAGGAAATTAAGAAAACAAAAAGATCTTAATGTGATCTACATAAAAACAACAGCCTTTGATAGATACACAGAGAGTAAACCCCTGAAGTGGTACTGACCCTGCAGCGCAGGGAGCGCTTCATCAGAAGGTGTTTGTGTCTGGGGTGGAGCTGAGATGCCCCCGCAGGCTGGAAGTCAGGCTGCAGAAGCCGCTGGCGCAGCGTGGTCACTGGGAGGGACACAACAAAAACACTGATTCAACTCCACCCCAATTAGATAAAATTAGCAGTGTTGTTTAATGCGTTCCAAACAAACTAACCCTCTGGTAAACTGACAGGCCCGGTATAACAATCTTCAGGCAGGGGTTCCATTTCATCAAGGGCCTGGGCAGGTTCGATGGTGATCTCCTTCTGGTCCTCACCCTCTTTAAGGCTAGTGAAGTAACACAAATACTGCTATCAACAATCTGTTGCAGGTCTTAAAATTAGGGCTGGGCAATAAAACAATAACAATTATTGTGATATAATTTTTTCCTCAATAAAAATAAAACAACTTGAATAATTGTTCGATTTTATTCATTTGAATCACAAACTAATCAGCGCAAAATTTTTCTATTAAGATATTAATTTGTTGAAAAAAGGACTGAAAGAATATTTTACTTATGCATAGATTTGTATCATGAATGTTCTACTTCAGATTTGTGAAATGATCCACTGTTTGTCATCAAGTGTTTGTCATCAAGTGTTTGTCATGTTCTGACCGTAAAGAATAGTTTTAAACCACAAATCAGCGTCTGGTTTCTCCAACTGTCAGTCAGGTGCAAAAAACTGCCTTTAAACTTGAAAGAAATAATAATAGAAATTTATGGTGATAATTATCAATATTGACCTTTTTGACCTATTGCCCAACCCTACTTACAATGGGGTTTCATCTAATCTGATGGCTGACTACACTGTAAAACATAGAGAGATTTTCTAATGTTTCCACCACTCAGACCACATACACATTAAAGTAAATTTACCAATAGTACAGATGGTTTTGAAAGTTTACTAAAAATAACCTACATATAGGTCACATTGCCACTGAGCATTTTCCAAGCACAAAGTAAGGATTTACACTAATTCTATGCTTTCTTGGTACCACTCGTGTCCAACAACCTTGCAGTTGGCTTCTCTGACATCAGAGATTTTAGACTTTGCTACTGAATGGCAATCTTTTGAAACATGAGACAACTGACATCACAAAATTATTTACAGGGTGTCCCAGCCTGCTTTACGTTGGTCTCCTGGATCTGACAGCACACTTTGTCAATACAGTACAGTGTGTCAGCCAATTAATTAATAATTTTCTGATGTTAAGCAGGGTCCTTGAACACATCCCACTGGTGAAACTTACAAATGGTCTTTGCTTACAAATGTAATATTACAAGAGTGACAAACTTCACTTCACTGAGATCGATCACTTTTGTGTCTCAAGCGAAGTTTCAAGGCTCTGCAAATTGATTTTCATGGCACACTAAAATGAATGAAACAAATGGCTTCTAAAAAGGAAAAAACAGATTTATCTAGTCAATAATAATAACAACATGTATAGACGTGGGACAAATTAAAGGAAAAATCCCTGACTAAAGGAGCGGAGTGCACCAGGGCTCACTTAACAGTTTGGGGAGTCTGAAAACGACGTGAATTAAACGATACAGCCTTTACAATCGCCAGAGCTCAACCTAGTTTCACTCCTTTTGAAGATTCTGGACAAATGTGTAAAACAATGCTCACCACCACCATCTCCAAATGATATAATATTATGTCTGGCTATGTTCTTTCTTGTCTGCTGTCCTCCGTTCTTTCTTGCAAAAAATCTCAATGAGATTACCTGATTAAATAAAGGTTGTGTGTGTATATATATAATTAAGAAGCCCCAAAGCTGTTCTGAAGGCTTGTGTTGGCCTGACTCCATTGTAAGACACTTCATGCTGGTTTTTCCACGTTTCATTTGTCACCCATACTAGTTTTGCTAAGAAAACATTTTTTCCCCCCATGTGTGGAGTGAAAAAGCATCAGTAATTCCCAGTAAATGACAAAAGACTACTCACGAAAGGCCAGCCAGATTTGATATGGGGGCTCCAGGCCTCTGCCTCTGCAGTCTGGTTCCAAGGCCATATTTTTCCTGAGTGAATTTAGGGGGGGGAAAAAAACAAGATCAGGCACCCTTCCTGTTGAAAGTTAAGAAGAAAATTACCTAGCTACAACCATTTGTCTACATGACTACTTTTAACACAAGGGATTTATGACAACCTTTTTAAATCAAAAAAGTAAAAAATAATAATAATAAAAAAGGTATTTGACAACTAAATAAAACAATAAATAAGCCAAAAACAACTTCATTTGTGCTAGGAGACGCTAACAGGAGCCTTTCTGCACAGAGAGCGGGAGAGAATCAACTCTGACAGACTGAGGGTTCAGAACTTAGTATTAACAATATTTTGATCTGGTTACACAGACTTTCTCTTTCTCTTTTATTTCTTCTCTCCCTCTAACAGACATAAAGGCTCCCATTGTGTGGCTCTCCGTCTCATTTAACCAAGGTGACATTCATGTGATCTGAGAGGTCACTCAGTAACAGATTAGGACAGGAACAGTGATAAAGAAAAGACAGCACTAGTGTAGAGATCAGACTACCCAAGTTGTGAAAAATACAACTCACCACCACATGAATTGTGTGTTGCTGGGGGGGTAAAAACCAAAATATCAGAGTGCATAAGCAAAGAAAAAAAAGAGAGAATTAAGAACCAGGTGAAACCAAAGCAATTTAGCAAACATTAGTGGCAATTTGGTGACATGCAATGGCAACAGAAATGCATCGCTGATGGAAAACAACTGCAAGACATCACAGGTTAAGCATTTAAAAATTATTCCATTACACAGTGGGAAAGATTTGTTTGCATTATCGATTGTTAAATAATGTAGAAGCAGAATGCAGGAGGTGTAAACAATGTGCCCACGAGCTCAAACGTGAAGACCATGCCTGCACCAGGGTGACTAAATTTGCCTCATGCACTTCAACAAAACACTACAGCAGATAATATTGCCAATTATTCCCTCCTGCTGTGAAGGTGTGCTAATCATATAATAGCCTCAACGGTACATCCTTTGAGAATAGCCTTGGTGATAATAAGATTTTTTGAGATTCTGTGTTCAAATACATCTCTTAAATGCATATAATTCTAGATCTATGTTCTTCTTCAACAGTACCACCACATTTTGTAACAAACTACAATGAGACAAACAGCTGTTTGACATTTGAAAAAGGTTAAAGAATAAAGTATGAATGTTTTCAAAAGGCGGAACTGGGTTCAGAGGGAGTAGAGTACCGAGAATGCCAGAGGCATGCACTGTCGTCTCCTGGCCAGCTTCTTCCTGTCTCTCTCCTGCTTCTCTCTGTGGGCCAGCTGCTGGTAATACTCGATCAGCTTGTTGATCTGTAGGGCACAAAAAGTTCACCCAGAGACTGGTCATTAATGCTTCATGTATTAAAAAAATAAATAAATACACCACACAAGCATTATGAAGAATTGGTCAAGGGTAACCCAACCCCCCACCACCACAGTCTCGCAGCACTACATATTTTTGGTTGTTTGAGGGGCATGAGGAATGTACATGCGGTGTACCTTAAAAGTAACGAAATAATCCAGGAAGGCATGACAGGTAAAAACTGTAAGGTCATCCCTCAAAACAAGTGGTTAACAGTCTTTAAATGAGCTTGTGAAATGTGCAGAATGATGATCAACTACAATGACGATCACTGAAAAAAAACACTTAAATAATTTGGGACAATAATTAGTGGTGTAAGAATAAAAACGGCATAAAACTACAAGATAATTTGATTGATTTTAAATTAACAATTACTTAAATTATGGAAAAAATTATAAAGGAGCATTTATGATTTGGCCTAAGCAACCACTTAGTTTACTTTTGCCTCGGGACGGCTGTGTGTGGTGTCACTTATTCAGAAACACGTCTATTGAAAAACAAGCAATGCATGATCAGGAAACATGTGAGCAACTCGAGAGAAAGATGACCACAGGGGAAAACCTACCCGCTGAGTATGAGGGTTCTCTGGCTCCTGCCATCCACCGCTGGCTGTAGTGAACAAAATTTGCCAAAACATGAGACTTCAACAGCCACAAGAAACAAATACAACAGAAAACAGCTTTCTTCATGAGCTGAGTAAATGAGCAACCGTAGCAGGACTTTTGACACATTATGGTGTTTTGGTACTGTTGATGCTTCTTACTCCAAACTGAAGTTAAAGTTTTGTAAATACTGTACATATGGCCAAATTAATGTGTCATTATATCAGCACCCACCAACTGATTTGTCAGCCATTCCCACATCCCTGGAGGTCCAGCGACAGAAGCCGCAGGCCAGGTAGTAGGCCTTCTTCATGGCCGTCTTGGTGGGATCATCAGGCAGAGGAGCTGGGATGTTGGTGGCCCGAGTAGACAGTGTGTGCATGCAACATGGGCAGTCAAAACAGTTTGCACACCTACAGTAGCACACAGATAATCAGGAATGAATAACATTAATGACATCAATATGACGCAGTAAGGAGAACAGTCAGATACAAAGTCAGAGTGAGTTTAGATAGAGATTATCTTCCTCCATGCATCTGGACCTCAGTCTCACCTGTTCTTTTTAAGCTTAGCCTCTGCAGATGGCATGTTCTCCAGACAGCTTGGACAATAATGGGAGTCCACCTGATCACGAAAAACAGGGGTCCGTGAGCAGGAGTCAGTCAAACTATGAATCGACATCTTAAGTTTTTATTACACTGGCTTCTTAATTGTTGTGCTACCAAAGTATAAGCATGCATTTTGGCAGTGTGGTACAATGAAAAAGTTTTTTAGTGAAGCAAGATTGATGGTTTTCCGGATTTCAGTGATCACATATTTACAAAGAAACGTCAGACCAGTCAGTTGAAATAAATGAAACATCTAACTAACGTTAGCATAATTTAGAGCACTCTGGGTGTGTCCACAACTATGAGCCACGTTAACAAGATGGGGTTTGACAATGAAGACGTTAGCTGGGGTGGACTAACGTTGTAACAAATTGTTTTTACATGTCGGACATTCTGCGCATATTCCTTATATGTGAGATAACCGAGTGCTTTACCGTTAAACCCAAAGAGCTAGCTAGCTTCTTCGCCCATTTATACTGTGTTCGGCACAACGCTAACTCTAGCGGAAGTTAAACGTAGCAGCCAATGAGATGAGGAGACTTTTAGTAAAACTCTTGATTGACAAGTGGCTTAGCCATACACTGCGCGAGGTGGTCGGGCTAATCCCACCTACTCGTCACAGCTCCTAGCAAGCCGGCTAACAACAAAGTGGCTACTGACTAAACAAAGCTAATAGCTAGCTTGTGAAAACCAGGAGGTAGTAAGGGGAAACGTTCACGTACCTCGTGAGACACACATTCCAGAGACCGTAGCTCACTACAGTAGCGACAGAAATAAAGTTGCGATAAAGGGGTTCTGATCCTTTTCTCTCCGCGAACCAGATAAATAACTCTATCTGGCTGCAAAAGGGACGCCATCTCTAACCAGCGCAGCCTGGTCCGCGGTGGGCTCACGGGCAGCACTGCTAGTATTGATGTCACCGCTGGTTGGTCTTTAAGGAAACACAGTGCGCTTAATGTCGACCTCATGTGGTTAATATTGAAACTGCCACCCTCTATCCATCGATATACAGCTGCTGGTCATATAATTAGAATATCATCAAAAAGTTGATTTATTTCAGTAATTCCATTCAAGAAGTGAAACTTGGATATTATATTCATTCATTACACACAGACTGATATATTTCAAATGTTTATTTAATTTAATTGTGATCATTAAAACTGACAACTAATGAAAATCCCACATTCAGTATCTCCAAAAATTAGAATATTACTTAAGACCAATACAAAAAAAGGATTTTTAGAAATGTTGGCCAACTGAACATTATGAACATGAAAAGTATGAGCATGTACAGCACTCAATAATTAGTTGGGGCTCCTTTTGCCTGAATTACTGCAGCAATGCGGCGTGGCATGGAGTCGATCAGTCTGTGGCACTGCTCAGGTGTTATGAGAGCCCAGGTTGCTCTGATAGTGGCCTTCAGCTCTTCTGCATTGTTGGGTCTGGCGTATCGCATCTTCCTCTTCACAATACCCCATAGATTTTCTATAGGGTTAAGGTCAGGCGAGTTTGCTGGCCAATTAAGAACAGGGATACCGTGGTCCTTAAACCAGGTACTGGTAGCTTTGGCACTGTGTGCAGGTGCCAAGTCCTGTTGGAAAATGAAATCTGCATCTCCATAAAGTTGGTCAGCAGCAGGAAGCATGAAGTGCTCTAAAACTTCCTGTTAGACGGCTGCGTTGACCTTGGACCTCAGAAAACACAGTGGACCAACACCAGCAGATGGCATGGCACCCCAAACCACCACTGACTGTGGAAATTTTACACTGGACTTCAAGCAACGTGGATTCTGTGCCTCTCCTCTCTTCCTCCAGACTATTGGACCTTGATTTCCAAAGGAAATGCAAAATTTACTTTCATCAGAGAACATAACTTTGGACCACTCAGCAGCAGTCCAGTCCTTTTTGTCTTTTACCCAGGAGGCGAGACACTTTTGACGCTGTGTCTTGTTCAAGAGTGGCTTGACACAAGGAATGCGACAGCTGAAACCCATGTCTTGCGTACGTCTGTGCGGGGTGGTTCTTGAAGCCCACATTTTTTTTTGTTTCACAATCCTCTCCAGGGTGCGGTTATCCCTATTGCTTGTACACTTTTTTCTACCACATCTTTTCCTTCCCTTCGCCTCTCTATTAATGTGCTTGGACACAGAGCTCTGTGAACAGCCAGCCTCTTTAGCAATGACATTTTGTGTCTTGCCCTCTTGTTCAAGGTGTCAATGGTCGTCTTTTGGACAGCTATCAAGTCAGCAGTCTTCCCCATGATTGTGTAGCCTACAGAACTAGACTGAGAGACCATTTAAAGGCCTTTGCAGGTGTTTTGAGTTAATTAGCTGATTAGAGTGTGGCACCAGGTGTCTTCAATATTGAACCTTTTCACAATATTCTAATTTTCTGAGATACTGATTTTGGGGTTTTCATTAGTTGTCAGTTATAATCATCAAAGTTAAAAGGAATGAACACTTGAAATATATCAGTTTGTGTGGAATGAATGTATACATTATACAAGTTTCACTTTTTTTTTTAATGGAATTACTGAAATAAATCAACTTTTTGATGATATTCTAATTATATGACCAGCAGCTGTATGGATTACTGGACACGTGGAGTGAGAGGGCCCCTAAAGCCAGAACAGACGGTAATGAACATGAAAAGATAGCTCAATCAAGATGGGACGTCCTGATTTTGTTCCGAGTTCTTAGAAATATTGTTATGTTACAAAGCTGTGCAGTGAATGTGTTTTTTCTATGAAAAGTTAAATACCTAGTTAAAAAATGTACTCCTTCCCCTTACTATATCTGCATCTAGAATATTATATTAAAATGCAAATAGGCTATTAC
Source organism: Micropterus salmoides (assembly GCF_014851395.1). NCBI lineage: Eukaryota > Metazoa > Chordata > Actinopteri > Centrarchiformes > Centrarchidae > Micropterus > Micropterus salmoides. The sequence goes on from NW_024044237.1 coordinate 13,533,569, forward strand.
TTATTTCAAAAGTTTTTAACTACTAAATGCAAATGCCATTTGTAGTGCACATATAGGCCTACTGGAGGTTTTGAGTTTCCACATCACACCTGTTTAAGTTTTATGACTGGAAACACATTTTTAACTACATCACGAGTTTCCTTTGATGGTTTCCCATCATGTCTGGTGCCCTTAGGTATTTTGTATGATGGCGATGTATCAGTGTGGTTCTGCTGTGACAATAAGATGAAGCAAAATAACCTGTGTGCGCTATGTATGATGGGGTCTTTTAGGGGTCTGTGCCCAGGAGCCAGTTTTCTCCTAATCCATCCATTTTCACACCAGACTAGTTTTGCATGAAAAACCTGCTAATCTTTACAACGCTGATCATAATTTGTGCCAAACTAAGTAAATGTAAAACATAGTGACATTTGAACCAAGGTCTTACAGTTGTGAGTCATGGACCTGTATTTCATAAAATCCATCATTGCTGCTGTAATATTTTCCTATAGCAGCTCCAGGGAATTGTGATGATAACATGTGAATTCAACTGAAACATTTTCAGAATCAGAATCAGTGGGGGCCCGGGCCTTGTTGATGAGGCTAGCTGTAGACGGGTAGAAGCTGTTTTTGTGGCAAGAGGGGAGAGTCTGAAACAGTTTGTGGCCAGGATGAGAGGCGTCAGCTGCAATCTTTCCTGCTCACCTCAGAGTCCTGGAGGCGTGCAGGTCCTGAAGAGATGGAAGATTGCAGCCAATCACCTTCTCTGCGGAGCGAATGATACGCTGCAGCCTGCCTTTGTCCCTGGCAGTGGCAGCAGCGTACCAGATGGTGATGGAGGTGAGGATAGACTCAGTGATGCCGGTGTAGAAGTGCACCATCATTGTCTTTGGCAGGCTGAACTTCTTCAACTGCCGCAGGAAGTACATCCTCTGCTGGGCCTTCTTGGTGAAGGAGGTGATGTTCAGCTCCCACTTGAGGTCCTGGGAGATGATGGTGCCCAGGAAGCGGAAGGAGTCCACAGTGGTGACAGGGGAGTCACACAGGATGATGGGGGAAGGTGGGGCTGTGCTCTTCCTGAAGTCCACGACCATCTCCACTGTCTTCGGAGCTTTGAGCTCCAGACTGTTCTGGCCGCACCAGGACACCAGATGGTCGATCTCCCACCTGTAGGCGGACTCATCCCCACCAGAGATGAGCCCAATGAGGGTGGTGTCGTCCTCAAACTTCCCCCCTTAAATTAAACAAATTCACATTAAAACTAAAAAGTAGCGGTACAAAATACTCTAAACTTTCTCTTACATTGTTCAGTATCCATTCTGTGTTCTTTAGTTGAGACAGTGAAAGCAATAAGGTCTGGTAAATCTGTGACATCACAGGGGAACTTCGGGTGAGGGGACCACAACGTGCTCATTGTCACTCGTGTACAAGCTAGTGGGTCGTGATATTACTACCCTAACGTGCTGTACTCCCAAGAGGTGTGCGTCAGCGACGCAAATGCAAATAAATAAATAAATTGTAAATGCACTTTGTGTGTTGTCAGAGACCAAACAGTCAGGCAATGAGAAGAACAGGAGTTTTGTTGAAAAATAGGATTTTGTGTCTGTGTTAAAGAGTAGTGTGGCTACTCTTTAAACAGATCGCTAAATGCCTGCTATACTGTTAAGAGGGCATTAATTACAGGTGTGGGGTTTATGTTGCTCTCATTTAAGTTGTACATTAGACAGTATATTCTCACACATTTCTGTTCAGATAATGATAGAAATGTTGTATGATGTACAGTATATGTAACAAGAATTGTACTCATTGTTTTAATTTCTTTGTGTATTGACAGAAACCACACTCAAACACATGCCTTACAGCCCTGCAACATAGCTGTTCTCACTTACAGAAGCTTAACGTTATAGTTTAGCAGGTCGCAATTATGTGTGAACCAGTTCCTGCAATCCAGAGGTCAGTAAAAGTGAGAATGTTATAAAACTAACATTATAACACATGGGGAAGTTAATATAAAACTGTACATTTTCAATTGTGGCACAATATAGTCAATGGGGTGCTCTAATAGGACTGGAAAGAGGCCTGTCAGCCACCCACAGGGCATGTGGCCAAGTACCAGCTCACCATGGCAACAGCTGATCCCACAGAGGAGAAATTAAACCAACAGCATGTATTTATCAAGATTCAGTCAAGTTCAACTTGCCACTGTAATAGCAATTTTCCTTTACTGAGTCTTCTGAAATAAAGAGTTCAATCCAGACATCTTTAAGGGTTTCATTCTTTACAAAGGGTCAGACAAACATACAGAGGGCAACCAGTCTGCAGAATGTAAGACAAAGAGCCAGTGAAGCAACAGGTTACTTATATATATATATATAAATAAGATTATCATGCAGCTGTCCAAGGAAGGAAGGGAGTAGGAACCAATTGTCCTTTCAAGGCCTATCAAGGACAGTCAGATAAGAAACCCACTAACGTGCTACTTTCCCATTTGAACTGCCTTCACCTAGCTGCAACATAAGAAAAGTATCAAACACCACACAGTGTAACATAAGCCTATTCTGGCCTATTAGAGTAAGGCATATAAAGCTAAAAAAAAACAAATTTCCATCACACCAATGTTTTAATAATTAGTTTCTTATATCATTTTTCTCAGAGGTCTCAATGAATGTTGTTTATTAATGTTCACAGTAGGTTAAACACCAGGCATGCTCAGGGTGGCAGACACACACAGAGACCCAGTCAACTGTGTTTGCTTTATGTTTGGCAGATTGTCTTAATTAGGGGAAATGAATGTGAATGGAGAACAATATTTAGTCACGTATGACTACTACCAGCACTACCATTGCACAAACAAACGTGGTTCCTCGTTTGTGTGCATGTTGTGATACCTAAAGTGATCTAACTTTCCACATCTGATCAAATGTTGCCAATCCCTTTTTTTTAATGTTGCCATTCATTATGTCTATTGTTGTGTACGCCGTTACGTCAGCGTCATCGCAACCAGCTGTGCGCCCCTCCGACCCCTCCTCCTCGCTAGAGGAGGCAGTTTATCCTGAGGGAGAAGTGGACAGACATCCACAGTTAGCGGTCACCGTGTCGTGAAAGGACGGCATGATGTGGCCCTTCGTACCACTGCTGCTGCTGCTCGGTCTGCTGCGACCCTGCACCGCCGGAGGTTCTTTCACACAGGTACCTGTTGGTGTCCACACACACACAACGCTTTCACAGCGTGGTGACAGGTAGATAGAAAAGACAGACGCGACGACCTGAAATCAGATGACATCACTGTTTTCTAATAATTCACCGTCTGCGCCGTCTTAAACCTAATTAGACGGTATCAGGAGAAAGTGGTAGCCTATTTGTTTGAATATATGATGTAACCTACAAAGTGAGAAGTTGTAGGCTGGATGCTGGCTTTAGCCTATATTTTTTTCATCATTTGACTTAAAATGTTTAAAGCAGATTGGTAGAAAAACACGATGGTATTTTGCATGCAATTTAGCAGCACCTCTAGTCTCTCATAACCTCTGATGACCAGTTTTAACAAAAGTTTTGGCATGTTATCAGGATTTTCTAGAAACTCCTGATTAAGTGGTCCCGTTTCTTTGCACCTGCAAATGTGGGCATTGATGACTTGTGCCCTGCTCATGTTTCTTCATTACCATACGTCTTCCTATAGTTTACTGCTAATTGGTATTCAAACTAATGGACTCACTACAATGACTTGTGTTGCAGTGTTGGCAACACAATCAAACCTAACAGAAAGTCGATAATTTAATCTACATTTAAGGGTGGTTAAAACAACAACCTGTTAAGTGCATCCCCTGCAACACAAGTGTTAAATGAAGGCACATGCTGACTTCTAATTGTCCAGTGGTTTACCTGCTTGTACAAATTACATATCAAGCAGACATTCTCCTCTTGCTCTGTTGACACTGGTCGTGTGTGGGTAGTCAGTAGTCTAGCATACATAACAGCAACAACAAAAACAGAGGTTAAAGTGTTGCAGCATCCCATATTTGTTTAAAGCTTTAGCCACCCTTTGGTAAATAAACTCTTGATATTTGCACTGGAAATAGGTCAGACTGCAAAGACAGGTCACTTGCTTGGTTGATCTTAAGGGCCTTTTAAACAGTTCTTCAGACTTAATCTACAGATTATTTTTTTGATTAATTTAGTGTTCAACTTCCCAGAGCCAAAAGTGACACATTCAAGTATCTATTTTTTTTAACCAATGCTTCAAAACTCAATGAAGATTAATTTACTTGTATAATAAAAGCAGCTTCTCCACATTTGAGAAGCTGGTATTGGCAAATGTTTGGCATTTGTGCTTGAAAATTATTCATAATTGTTTTTTCTTTCTTTGATTAATCGACTAATTGATCTAGACTCAATTTAGAGTTCATTATCTAATATACATACAGTCACATATAATCATCTTTTTAATATTTCCCATGAAATGGAAAAGCATATTTGTCACGGGGACTGTTTTATTTTTTATTTTATTATTAATTACTCACTCACTTATTCATAAATCTGTAGCGGCACATCCAACCAACATCCAAGTTTGTGGCTAATGTTTAAGCAGCAATATCTTGTTTGTTTTGAAAAATGTCCAAAGTGAATGACTCATCATTAAACGGAGTGGGTGACTAAAAAGTTACAAAACCCACCACCTAATCAAACATGTGAATGAAATGAGGGAGGTCAAATCCATGTTAAGGCCCACTATTGGCTAGCAAATGGGTGGTGTAAAAGTCCTGTAGGATAAGTCCATGTAAAAGGCATTGCCATTTTTGCATGCAAAAATACTACAGTAAATAAATGCTGATGTGTCAGCTGTTGGCTAGAAGAAACCAATATATGCTTTGACCTGTGTCTTTACCCCGCAGCATTGTGAGAAAACAGACGGCACAATTTACAAATACCAGGCAAGGACTCTTAACGGGAGTCACACTGTGAACTTCAGTGACTACGCGGGCAAGAGTGTCCTCTTCATCAACGTGGCCACGTACTGAGGATACACCTTTCAGTACACGGGTAAGAAAAAGCACCACAGGCATCGTTGTTTTGTGTTGCACTATTATTACAAGAAATAAAAAACACCTGATGAAATTTGAGCTTCTTCTTTCTCTTTCTATTATCAGAACTGAATGCACTACACGAGGAGATGAAACCACTCGGACTCACGATTCTCGCCTTTCCCACCAACCAATTCGGAAAACAGGAACCAGGGCAAAAACATGAAATTCTGCCAGGTTTAAAGTGAGAACTGTTTCTCTCTAAGTGCAAATCAAAATCAGCCACAACTCCCTGAATGAAAACACTAAAAAGTCAACAAATTAAACAATCACGTCAAAGCCACATAAATGCAGTAACCCTTTAAAGGGTCTTATAATGCAAGAACACGAGGCTGGATTTTATTTTATTTTTTTCTTCTTCAGCCTGTAGAAGACGTGAAAACATGAGAATCCCCTAACTATGACTCACAAGCTTCCCACAAGACACTATGGATACTAAGGCTCTGTAACGTAAGAACCTTCAAAGCTGGATGTAGAGAGGAATTTGCAATCTTGGCAAATCCTCTTCTTCTCAATCAACAAAGCTTCATTTAATCAGGGAAAACATCCTTTGGCAATAAGATCAGTTTCTTAGTGGCCTCTCGAACACTCGTAGAATTTATGTCTCAGGTTCTCATCTTGTATCCATAGCAAAGCCACTGCAGTAGACTGTGTGGTTTCAATCTCAGTGCTCAGAGACACGTCCGCTGATAAGCTGCCTTCTTTCTGGATTCCAGGCATGTTAGACCAGGCAATGGATTTGTTCCAAACTTCCTGCTGTTTGAGAAAGGTGATGTGAATGGAAAAGACGAGCAAGAGGTTTTCACTTTCCTTAAGGTACGTTGCGGTGTGTGTGATTTTATTTTTTTAATATGTTTATTCTACAGAGGTAGCCTGTTCTTTTACAGTAGTTTAATCCATGTGTGTTACTAATGCAGTTTTCCAGCTATGCACAAATTTCTTCAGACCAAATTTCAAACCTCATTACACTGACCTGACAAGTCACTCCCTTTTTTACTGAATAGTGCATAACATGTGCTCGCACCCAACACACACAGCCAAACCCAATATGAGGTACTTTCAAAATTTAAACCGCTATTAATAGCAGTTTGATTTATGCGCCACAGAAAAGTGGTCTCACAAGGTTTCCTGTAATGGAGATGATGATTTTAACTAAACAGATGTGTTGCAGATCCAAGTGGACCCATGCGGATCTTTCTAAAGGTGGAGGTCGTTCACTTGACAGTCCAGATGTTTCACTCATTATAATCCTGTGCTTTTTGCCATACAGAACTCCTGCCCTCCAGTTGGAAACGACTTTGGTGACCCCAACAACAGGTTGTTCTGGGGGCCTCTGAAGATCAACGACATCAAGTGGAACTTTGAAAAGTTTCTGGTGGGACCAGACGGGAAGCCGGTGATGAGGTGGCACCCAAGTGTCAACGTTTCTCAAGTCCGAGCTTACATTCACAAATACCTGCTCAAACAATACACACACGATTAGATCTGATTCGTCATACAGTATTGTCCATCTAATGAAGTAATAGTAACGAGACGATGTGAGAAGTAGAGCTATGGTAGAATTGAGTAATGTTAACAGTTTCTGGTACATGAAGATGGCATTTTGAATGAAGAGGAGGCTTGAAAACAGGACCTCTGTGGTGCCTCTTCGGAGTCTGGGGTTCAGGACAGTCCTTCAGTGCATTCAGGCTGCCCTGCAATCACTCAGCATCATGCAATCTTCTCATCTCCAGGACCTGTTTGCCATTACAGCCTGAATGTTAATTACTTCCAATAAATCATGGCGAACATGTGGATGTGCAGACCTTTCTTTGCAAGAAACGACCGTTATACTGTGGTTGTCATGCCATTAGAGAGAGAACATGATGCAGCATATTTGTTGACCCTTGAGATTTCTCTCCTGCAATACAAATGCGCAAAATATGAGCATGAATAAGCAGGGTGAGATGCTAATAGACATTTAGAATATTTATTAAGCCAGTCAAATACAAAAAGTCTCACATGTGCTTTTGCCTACAGCAAAAAAGTAAAAGGGCTACAAACCAAGAAAATACAACTGCCAGTAATTACAGCGTACCAAAGTGCAATTCTGCTAACTTCTCATTTCAACTCACCCATCTGGATTTTGTTCCCACTAACTTAACGGTTTGATAAAACAGAGCCAATTTGCAATTCATCTGCACATATTTTGAAGTCCTTCATCAGACTACATGATTAACACTATACAAAGTAAACTTTCATAGGTCTTCAGGTAAAACAGTGGTTTATTTCAGATTGGATTGGTCTTTGAAAAAAGTAACATAATCTCGTGGTGTGGAGTCTGTGCCTGTTATCAGGGATCCTGACTTTGTTATAGCATTTTGCAGGTTGGTTGGCACGGCCTGGATTGCTGGTTGGTGAAGTGGGCAAAGAGCAAAGCCAGAATTCCTGGCAAGTTTTCCTTTGAGGAGTGGCTGTACTGCTCTAACAATAGATCTAGGGACTCCCAAATACTGATGACAATCTTCCTGTTTCTGTTGCTTGAACAGAATTTGAATGTTTCAGTAATAGGCGTGATAGCTGCACTGATTACAACTCAAGTTATCATGAAATAAGATTAAGAGGAAAAATGTCATCGCTGATGCCTAAAAGGTTTTGGTGCTGTAACTTCTAGATACTATGTGTTGGGGCTGAACTGGGCAATCGGACAGGATGCAGTAAGATGAGTATGAATATCGGGATGAGTGGTCAAATCATCAAATCAATTGTGGTCAAGTAGAAGTGTTGTGTTTAATGAGATTAGGTCCATCATCATGGGGAAAAAAAAAAAAAAAAAAAGACTGTATGTACTGTGCATGTGTATTGGGTGTCTGATACAAACATACAATGTCAATAGCTACAATATATTTGGATTACACTAACAACATAGAAAGAACAGCATTACTAAAGACAATGATTTACACTTAAGTCAATGCAACTATCAAAACAGCAGGTTATAAATAAATTATCACAATCATGTTTTTTGGTATGATACCATCAAAATTCATTTCCCGAAATTTTTGTATTTCAACAACCACTTTTGAACAGTTACACATATGGGACAGGTCTATAACATCGATGGCACTGAAGAAATCTTCAAAAATCAATTAACATTCACATTGTAAATTCTATGATTCAATGTACCTATATAATCATTCATTGTTGGAATGAGTATATGTAGTCTTAGTCATATTGGGGAATGGCTTCTTGTAACCCTACAAGTAACAAACTAAGTGTCAAGTTGTTACATATTTGCAGAGAGACAAATCACATAGGTATATTTTTCTGGAACAAAAACAAAAACCATGTTAATCATTCCAACCTATTTAACAAATGACTTCAGTTCCTGATAATAAAAAAAAAATAATAATAATCCAAATAATATTTCATGTATATATTCAGAATAGCGAAGTGTTTCACAAATAGCCTTATAAAACGCAAGTATAAACAACATTACAATAGGATATCTACAGTTCAGTAGGAAAATTATAGATCAAATCACACCTCGTCAACTCAAAAACAAACTGATTTCATGCTACTACCCAGACTCCATTAGGTGGGTACGGTGATGCTTTAGTGCTTTCCAGGGTCAATGTTCTGTCGCTCCCTTTTTCCAAATCCTGCTCCTGCTGCTGCGGCTGCTGCGGCCTGATCTGCAGACACACAAAAGGAACAAGACTTCATGATCTTCATCGCCACAGACTTTGCTGCTACACACTTTTCCTTCAAAATGAATCCAGCAAACATTTAGCCAACTGTGGGGCGTAATCTAGCAATTCAGAAAATATTCAGACTGCCTGAAAATGACAATGTCTTTTTTTAAATCATCAACAAAACTTAAGAAAAGACCAAAACCACAATGGACACACACACTACTAACAAGTACTGCCTCCTCAAAACTTACTGCTCTCCTCTATAGAACCAACTGCTGTCCAATAACTATTTAAAAACACATAACCAGCCACTCCATTGTACTGGGTGACACTCCTTCATTACCATGTATATAGTACTTTATTTTTAGTCAGTTCTATATCCACCATCCTAATATATTCTCAATGCACGTATTATTCCACTACTACAAATGCATAGTTAGGTTTTTCTTGATTGCATTTTGTTGACAATAAGGGGAAAATACAGAGCAGCCCCATTCTTATCCTTTGCGCAATAAAAACAGTGTACAAAAAAAGTGATTTATTTATTTATTACCATAAAAATATAAGATTGTACTTGGCTGGCTTGTAACATGCGATTCATGCTTTTATCTCAACTCGTCTGGACTACTGTAATGCACTTTACATTGGCGTTAACAAAACCCCTCTCTCACGCTTACAGTTAGTACAAAACTCGGCCGCTCGTCTTTTAACTGGAACTCGCAAGCATGAACACATTACACCAGTGCTGGCCTCGCTTCACTGGCTCCCGGTCCATTTTAGAATACATTTTAAGATCTTATCGTTTGTTTTTAAGTCACTGAATGGGTTGGCACCTCACTACATCTCACACCTCTTACAAGTCTACACCCCCCCCCACGGTCACCTAGGTCTACTGACCAACTTCGGCTGGTCGCTCCAAAAACCAGGTTAAAAACCAGGGGCGACCGTGCTTTTTCAGCAGCAGCCCCTAAATTGAGGAATGAGCAACCTCCACAGATCCAATTGGCCCCAACCCTCGAATATTTTAAATCCCGTCTTAAAACCCACTTGTATTCCCTGGCTTTTAACCCAGCATGAGAGCTGTGTAGCCTTGTTGTTTTATGTGTTTGTTTTATTTCTTGTTCAGCACTTTGTAAACCTTTGTTTTTTTAAATGTGCTATATAAATAAAATTGATTGGATTGGCTGTACCATACCTGCATTCTCTGGTGGTGGTCTTGAGCTCTCTCCTACTGCTCTGGCCCCTCTGGGCTGCGGGAATGACGACTGCCAAGGAAAACCCTGAAGAGAAAGCAACACCATAAGCTCAATTCACTAAATATACTCATTCATCACAACAAGCAGCCCTCAGGTCTTTGCCATAACCTAACAATCGTTATATGTAAGCATGGCTAGGTTGAGCTTCAGTTAGACCTAATTACATCTGCTTGTTCCTCCAGAAAGATAAAAAGGGCGTAGAGGCAAGAGAAAGAAAAGCCTCAGTGAACATGAGTCACTCCAGAGACAGAGACATAGGGGCCTTAGAGGACCCTTACCGGGGTAACAGGCTGGAAGTCTCGTACAGGGGGCGGTGCTGCGGCGGCTGCGGCTGCTGCTGCTGCTGCTGCTGCTGTGGCACCTGCTGCATTGGGCATCCGGGGAGGGAAGTGTACGGGCCAGCCCTCAAGGCCCTGCGGTCCCACCTGCACAAAGGGACCACAGTAGGGAGGGCTCAGCGGGCCGTTCACTGAGCCTGACGTGGGGTCTGAGGTACGTCTTTCCTGCTGCTGCCCCTACGAGGGATCACAAGTACACACGTGATCCCCAATCAGTGTACGGCTGCTACTCTCAGTGAGCGTGACCTTCAACCCTCCTGTAGCTGACTCCCACTGAGGAGTGTAAATATTCCACCTGTTGCTCCCGACTACACTGACAAACAACCTAGCTGGAGTGAGGCTCTTGTCCTGGAGTATTGATTTGTCCAGTATGAACTTAGGATAGTCAACATCTGTGTGACTGCTTTCTGTCACAAGGGGGCGCTACACTGCAAGGTTTACCCCAATTCATATCCTCCTGGTGATGCATCTCAAAGGCTTGAACAGCAACTTTCAGTGAATGCCTTGGCCCTAATTTAATCTACCTGGCCAGAATGACCACACATATCACCTATCCAGGCAGGCGGCACCATTTCATTCAAAATATCAGCATGTCTGCGACACTGCCAGACTCAGACCTCAGCTGCAGCCAGTACCTGTTTGTGATGCTGCATCTGCAGTCTCTCCAGCTTACATCTCTCTGTGCGTTCTCTCTGACACTCGTTCTGCGCCTGATGAAGCTGAATCACAAATACAAAATTAAAAAAATCCCGCATTAGAGAGCAGTTTACTTATCATTTCTATTCAGTGCAAGACACAACAGCATTCTTACTTGTGCCCCATACAGGAGAATATACTGTAAACACACTTCTTACCTGGTTGGTCAAATTAGTAATCTGACCCTGGAGTCTCTCAACTTGCCGCCTCAAGTCCTCCTTTTCCTCATTCATTCGCTCTCTGTCACTCCTTTCTTTTCTGAAGTCTTCTTCAAAAATCTTCACCTGAAGTACAAAAGCACCCATTTGAATGCAGTTTAGGAAATGCATGTATAATTGCAATACAACTGTGTATGTGTGTGTATTTTTTGCTGCATGTCTGACCTGTTCCTTTAGTACAGCAATTTGAGTAAGCAGTTCCTGTTTCTTCAGGTTACTGGCTGCATCGGCAAAGTTACCCTGGCCAGGTGGTTGTTGGGAAGAGGATGGGGCGTGCAGATTTAAGGCTTCCTCTAAAGCCTGAAATAATAAAAAACCAAAATAAAAATTTACACAGAAACAAATGTCTGTTCTTCATCTCTCTCTCTTTCTGCATCTCTTGCACTCTCACCCTGTTGAGGCGTTGGATCTCCTTCTCCTGGTACTCCCTCTGTTTGCTCAAGGGCAGCAGCTGATCCTGCAGGTAGCGAATCTTCTGCTTCAGCTCAGTGGTCTCAGAGTTTAGGCACTCTTTCTCCCCCTGAAACATACACACCCAAATACACTGAACACCTTTCTTAGAGTATCCTTTAACATGTCATTTTGGGTTTTGTGTCCTGGTTTTGAAATGTTAGGCCAGTTTCACCTGGGCTTTGTGTCTTTGTATTCTCACCTGTACATTTTCAATCTTGGACTTGGCCAGCAGCAGCTTCTTGTCGTAGTCACGCTGCCTCTGCTCTCGCTCTGCCTCCAGCTCAAGCACAGTTTTCTGGGACTCAGCCAGCCGTTGTCTGAGGTCTGTGATCTGAGGTATAATGTAAAGCAATTTCACTGAGGACCGCCATTCAGTGAATCCACTAATCACTGCGGTAAGGTACGGTTCTCATAAACACAAAAAATAAATAAATAAAAAATAAAAAAAAACCACTGTGATGCAGTGATAACACTGATAAACATCAGCTGTCGCTTGTATCAGGATACAGCCTTAGAAACATGTTAGAAATGTTTGTTATCAAATTATAAACTAAGCCACAGCAACAAGTACACACTTGCAAACACACGCAGTTCTGTTTTTGTGTAAAATATGAACGAACTTTAGTGACGCAAATGGATGTATCTAGGGTTCTGCGGTTTAAACCCAAGGTTGCATGGTGTCCCTGTCTCAACAAAGTGTGTTCATGAATGTGGGTGTGCAGAAGCGTAGGTGTGTGAGTATGAGTGTGAGAGTGTGTACATATGTGTGTCTCTGCTGCCCTTTGACTGCACCTCAGCAGGAAGTCGGCGGGTACCAGAGAGGTGAGGGGAATTCTTACTGAGGTGTGACAGGCCTTGTGGTAAAGTATGCTCTCAGATAGCGAGCTATTGCAAGATTGCACCTTTTCCACTGGACAAGCATATAGACACACACACACACACACACACACACACACACACACACACACACAGAGTCCAGAGTTCCTTAAAAATATTTCCAAATTACAAATTTCCATTGACATAATTCAAAATGAGACCATTGGTGTCACAATGCTACAACCATTACATTTTAAGCCTGCTGGCAAGAAAATATTGTTTTATTTGCAATTTTAATTCAGTAATGCCATTTAATTTTTTTGGCCCAGTTTATCCTTGTTTGGGAAAACTGTTAAAACTTGAAACTAAATTCAACTATCATTTTCAAAATGGTTTACAACTGGTAACAAAATAGGAACAGTGGAAGACACAGCTGAAAGTTAATTCTGTACCTAAGGCAACAGATATATAGTCTATTCTAAGCACATACATTATTTATTTGAGTACGGTAACATTTTAATGAAAAATTCAGGACAACCCTGGCATGAGGAAAAAGTCTTCGTTTTTCAAATGTTTGGGGGAGAAAAAAACAAAAAAAAAACAGACAAAAATAGGATTGACTGAACTGATGCAATTTTATAAAACTGAACAGAATGAGTTTTTAGTTTTAGTTTTTAAGTGAGCATTTCAAAAGGAGTGTAAGAGTAATTTGTTTTGAAATTTTTAAAAGTAAGTATTAGTTCTCCTTTAACAGCTCTACATCAGCAGAGGACACAGTGATGTCTTCCCACACCCTTCAAAACAGCTGTAAAGTCATTACTGTACCTTCTGTTCAAACTGTGACTTCATGGAGTTCCACTGAATGTCCCACTGCTTGTTCACCTCCAGTACCTGTAAACAGCACCAGAAAGTGAAACAAATGACACTGAACATATAGGAAACAAAATACACAGAGACTTTCCCCAATGGCAAAAGAGGATGAGCAGTTAAGGCTTAAAAAAAAAAAAAAAGACTCACATCCTTTCTCTGCTTCTCCAAAAGCTTGATCTTCTTTTCATACACCTCTACATCACAAGGTTTAGTTGGGGTTTTCTCTGCAGCTTTTCCACTCTGGGGGCACACAAAACATTCCTAAATCCACAGCATTCCTCCATTACCAACAATACAATGTATGAGTTTATAAGAGGGAAGGTTTTTAAGTCATAGATTTATTGAGAAAACCTTTATTTATGCATTTCTTAAACAGAAAATTAAGTTTAAAGCAAACATTTATTTGGCATGTAAGTGAGACTGATTTATTTATATGAAGCGAAGTTGTAATGTGCGAAAAAAAACTATTACCTTCTGCGGTGTGGCAGCCTCCATCTTAGATCTTACAGCAACTGATTCCTCCTTCGCAGGCTCCTCTTTGTCCTCTTGAGCATCGGTGTCAGATGGCGCCGCAGATGATGCTGCCGCCGCTGCCGCTCCTGTGACCAGCTCCTTAAGCTTCTGATTCTCCTGTCTGAATCAGCCAGAAAATGAAAACGATAGTATTCTTGTCCATTCCCAGAATTTGTTGGTACAGCTTCAGGATGTCCTTTGGGAAGAACCTACACTACCCGCTGAGTGCAATGACGCCAACAGAAAGCAGTGGCATAATCCCCCCCAAAAGTGAAAGCCCGGTCAATTGTCCAAATCCATGTCAAAGTAAAAACTGTGTCATCAAAACAATAATGGGAGGCTGATTTGCACTGCATTCTAAAAAAGGTCATGAGAAACTAAATTCAGAGGGTGTTCGTATTGTTTAGTTATTTGTAGGGAATATACTGCAGCTCTCACAACTTGTTCTTTTTTGACCTTACTAACAATAATGTTTCCAGCAGAAGCAACACAAAGCCCAGTCACATCAAAAGATAAGGAAAAACATTACCTCAGCTGTTCTAAATCTCGATTCCTGATATGATGATCCTCTTCCATTTTCTTTCGAAGCTCATTATTCTCCTGTCTGAGCTGCTCACAGAGAGTCTATAGAAACACACAATAACTAGCATCATTCTGTATAATGATAAACATTTTACACCACCATCGAAACAGCTGGAAGTAACTTCTTTTAACACACTGGTACAAAGCAAAATGTACTACGAGTTAAAATTCTGTTGGAATAATGTAGCTGAGCAGTTTATTGATGACATAACCCTCCCCTTTATGGCACAAAATTATGTGTTTTTCAGTCACATGGCGCTATATTTAAATTTTTCAATCCACAAACAAACAGTCAGCCATGACTTTTTGTCAATTTATCTGAAAGAGTTTAAAACGAGTTAAATTAAACTCAACTGAAAATATGAAGACTAAGTCACTGCAAATACTGCTTTATGTTTGTATATTAAAATTAGGCTGTAATGGGTTTCAGAATGATGGTGATGTACTTCCACTGTGACCGGCTACAAATACACAACCCCCTTGGAAATTGTGATTGAGTTATACTGTTACTCTACTTTTGTTGCAAAGCACTTTGTAACATTGTTTGGAAATGTGCTACAGCAATAAAGTCATTACAGTTAAAATCGTGTTTTAAAGAGGAACGCTCCTGTTGTGTGTCAGTAGTAGTAGTTGTTTATGTTAAGTTTCCAGCCCACACGGACAACTGGAACTGCAGTAGTACAACAACATCAGAAAATAATATAAACTTCTTACTTATATCATTACACTACAAACAAAAGAACTTTGTCCTCTTTTCTCGCTCTACAAATAACATCTGCCACAAATGACTATTTTCCTAATATAAATTATAATTCAATCGATCAATCTAAGAAGCGTGATGGTTGCTTTTGCATTATTTACTTTTGTTATGAAGTTGTTGTGTCACATACCTGTAAGAGGGAGGTCCTCTGTTCATTCTTTTGGACCTTCGAGGAAAGATGGTGAAACTCCACAGCCATGCGTCCGAGATGGGCTAATAGCTGGTTCGGATTGGACTCCTCTGCGAAAATGCTGAAGGAGCTCTCTAGTCTCTTCAGCTGGCTCGCTAGCTCGATGTTCTCCTGAGGCAGGACGGGGATTACGCCTGCCATTGACCCGGCCTGAAGATACCCACACAAGGTGAACAGTCAGTCAGCCGTTCCTCTAAAGCGGACTCAGTGTGTGAGCTAACAATTACATTTGTATTTCAAACAGCACCAACTGAAAGATCAACATACTGTGAATCATCACGCTGCCTTTTCTATAAAAAGCAGCAGCTGATATATCTCAAAAGACAAACCAGTTTGTCCTGTTGACTTTATATTTAATTCTCACAGCCTACAACTGATTCATTTCAAACAGACAAACCAGTTTGTCCTTTTGGATTCAAGTTAGGCCTCACAGAATACAGCCAGTTGTTGTTATACATTTACCAAAAATATTCTGTTACGGTGTGGAAACAGTTTCAAAATAGGCTATATAACTTTACAATATACGACAAGCTAGGAGATAACATTAGTTTTGAGAGGCGTGCCTGAAATATTCTGGCATGATGTCCTATTAACACATCCCCTAGGATGTGGTGTGTGAATGAATCAGTGGTGTAAATCTAGTCAGTAATAATCCTGGACTTTCCCCTGGCTGACTCAGGCTGGATCTACCAGTATTGAGTTTGTTGGTGAGTCACCGCACCAAGGATATGTTCCTAGTATTGTGGAAATGGCTATAAAAGAGGAAAGGTTGAACTTACAATTACACAAATGAATTACTTTTAGGAATTAGCCCCAGGAGCATTGTGATATTCTAAACATACTAAATTGTTTGTTAAAATTAAAGATTTGTTGGAACTACAAAAATGTGAGGTCCTTATTTTTTATAAAAAATAAAACATCTAGTACATACAGTCAAAGCATCTGCGGTCTTCCCATCCATGTTCACAACCTCAAACTCTGATGAGGCTTCCTGGAAAGACCAAAAAGTAAGTAGGACCGTGCATGACGTACATGCAGTGTCCATACCTTAAATTGTTAAGAATAAAGTAAACAGCTCTCCAGTGGAGAGTACGCAGATGTCAGTCTATGCCCTTATTATGTCTGTATCTAATGTTATTTATCATTCTACAACCATTACAGAGTTGCTTCTGCCTGTACCAAAAGCTCTCGCACACACACAGTACAAATTACTTACATTGGGCTTCTCAGGCTGAAGGGTCTTCCCTAAACAGCTTGCTTGCTCCTCCTTCTGCTCTGCAGTGGAGTGTAAACAGGGTTTACCTGAAACAAGGCATACCAATAACAAGGTTAATGAAAGTTATAGTAAAGATGAACAGCAGGCGATATGGTTACAACAATCTTCAGAGCAATAATCCACAAATATGTCTACAAAGATAGATAAGATAAATTACAGTCTGTGAGACCTACTTTGTGTCTCAGTTTGAACAGGCCCTCCCATACACAGACTGGCAGCAAAACTGGACGACTTGAGGGCCTCATTGTCTCTCACAAGTTCCTCCACTCGCTGTCGAAGCCTCGACGCCTCTGATTGAGACTCTTCCAGCAAATCACCTGCAAGTTTCAAAGAGATCTTGTCTCTGTCCAGCAGCACTTCACTTGAATTTCACTTGGTCTAACTTTTTCAACAAATACCGTTAAGGCTAGATCTGCCAGCATACATCATCACATAGGATATGATAGAAGTTCAGTGAGAAATTCCACACAAATAGCAACACTCCTTTGGTGAGTCACAAAAGGTGCAATCAGGTCATTCACATCACTGGCATGCAAACAAATTGCCAATGAAGATCATCAGGTTTTACTAGATTCCACCTCATTTGAATGAATGTTTCCTTCATGCATTTGTATAATGTTTTGGAAATTAAGAGATTTAATAGATTATGGAAGACATCATATGATGGAAAAATACATTCCTCCGGTGTTAAGACACACAACAGATGTTTAATGCCAAAAAGCAGCTCTATCCACCGCCTTGAGGTAACCATTCTCTTTAGGAACCTACCTAAGCTCTTAAGTCCTTTCATCCGCTCCCTCAGTATGCTGTTCTCCTCCAGTAGCTGTCGATAGCTACTTCCCCCTCCGGCCTCATCCCTGGCCTTAACCTCACTCCCACCTGGATCATAGATGCGGTACGGGCCTTTCCCTTCCATCGCCGTGATTAATTCCTAGACATGGTCCTCCAAACTGTGAATAAGGAGACATGAACTGTTATTTTCAACATAATTAAAACACACGCAAAGCACTGGAAAATACTCAGTGGAGTAGCAGACCTTTACAGAAAACAAAAAGTGGTTTTGTAAAGCATATTAAAAACACAGAGGACTGACCACTTGTGTCTACAATGGTCCTCCACCCTTTGCAATATGAGAAGCAAGTTGAAAAACGTGTTTTTGCACTGCAACCAGTAACATATGAATCTAAGTTTAAAGTGTACTACCCATTGAGGAAAAATTAAAGTATACCATACAGTGTAAGAGCAACTTCAAAGGTCGACACCTAACATGCAGAGGGAGGAAACAGATGAACAGAAGCATTGGCTGTACAGTAGGAGGGAAAATGACTTACTAAACTAGAAAGCCCCTTGAACCACAACGTATTGTATAACAACCACTCAGAAATATAACATGTGTTTCTCTTAATTCTTGACTGCGGATTAAATAAATACCACCCACTCAGACATGCTACTGTATGTAACGTTACTGCAAGTTAACCAACTAGAAAGAGCCGTTTCTAGCCTTCTAATTTAGAGCAGGATGACTGTAAACTATCGGTGAAGCAAGATGAACAAAATACAGACAAACACACAGCTTTGAGAGGATAAAAGCAGCAACTACATCACCATAATGCTACCCTGCCAGAGTGACACATATGGCAGCAATGTGCTAACGTTTGTAATGGGTAAATATGACAACCACAACGTTCATATCCTGAGAAAAAAGACACAAGAGTAGAGGAAAACACTAACCGTTACGTGAATCCTGCTAACAAACATCTACCCAGTGGACGAGAGTCAAATACAGCACAATCTAGTTAATGATAGCTACCTTGATTGGCTGAAGAAGGCTAATATTAGTTTTCGCTGTTGTCATGCAAATTGCTAGCAACATCCTCGTTAGCTCTCGGCTAGCTAACACTAGATGACAGTGCGGGACAGGAAGCGACTATGTCCTCTTTTTTACCCACTAAAGATACTTTTATCGATGCAGTAAGTCCGTCGGAAAGCGAAGTTAAACGACAAACCAAAGAACAAAGAGGTGTCTTTTGTCTGGATACCTTTCAGCTCGCAGTGGCCTCACGTCTCTCTGCCCAGACATCTATTGCGGAAGTGGTCTTCTGGTCTGTGCTGTAACCTGGGAAATTCCACCTCGCAACGTTTGATGTAAACAGCGATGATTGACAGTCCCGCCGACCAATCAGGGCCCAGCTCTCTGTCAGCGGGGCACCAATCGGAGCCAACGACAGTAATGTAAACACTCGTTGGAGATTTACCAGCGTTAACAAACTTGCTCACATGATTTATATGTATACTGAAACGTATATGTAGCAAACATGGCTCATATGACACAATGGCACAAAGGTGAGTAAAACTGATCATCTAAAACAGCCTGATTTTCTCTTGAGTCATAATGATTTCAATTAAACAAAGTCTTAATCTTCTTGGAACTCATCCCCCATAGCCCAGGGACAAACCCCATCATTCTCACTGAATGACTTTTGTCTTCATTGATACATTTAAACTAGGGGCTGGTGGGGTTTTCTGTGATTGCATCACATATTTCCTCTGAAGTCGGGGAGCAATAAGACCTACTTCACCACGGAGCTTTTTATGTCTTATTTGGTATAAGAGCTGAGAGATGTAATGTTCACAATATTGTGATCAGGGCCGCAACAAATTATTATTGTATTGATTAATCTGACGATTCGTTCTCTTGACCAATTAATTGTTCAGTCTATGGAATATGAAAAAAATCATTATAATAAAATGCCCATCAAAATTTTAAAGCTGTAGTTGACATATTCAAACAGCTGGCTTTGTCCAGCAAACAAACCCCAAGTCAAACAGTTAATAGAATAGAAGTGATACACAGCAAAACACTCAATATTGCTCCTGAAAAATGACTTAAACGAGTAGCTAATCAGACTAAGTGATTAATCAACTAATCATGTCAGCCCTGATTGTGACACATTAATATCACCTGGAATTTTGGGAACTGTATAGTAATACCACAAACAAGTTTAAATGAAATGTTTTCCTGGTCTTAAAGTCAAATTATGTTATGTCAGTCATAGGTTAAGATGTGTTTGTTGAGGAGCACTGTGCCACATAGAGTAATATCTATGTTTGACTAAATTGTCAACTGACTGACCAAATATGAATAATTTAGAGCAATAGTGACATCTTGTGGGAATTAACAAGCAGGTAATCTGCTGTCATATTTCTTCCTCGGGGACAAAAACCGTCCCTTCGTTAAGTGGAAGGACCTTCTGATGCAATTCACCTTTGTCACTGTGTGCAATTAGACTGAACCGTCCTTGGTAATGCCAATTGCATGTTTTGTTGGCTCTATAATGGGTCAAAATTATGAAATTAACTACCAAATAGTCTTATATGAATCACAATTGAAAACATTTCACTGCTTGTCCACAAAGACGAAGAAGACAAACACCCTCCATAATTATTTTAGATTTCAGAGCATCAGCCTTGGAGGTCTTAACGGGAAAGCATGCTGTATAAACACAGGAAACACTAAGTTTGCCAAAAAATTTACACTAGGTCTGTATATGGCGTGATTTATGGTAATGTTAAACTAGTGAGAATCACACATTTGTTTTGTCTTTGAGTAGCCACCATTATTACTTCCTATAATGCAGAAAGTGCACAGTAATGGCATACACCATTAATAGCTTTCATGAAAATGGTCATCTTCCTTAAATAGTTCCCTCAACAGTTAAGAATTTCAAATAGGATTTCACTATACTACTCATTTGACTCTTTGACTTATCCTCCCTAAATGAATGGAAATCAAACTGTAAAGAAAGAGAATAAGCAAATTAGTGATAAAACAGGAGAGGGTGGGTAGACAGCCTGTGAGTATCTAAACTCTGTGTGTGTGTGTGTGTGTGTGTGTGTGTGTGTGTGTGTGTGTGTGTGTGTGTGTGTGTGTGTGATGTTTCAAATAACTATACACCTTATTTAAAAATCCTCCTCATACTTCAAAATGCAGCTCAAACTGCTTTGGATTCAATTGAAAAAGTCTCACTTCAATTAAAACCACATTCAACAACAAAAAAAACCAGACAATAATAGATGTGGATGGAAAACACTGAATGTGTTCCCCAGAGTGTCATCAGTTGGCAACAGGAAAAAGCCAACATAAAGTTCACACACAAGTTGTTTTTTCCTCAGTCCTGTGCCTGCCACCAAACACACCTTGTCCTTGTTTAAAGGTACACAGTGTTTCCATCTCAGGTTGCCATGATGTGCTGAAATAATCAACAGGCTGGTGGCTCTGAGCCTGCCAGCACAAAAACAAAAGGAAGGACAGGATATTCATTTAGTCCTCCTGTGTAACAAATTCTACATTTCTCCACCCATTTTAAAGCTTTTTCCTTATTGAACAAAGACAGAAGAGTGAGCAGATGACATGTGGGAAAGTGTAATTATCAGAATGAAGCCCACAGTGTCACAAGTACAGACTATGTGCCTCACCCCGCTGAGACACAAGGACAGTCCAGTCTCCACTCTCCCAGCAGCAGAAATCAGCAGCTGATAGTCATTAGCTCCGCGCTGCTTAATACAAAATGTCCTTTTGTTAGCCGACTAGTGACTCCAGCTGTCCTCTCAAGGCCTTAAATCAGGGACATCCTCGTTCTTCTCTCTATCATTATGCAAAAGATGTGCACTTGCACTAGATATGCTTGAGCGGTAACTCCTCATACCACTTTTCTGTTGAAAATCTAAAATCTAGATTGTAACTACAACCAAGAAACCAGGGTGACAGCTTGCCAAGTATCTCATATCGCACAGGCTTATGTATAAATAACAACAATGATACTGAATAAATCTACATTTTGTGTTAATTTGTACTCAGGTTTGTCTTTAAAACACATCTACAATCTTGTTTGTTTTGTTAACATGGATTTACCTATTTGTCCACAGATCTGCTGACATGTTGTAATGAATTACACAATCTGATTAAAAATAATGCTCAGGTTTAAAATAAACATAACACAATAAACATTGTATTTACCATCTTTACTACATTTATAATATTTAGAGTATTTACTTAGGATAAAGATAAAGACAGATAATACCATTCAATTAACCAGCTTATGGCAATTTCCCTGACATCCAGGGCAGAAATCAATCTTTTCATTGTGTTTCATTTGCCTCCTATGTAATGGTTCCAAACAGAGCACAGCTATATGACAACGTAAAATTATTCAACCCAGCTTAAATAACAAAAGAATACCACAAATAATTATAATTAATGTAATATGTTCTGTTACTACACCTCAAATGTTAAAACAAATAAACAACAACTCACCCACACATTCAGCTTGTCGGAGAGGCACTTTTTAAGGAAACTGGTGAATAGGGGGGAAGCAATTTCACTGTGAGACTTGGGGAATTCCCATAACCCAGTAAAATGGCCTGATATTGTAGACTCAGCCTGAACAGAACCTGGTGTGTGTCCAACTGTGTGGCCTTGCCTTTACTGAGTAACACAACACGTGAAAAAGAAAAAAAAACCTGAATGCATAGAATTAATCTCTGTACAGTACCACTCTGCACACATTAATGCATGTCAACCAAACTGAATGGATAGAGGAGGCACAAAAATATGACACAACATATTGAGAGCAGCATTCAAGATTAATGTACAGATGACCTGTATTATTTACTAACTTGTAGATACACTATCCTACATACACTAGAGTAAGTGGCTTGTTTGCATGATCACATCATGTTGCCACCAAAATCATGGAGACTGTAGTTAACAACGGCTGAAGCAATGCCTGTAACTCTCTGAGGATGTAACAGCTTTGAAAATGTATTGCTGTACAAGCTGTTCTGAACACCACGGTGCAAACTTCCCCTAGCTATCAAAAGGGAAATTCAAAAACTGTGTATATTATGACATTGTCTGCGTATTAGCACCGTGCTATTGAAGTAATCGCTTAATCTTTAAATAATTATCATCAAATGGGGCAATTTCAGGTTGGGTGTGCCATTAAAACAGTGTGACAGACTGCTGCAGACTCTGTTGCCTTGGATTTTGGCATGACTGCAGGGGGATTTCCTCGCCACATACGTCTTTTTTTTTCTTCTTTCCTCTTTTAACTCAAAGATGGTCTGACAACAGCTGCGCTCACACATACGCAACGAACTGAGACACTGACAAGAACAGAGGCAGCTGTCTTGTATGTTTCTCCTGCATTAGCAAGTATACAAGTCCAACTGAAAAACATGAAATGAAGTGAGAAGTGACACGTTGTTACAGTTAAGTGTAAACGACTTTTTTTTTTGCTCATTTAAATGTATGTAGGGGTATAGATTACAGTCACAATTGGTGATCAAGTAGCAAAGGAAGTCATACCTTTACTGTGTGTTTGTCTGTAAAAAGCAGTAGTTTGAATGGATTGTTATTCTAAAATCAGTCTTTGTTTATGTAAAATCACCTTTATGAACAACAGTAACTTAGTGGTATGTTTGTTAAGCAGAAGAGGCATTGAATTGGTGTGGGAGTTTCCTGATGTTCAATATTGTAGTTCCCTTTCTGCTAGGCCCAGTGCTATTGCCAGTATCAACACAGTTAATCATTGAACTGCCCTGCCAAATACAAACCAAGCCATCCCCCACCAGGACACACACTATAAAAAGAGAATAAAAAGGTATAGATGTAAAAAAAAAAAAAAAAAAAAAAAAAAAGTGTATTAAATGTTTTCCAACAATGTAAGAAGAAAGAGAAAAAACAAATATCTTCTGGTATTTATAACCATTTTATTCAAGTCTACATGACACCTTAAAATCACAGTAATCATTGGACGGCCTGCATTCTGAAGGCACTCTTTGACTTTCTAATTTCCAATATGCAGAACATGTGAAGCACCTATCCACACCATCGTGAACATCTTCTTGTTACATATGGAAAAAATAAAAAAGAAAGACATCCTGACAGACAGGACAATCAGACATGAAAGCAGAAAACTGGCATTAAAGGCTGGGAGGTCATAGGTCAGGTCGTTTGGCTGAGGAGTGGCAACAGTTTAGGGACAGAGACGAAAGATACTGACGCTAACCACGACCACGTTTACCTCTGTGATCAGGCTTGTCGTTTTAACCGAAATCTGTAAACAGAGCTGCAGAGTTGTGTTTAATCTTCCCCTCCACAGAGCATCAGCAGGGTTTTACGGTAGTCTCCTGAAGTATCACCCTGAACAATGATGGAAAACACATAGAGAATGAAGCTTTAATGAATGAAGAATACTCTTTCCATCATGTTTATGCCTTCTGACATTTGGTCATCACAGAGCTGAAACCTGAAAGCAGGGCTTATTTCTCACACTTCTCAAGCACACAATAGCAAAACCTTCACTAATGGTGAATGAGAGTCATCAGGACAAGCAGAACTCTAGAAAAGTAAACCAAAATCAACATGGGAGTTGAAATTATCCTTAACATCAGCTGAGATACAGATTTAAATCTTTATAATCAGCATAAGACTATATCTTTTTAAAGAAATAGTTCCTCATTTTGGGAATGATGCTTTCTTGCCAAGAATTAGATGAAGATTAAAAAGTTATATGAGTAAATATGAAACTACACACAGCAGCTGCTTAGCTTAGCTTAGCTTAGCTTAGCTTAGCACAAAGACAGGAAAAAGGGGGAAAGAGCTAGCCTGGCTCTGTCCGAAAGAAACAAAAGTTAGTTTTAGAGGTACTGGTAAGTGGATGTACGGACATGGGATTTGTATGAATCTTTTCATCTAACTCAAGAAAGTAAATAAACATATTTCCCTTACTATTCATTTGAATATATATTTCTTAAATGCACCTGTTTGCTCTGAGATGTCAAGAGACTCTAAACTCTAGCTGAAACTGCAAATTTATCAAATAAATAGACAGGCTTAGTATTTTATAAACTTCTTGTATCAAAATCTCTTTTGCAACTGAAATCGACCACCTAAAGCTCTGCTATTAAATGTCTACAAAAACATGCATGCACGAAAGATTGTAATTTTTCCACTAAATACACACTTGAGAATAAACAATATGTGGCAATCCTTCCTGTTGCATAATCTGATCATGTATCTGGCAAAGCAAATCCAGGGCACCCTACTTGCTTGTCTGTATTGGTGTCACGGTGATTTCATCTATAAGTTATTATAGAACTGCTTCTGGCTACTTCCTGTCTCTGCGGCTGTCAGCCAATCGCATGGTGGATATAGAGAGGAAGTTAAGCAAGGGAAATTCCTAAACAGCTGTGCAGCAACCACAGACCCATAGTCCACCGCAGGAAGCTATACATTACCGTACCCCACCACAGCAGCAGAAGGAGGATGTGCAACACACACTCGTGCAGAGCAGGACAAAAGACATGAGACAAAAAATCCACAGAGACACACAGATGAGAACAACAAAAAACAACCAGGAGTGTTAGCTGACAGAGACTCTGACTTACGATCATAGTTTCTACCTGGATGAATTCATGGAGGGAGACATCATGTGTGTCCTTGAACTCTTTACGAATGTTGAAAAGGTCAATCTCGCAACGGGACACCATGATGCGGATCAGCGCTCTGTCGTCTGTCCCAAGGCCCTGCGGAAGAAATCAATAGATACTTTGTTTATTCTGATTTAGTTGCAGTAGCTGCTCCTATCTGAGAGCACTTAGCAGCAGTCATACCAAGAAAGTACACAGTAAGAGACACAAAGCCTAAATACATTACATGCAACAACAAATATGACCTAATCACTTGCTTTAGCTGGCATACAAGGCCCTGGTGACGGCCTGCAGGCCTGCAGCTAGACAGCATCAACATATGTATAGCTCTGTGAATAAATACCTTCATGGCTTTGTACAAACGGTCAGCAAAATAAGAAGGCTGGTTCTTCACACTGCAAACTGCAAAGCAAAGAGAGATCAAGAAAGGGCTAAGGAGGAGGCACAGAATAGATGTCAGCAGTATACACTTTGACGCACTCAAAAACAAAATATTACAATAAAAATCAAATCAAAGACAGTTATTACCTATTGCATGAAAGGCGTTTTTGACGTCTCCTGACATCTCTTTCTTGATAATCTGTTCAATGTCCTTGTTGGTGTATCTGACAAACTCCTGGAATACTGTGAATAGCAAGAAGTATGAAGTATCAGTTATCATGAGCTGGATCCATTTCGGACATTTAAACTTGTAATCAGCTGACCACTGTGGCTGATCTGTCTTGACCTTTACCTTTCCTGAGATGGGCAAAACTTCTGGTGCACAGAACACTCATGAACTTCATCACCATGTCATCAGACTCTGCATTGCATGCATCGGCTAGTTCCTGATAGGTTCAGGAGAAACAACAGCAACATTTAAACCCATTCTTCCGTTTCAATTTTTAACACAGTGAAACATTACATGATACAGTAAGCACGATACTAAATCACCTGAGCATCTGCATCAGCTCTTTCCACATCAGCAGGGCCTTCCTCTCTTGCACCCTGAACAGAGTAAAGACGGTAAAATGTATTTACCAAATTGCAATGATGAAATATCAGTGGTTCACTAAGGACATAGTGTTTTTTTCTTTAACATGTAATGTAAGACATTGTGAAAGAAAACTGTGCATGCCATTAAATTGACTTTTTTTGTTTGTCTGCTACAGTCAGCAGACAGGCTGCAACCAGTGAGTGGGCGTGGAAATTAAATACAGTCTAAGTTCTCATAATGATGAACATTACCTGCACGAGAGAAACAAGGATACGGCAGAAGTAGCCTGATGTGTCTGACTGAATGGCTTCCTCCAGAGATTTCTTATAGGCTGTAAGGTGTGGGTACATGATGTATTGCATGTAAAAGGTGTCCAGAGCAAAGAAGGTGATTTTAAAGAAGTTTTTTGGGGGGGATCAGACTCACCATGCTTATACGCAGCGTTCATGGCATGTATTTCCTCATTGCTCCTGGTGACCAGGATCTCGATCAGAGCGTGTTCATCTGTCCCGGCCCCCTGTTAAAGAAAAAAAGTTTGCACTAAAAGGCTGAGGGGGAAAAAAAACAAACCATAGCACACAGCCAGGAAGAAAAGAGAAAAACTCTACTACTGACAAACCCCATGTTTAGCTGTTTTTGTTCTTATATATACACCTTCCACATATTTTAATGACAGACTTTCCTAAAACTGTATTGATCACCACATTACTCACGAAATTGACTGATTCCCATTTTGGTACAGGGGTAACTTGAGTTTTCTCAAGCCTAAATAGCACATTGGACCATTCAAGGCTTAGAAATGTAGCAAAAATGTCTATTCAGTTCTTCTACTGGTCAGATAAGCAAATTATTAAATTCCCCTGCAGCAAAGTAACAATAATAAAACTTTACTTTGCACTCAATTCTTGTCTGTTTAGAGCGAAGCATGAGTCAGGTTTCTTCACAAGGAAATTCAGTCAGTGTTTGATAAGTTATTAATACCTAAAATGCAAAGTTATTTGACTTCCAAATACTTTCTGTGTGATAGTCATGGCATTCAAGCACCAACTCTATACCTCTCTGCACCTACATCAACCATCACAGACCTGGAAAAGTATTAATTATTAGTGTATTATGAAGGCATTAATTCAACCCATGGGCTTCTCTCACTCCTACACATAATACTGTAAATCAACCATGTCAACACCTGTATTTGTAGGCAACCTGTCAGTTATGAAACTGAAACTGTACCTCCATTGCCTTCCTCATCATTTTGGCATCAAACTCCCCGGGGGTCAACATGAGCCCAATGATCAGACGCTCTAAGTTCTTTGACAATTCAGACTTCAGGTCCTTAATCAGATCCTGAGGACAGAAACACACAGAGTTGTTATAAACTCACTAATAAACAATGACATGTTGAGTCTGACATTTCCAGTCCCTGGGGGATTCAATCCTGAATTTCTCTCACCCTTCCCAGGAGGGATTTGAAGGCCCGCCTGATGTCTTGCCTCTGAGCATTGCTTCTCTGCGCAACAATGTTGATGATAGCATCTTCATCTGTTCCTGTAGGCAGTGAAAAGCAGTAACATCTGTAAAACTTGTTTTGTATAATTGCAGCAGTGTAAATGTGCTTTAGTTTTCTGGATTACATACCGAATCCCTTCATAGCTTTCCTCAGCGCTTGTGCATCAGCCGCAGGATCAAAACCGGGAGCAGGGCGGACTGTTGGCCTTAGCTGGGGTAGTTGAATGACACAATAAGAAGTGTAAGATTCAATAATTACATACACACATAATGTTTAGTGGTGAAATTTAATACACCAGATGTGTTAGCTTGAAGCACTAAACATGCAGATATCTAAAATAAATGCAAAGAGTTTGTCCTGAAAACAGTACACTGAGATTCCTGATAATAGTCTGACATTTGAGGGGGTGTGTGCCCTCTTGAGGTTAGAAGCCATGACACCACTAACAATGGAAAGGTGGGTAGGCTGAAAAACAACTCAGTTTTATGGAGTGTCAGTGAGACGAGCTTTTGTTGAACAAAATGCTGAGATCATTTTGACATTCACTCCAAGGACAAAGAGAGGCAAATGGTGGCGTGGAAAGTGCATTATAACAAAAACTATTTGTATTTGAGTGAACAGCATTCTGATCCAGAGTCATACAAAGCCTTCATTATGCAGACATGGCGGTGTTATCAGCGTAGACTATATCAGCACAAGTTTGTGGCGCTGAAAAAAGCGTGTCATTACAGGGCCAGCAGGTAATTGGAACACAAACCTGGACTTTGGTCATGGCACTTGTTTCCCACATCTTGTAGGCTATCTGAGCAGCTTCAGGGAAGAACTCTCCAGCTAAGCTGTAATTATCATTTTGACACAAGAGAACACACTCAGCAAAGCCAAAACCTCAAGCTGTACAGCGTGGGTACATTTCTAAGAAACATGGATCTATTATTAAATATACTTAACACTTTTTTATTACTTTTCGACAATCTTCTTTCAATAACAGCTTCACCACATAGTTTTCATAACTCTCCAAATAAGTCAATAAATTTTTTTGGAGTTATACCTCCCTCTCAGAGAACAATAAGTCCTAAAATGTGGTGCTCTGTCACCCCCATCTGGTTGCTGCTGTTGCTTGCAGCCATACTGTAACTTACTCATCATCTCCTCCACACAGATTAAGCAGAGTCCTCTTGTAGTCCCCTGATGTGTCATCCTGTCAGGTTTAAACATACACAGAAACAAGTTAGAGCTGTACTGTCTTCTGGTGTAATTTAATTCTAAGTACATTTTAAAAAACCCTTTATAGTTTAACCAACCTTTATCATGTTATAAAGAGACTTCTCATATCTTAAACGGAAACACTCTCGAATGTCCAACATGTCTATTTCAGAGCGAGAAATCATGATCCTAATCAGGGTGTTGTCAGCTGTACCGAGCCCCTGGAAATGAGGGAGAGGACAAGTGTTCGGGTTTTGGATACTACAGCAACACTAAGAGAAAAATGTGTCATAATGACTGTGTTGCTAAGGCAAATCTACAAATATTCTGTAACCAGACTGTACAGCTATTTTTACTGGCTACTTGTTTACTATTTTGAGAATGTTTACCTTCATTGACTTGTAAAGGCGCCTGGCAAAGAACATGGAAACACTCCTAATGCACTGGACTGTGAGAAAAACCCAGAAGAGAGCCCTGTGTTAAATTGAAACTTCTCATGTCATGATGAAGCTGTATTTGAGTGTGTTTCTTACCAACAGCCAGCATCAGCCTCTCAAAGTCCCCAGACAGCTCATTCTTTATGCTGTCCTCTATGGATACCTCTGCAATCGTCTCGTATGCATCGAAAACTAAACAAACAGAAGTCAGCATTAAGTAATGTAATTTATCTAAGGGTCATTATGGTATCTTAATGTTCTGCTGATAAATGGTGAGCAGGCCATTAAATTTGCTACAGATAAGGTCCCTTGAGAATAAATTCTGATAGCTTTGATGATTGCTGACTTTTCATCTAGCCTCATCACCTGGTCAGAATGCAAAACGTTCCTAGTAAACTGGCCAATATAATAGGCCTTCGCTTGGGGGAACTTATCAAATGGCTGAACTCATGGAATTACCAAAGGTCATAACTTAATGCTTCCTTTGTTGAAAACATTTAGCAATAAAACATTCAGGGTAGTTTTGTGTATCAAACCCAACCCAAACAAGAGTTTGAGTCAAGTTTGAGTAAAATGTTATCCACAGAACTCACCACAGATCAAAATCAAATAAAATGATATCCATTGGTTATCATAGGTTATTGGAACATAGATACATTCTTGTGTTTAATGCTAATTTGCAAATGTCAGCATGCTATCAAGCTACACGAGAGATGGCGAACCTGGTAAATATTACCTGAACATCAGCATGTTGGTGGTATCACTGTTAGCATGTTAGCATGCTGAAGCTAACTCAAAGCAGCATTGTGCCTAAGTAGGCCTCAGACTCTTTTCTCGGCATTAAACAGAAAAGGGACAGTGGTAGATGAGCAATTCAGCTACAACTCATTATTCCACAGTTACACTCTGACAACAACTTGTATTGTGCCATTAACTCCTATGAGACTTGATGTCACAGTGGAATTGTCTGGATGCCTCACGGCCGTGTTAATTTCCCTGAGAGCTGTGTTCACCCATGCGGAGGTGGGTCACACTGCGGTTTCCCAGGATCATGATGAATTTGGCCTCGTCGGTCCCCCACTGCTCTTCCCCAGCTGCATACAAGTCCTTCGCAGAGGTGAGAAAGCACAGGATGAGATCATGTAGAAATTCAAAAAACTGTCATTAATGTTACGTGTTACAGCTCTCAGATAGGAGCGGCTACTGCAACTAAACGTGTTACAGCTTATCTACCTTAATTAACCTAATCATACATTGAGAATCAATATCAATGTTTTTAGCAATGCTAGTGCTATGACTGTAGGGATAGCAATGTCGTTCGGTCACTTGGGTCCAAACTGAAATATCTACTGTTGACCGGATTGCCATAAAACTTTTTTACAGATATCCATGGTCCCCAGAGGAGGAAGTCTGCTGACTTTGCCGGATCCTTAAATCTTTTCTCATTTAGAATTAAAAGAAACTTCTATTTGTCTAACAAAGTAATTACATTCCCATCATTAGTTTTGCTACACTTTGGGTTATTGAATGTTAACACACTTAACAAAGATGGTAAAAGTGGCTCTCTTACCAGGTTCCAAGGGTTTTTACTGAGCTGGGAGATTATCTTACTTTGCTCCCTGGTCTTGGAATAACTTGCAAAACTTACTACATCTAAAT
Organism: Micropterus salmoides; assembly: GCF_014851395.1. Classification (NCBI taxonomy): domain Eukaryota; kingdom Metazoa; phylum Chordata; class Actinopteri; order Centrarchiformes; family Centrarchidae; genus Micropterus; species Micropterus salmoides. The sequence continues at coordinate 13,564,543 of NW_024044237.1, forward strand.
GATCTAGTCCCACTAAATGACTTTAAAGCCATGTTAAAATTCCATGTAACGGAGAAATGTCACTGCATCATGTAACCTAGATAAGTCCCTTTCTTTTATATATGAAGTTTGTTTTGACTGTGTTTTATTTCTATTTGAATTTTTTAAAAGCAAGGTAAACATAATACCTGGTAAACAGCATGTCAGAATTGCCATTGTGAGTATGTTAGCATGCTGTTGTTAGCATTTAGCTCAAAGAACCACTGTGTAGACGTGCGGCCTTATAGAGTCACAAACATAGCTGTAGACTCGTCCATATTACAATACGTTTCGTCTGTTTCATCAGTGTCTTGTATATTGTAGGCATACTCTTTTGCGGAAAATTAAACACACAAAGTAAAAAAACGGTCTTTTTAATTACCTTTAAATAAAGGTCATATAAAGTCAATAAGCCCAATCATGCTGCACTTCTCTATTAATCATAAAATGTTCTCACTTGTGCATCCTGCCCCACCAGATCTGCATCCACCACTCCTGACTCATCTCTGGTCCCCTGGAACCATCAAACCAAAACAACACACTGCTGATCAGTCAGTGGTTAAAAGTACTGTGGCCAAGACAGTCTCTGTATGGTTTACAGGGTGCATCACTGGTGAGAATATCAACTCCCCTCTGTGAACTGACCTGAAGTAAAACAACCAGCATCTTCTTAAAGTGACCTGAAGTGTCCGCGGTTATGTCCTCCTCTATGTCTCGGCCGTAGGCTGCAGACATAGACATCAATGTAAAATGTTGAGAGCTAAATAAATAATATGTTGATTTAAAATGGCATCTTATTTAACATGCCTCACCATCATTGTATGCTGCAACCATGTCCTGTATCTGTTTATTGTTTCTAGACGCCAAGATTTCAATAAGGCATCTCTCGTTTGTTCCAACTCCCTTGAAACAGAGCATTAAGTTAATTGTGAAGTAGCTTCTGCTTCATTAGACGTGACCAGAGTATGTTAAAGAATCTTGAGGTCAGTGTCTTACTTTGACTGCATCATGGATTTCTTTGGCATCATGGTAGGCTGGGGTTCTCATCAGACTAACAATGAGACGCTCAAATTTACCCGTAAGCTCATACTTAAGATCCTCAATCAGGTCCTGTGGAAACAACAAAAACATAGGGCTGAGTTATGAACTACTGTCTAAATGTGTTCTAAGTTACTGTATGGCAAGATATTCAAACCATCTCTGAAAATTTTGATTCTATTTTAGAAAACATGAATAAGAGATGTGATGATGATTATGCATTCTTGCACCTGTCCAAAGCTGCTTTTGTACGCTGCAATGATTTCCTGCCTCTGTGCATTGCTTCTTGATGTGACCAGGTCCAAAATGGCATCTTTATCACTACCTGAGGGACACAAAGAAATAGTTTCAACAACCTTCATCTCCGTCACAGAAACTGATCTCTGACTGTATCACTGTCACAACTTCTGTGTGAAAGGTGACATTTTTGCTTTCGTAACCAAAAGCCATGGAGGAGGGAGGCACTCACCGATGCCTTTCATGGCATTGTAAAGGGTCTCAGCATCAGCGCAGGGATCAAAGTCCTGAGCATCTGTTATTGTGCCTCTAAACACCTGTAAGAAAAATAGTTCAACTGAATTTCATAGGTGATACATTCTTAATCATGATGATGCAGTGCACAGTGGTGTGTTGGGTGTCTGGAGCTCTGACATAATACACAGAAATGATTACATTATCTCTCTAGCTCAGCCTCTGTGTAAATACTCCAGTATATTTGTAAGGATTTCTAATGATGACAGTGACTAGGTGGGTTGTGGCTATTGAGGTGAGGCTACTAGCCACAGCTCAGAGAAGTTTAAAAGTCAAATGTCAGAAACAAAGTTACAAAACCACAAAGAAATACAGCCAGAGGAAACAACAGTGCCCGCTTAAAGCTAATAAGTCAGTAATTCTTGGTATAGCATAATATATTATTTTTGCAACACTAGCAGCTTGGCTCTAGGGATGAAAATATTTCCATAACGGATTAATGGATTGCCATGAAATTTGGTCAAACATTCCCGGTCACCGGAAGATAAAGAATCCTTATTTTGGTAATCCCCTGACTTTCCCTAGTACCACCATGAGGTTGACATTTTTGTTTTTTAGTGAAATATCTCAATAACTATTGGATAAATTGCCATGTAATTTAGTACAAACTTTCATGTCACCTTTAGGATGAATTTATAACTTTGGTGATTCCTTAACTTTTCTTCCCACAATAGCGCCGTCAAGTCAACATTTGAATTTGTCCAATATTTTTATTTATAACCAAATACCTGCAAAAACATTAACATTCCCATCAGCCTCAGCTGTACGATGTTTTTTGTGCTAATTATCAAATACTAACACACGCTTAACTAAGATTATGAACACTATTCCTGCTAAACATGCTGATGTTTAGCTCAAAGAATTGTTGTACCTTCGTAAAGCCTTGCAGGGCTGCTAGTATTGCTGTAGTCTTGTTCTATTAAAGACCGGCTGTGTTCAGTGTTTGCTCCTCCAACATTTGCTATGACTTTGCAAATGCTGCTCACCTCAACCCAGTCAGCATGAGAAAGGGATTGGCTGTCAGTTGCCAACTGAGGATCATGAGGTTATGACTTAAAATACACTTTGCTTTTCCAGGGTCACACATTTGGACTGCATATCCTGCTTTCTAACAGTTCACTGGCTTGATCCACACCTACTTTTAGGGTGTGAGTAGTGGACCATGTAAAAGTGGCAGGACATTGGGACAGGAGGTGAAGCCAAGTCTGCCATTACAACAGCTGATTGCTTGCACCTGTCCCACCCCCCAGCAGATCAGAGGAAAGCCTGCTATGCATGAGCATGTCTGTGTGTGAGGCCGGTGCATGTGTGTAGAAGCAGGGGCAGTGGGTGTGTCTGAGAAGCAGGGAGTCAGGTTGCACAAAAAGTATAGGTTCCATTGCAGGGGTCTGTCATGCAAAAACACATCCAAACAAACCCCAGTGGGGATGTAAAGAAAATATAAAGCTCTGTATAAGGGCATTGTTGTAAAAATGAAAGTTACTGCTCACCTATGAAAAATTATCATAGCTCTATTGTTTTGGCACTATGAAGCTATGATGTTACAAGCTCATTCACTGTGGGATTGATGCAGCTGCTGCCGTAAAGATTACTGCTGCATTGAGGCAGTCAGCCAAAATGTGCTCCCCACACTGCCGAGGGGCCTCCGCACATGCTGTGATCCCCTGCTTCACTACAGCGACCATGACTCTTCACGACAGCTGGAGAGCTTCACCCCCATAGTGACACAAGCAAACACAAGCGCCTAGCAACAGACCTTTACCTAAACTTATCACATTTCCTGTGATGGGCCTTATGCGGAAAAGTCCAAATGTGGATTTAATGTTATGAGCTAAATTTCCTTCCTTACTTCCATCCTTCCTAGGCGCTGCTTTTTTCTTCTGTTGCCAAGGCCACAACTTTGCATAGTATAATTAAGAGCAAGATCAGGATAATAGGGCACTGACTCGGACAACTCGGGCAATAAAGTTGGATATCTGCCACAAGCCTTAAGATAATTTAATAAAAGACAAAGAGCTGTTGCCTTTGAAAATATGCTGTCAGGTTTGTCTATCAGATGTGCAGGCACCACAGGCAGCAAATGACACCTTACACTGCTGCCTTGCCCTTTATGATGGAGACGACTCACATGGTGGCACTTGGCAGAAAAATGACCCCATTCTGTCCACACCTCATTCAGTTGTACACAAAACCATCCATGCGCCATCAAGAGATCTGGTCAGCAGTCTGATAATCCACATCATACTTACATAATGCAACATGAGAACAGTCCTGTCTACTTACCATTTCTATATTTTGTCTTCTGTTTCAACACTGCAGGAATCAATAGTTTCAGGCCTAGAAAAGAGAGAAATGCTGATGTAGGGCTGGATAGTGGCATTGCAAAACAACCTTGCCCTGGGGAAAGTATCATTCACCTCCACTGTGGGGAAATCACGTTGCAAAGAGACAGTATGCATGATGATGATCCCTCCTTTCCTGTGTATATCTGATGGGGTGGTCTGTTCAGTGTCCTACCCGACAGCTGGTTAGAACTGAACTGAACACCTTCAATAACGCAGCCAATTAGCACAAAAGGGAGACAAGTTTCTGTAAGACCTGACTTCTCATTCACCTAACATGGTTGGCGGGTGGAATTTGCATTAAGCTAATTGATAGGAAAACTATTTAGTCAAATTTCCATGCTGCCATTTTCTACCCTACAATGCAGCCATTCAGACAAGTCAAGCATATGGAGGCCCAGCTAGTACAGAGAAACTAGCTCTGTTAACCTTGCTTGACTTACTACATTTCTGAATTTAGAAACACATTGCAAAAGTACAGTTCTACAGATAAGATCAAATTGAGAGGACAGATATTGGACAAATATAGACTTATTCCTTTTCAACTTTTCTACAGGGAAGATGAAAGACTCCAACTTTCTCCAACCAGGTTTTAAGTGCTGTACTGTTTGTTTAAGAGAGAAGAGAAGCTCTCTCAAAATAGCAAGCTGAGTTTAACTTGCCAGAATCAAAGTCTGGGGGTACTGGGCCTTTATCTGGACAGAGCAGAGCCACACCCTTCTCTGTACCGAGATAGTGGAATAAACTTAAGAGGATTTATATCTAACAAATTTTTCCCTATTTATTTAGACTTTTCTCTGTAACAGATAGAGTTTTTATACCCACGTATTAACTAGATTAAATTAAAAACTGTCGTTCATGGGGTTCTTGCTCCACTGCAATTGCAACAAACTGTGTTTCAGTCAGAAATAATAATTAAGATGTCTCCAAATGACAGCTAATGGCTTACCTTCTCTGTGCAGGAAAAAACGGTGTCCGGTGAGAGTGCCGGTGCTGTCTCTGCACTGTCCCCGCTAAACCAGCTCCGTCAGTCTGCTGCAGTCAGACTCAAGCCGTCCCGTTACGTGTCCTCTGTGACGCAACGACTCCGACTCTCTCGCGCGCAGCTTCTTTAAAGAGTGCGTGTGAGCCTGAATGTAGCAGTGCAATTACGGTAAATAGGGAAAGACTGATATTTGCAAATAAGTGACCGGGTAACATCCAGTCCTAACTGAAATCTAACTCACGGAGGGTGCACGGTTTTACTCACATCTATTTCTGCAGCTGCTGCCGCATCTGGAAGACAGACACCAGCAGCTTCCATTCTAGCATTTATTTTACTGCAGACAAGTAGACAAACAAGTGTCTGTCTTTAAATCAGTTTTCTGAACTTTGTCACTTGACTGAGAGTTCAAATGTGAGGGGAGCTTGCTGGCACTGATGTGTGAGCTAACCTGATCTATTTCTGTTTTGTCAGGCGCCTATTCCAGTAAGAGGGGGAGATGGGGTGGCATGTTAGCGTTGTGGACCATACAGAAGGAAAAATGTGAGAATATGAAATCAATTAAAAACTGCAATTCCTATGAGCTCTCAGTGGCGCTATGATAAGAGGCACAAACACTGATACAAACTTGTTTCATGATGTATGAAACTATTTTTAGCCCACTGAATAATATCTTCTAAGTGCAGTTAATGTGATATTTCTTTAAGTACTGCATTTATTATTGGTGACATATTGTATGGAGTGTGGTGGCAGGTGACTTCCAGGAATCACAGAGGCTTACAGACAGCCCGGTGCCACACACAGCAGAAGCATGACTCCGACCCCAGTGTCATTGGCTTTAGTTTTGTGGTTACTATCAAAGTTCCCCTGACATCACGCACCTCGGCTTACTGCATGAATAGGAAGAACACTTTTTATTCATGCGCGTATTTGAAGTGTCAGATATGATTGTTGTGACTTGTTTTCCCTTATTCTTGTGTCTTTGTATCATATCATCCCGGATCTTCTTAAATGCTCCCACGAGAGTGAGAGGGGTCCATATGAGGTAAACCCAGATGGAGGTGGGAGGTACCAGTGATGAAATGTAGTTGCTGTACTGCCCTCTTGTACTTTGAAAATGCATTGCACACTGATATTGAGAACTGCATTTCAGAACTCACGCGCACGGAGTACGGTCGATCAGAAATGTAATGTTTAAACTGCCTTTAGTATTATGCCAATACTTTCTTTTTGCACCTTATTTTTCTCTACATTTATATTTTCATTTTTTATTCCTATAGCTTATATATTTTCCTTAAATTATTTACCAGAATCTTTATGATGTTATTTTATGTTTTTTGTGATGGTTTTGAATGTCCTATGATGGAAGATACTCACACATACCTGCTGTGATGCCTAAACTTGTTAACTTGTAGTGAACCAAATAGAGATTTTCATGAGGAAAAAAGAAAGTACGGTTGATAAGCGTATTATAATGGACAGAAAATATTTTAATTATGTAGGCTACTTAAAATTTTAAAAATATTTTAAGATTTAGAAAGTTTTTGATTGCATCCATGATTTCACAATCTACATGTTTCTTTCCCCTTTTAGGCATATCTAGCCTGTATTTGACCTGGGAACTGTAAATCTAACAAATGTGTTATTTCTTTTTTTTTATTGCGAGACAAAAGACAACATTGACATGACGATACAGAGGGAAACAACACAAACACATAAACTAGATAAATAAAATAAACATAAATACATGAAAAACAATAAAATGACTGAATCTTCAGAACAGAACAAAGAATCGTTGTAATAATAAATAATAATAAAAATGCATCATATAAAAAATAAATTATTTAATAAAATGGAATACTGCTTACTACAATAAATTAGTGTTTTCTGACAATCAATCCCCCAAACAAGTTATATACCCTAAAATGTGTATCTGTTTATGTATCTGTCCATCAAATTCATGAATTTAAAAAATGGAATGAAAACAAAACAACAAATGAAGTGAGCACAAAAGCATTTTTGACATTCTGCATAGGATTTATTGTTCACAATTCTCACCCTGTGCCTTCCATGCAATAATGAGCACATTATGATCCAAACTGGTCGGCAATGAGAAAGGCTACTTTGTAAGTAATTCTATTGAGTGGGAGGGTCACATGGGCCAGTCTTGTATATATCGCAGTACAAATCATGTTTCCTTCATCCAAGTCAACAGCACGGATATTTTTGCTTCACTGCGCTGTTTTCTCCACACAGTCACCAGTCACTCCTCGTGGGACTGAAGACAAGGTAAAGAACTGTATGAAATTACCACCAGCAAGTCAGATTCAACTCTCTGACCTCTGCTTTGACTTGCATCTGTGAATTTTAATACTGGACAACAATATTTACCTGTAACACTGCATCTGGGATGCTTCTTAAATGCTCAATAGACAGTCACTCTTTAATGATCACTGACTGAGCTTCACTGGAATCTAGATCAGTCCTCTGACGTGCATAGTAGTTGTTATGTAGTTAAGCATTACTCCATTGTCCCTCTATCTTCAGATAGGAAGCCTGAGCTTTTAAGTATGTCAAAGGTACTTTGACCGTCCACACAGGCTGCCTTCCCACTCGCCTCCTGCCTGCTTAAGTAGATGCCAGGGGGGATTAGGTGAGCTGAAATCCCCTGTTGGGAGATGAGAAGGCTACCTCTCAAAGAGTACAGTAAGTGTGCAGCCTGCAGCATGCATAAGCCATGAAAGCTGCTTTGTCCTCTGTTTCATTAACTCACAGGGCCATTAGTCTGGCAGGCTCACACCTCCAGCTCGAGATGGGAACACAGCTCTCATAAGAAAAGCAGGAAAACTCTAGCACAGCTTAAATGATGAGGCCACAAGTTTCTTTCTAAGCAACACTTGCATGCAAACACACTGTAAAGAACACTGTAAAGTTCTGGAGGGAATGCCATATAAAAACGCAACAATTGCAGTTTTTCATTTTATAAGTTTTGTTTATTGGTTTCAGACATTGGGAAAGTAGTCAGGTTTCTTTTGAAAGTGTGGATTATTTTTCTCAGTTTCTACCATTTCCACTTTCAGAAGCTTCTTTTTTACTGGTTCCTTTTTGTAAAGGACAAAATCCAAAGTCATAGACGAATGTGTACCTTAAAGGCTTGGATTATCTTAAAGGCATAATCATGAAAAGATTATCAAAGCCACAGCTCTTGCTGACATTATGTACACACAAGAGTTATTCACAAGAAGCGTCACATTTTTTCAGCAACTTTTTTTTTTACAGAAAACCCTCAAAATTAAGAAAAGAAAACCAACAAATGTAACACTGTCCCTGTTTAACGGTCTTAATGCTTAGTTAATTTCCTTCTTTTTATTCCTTCCATCCCTGCTGTGTCAGATACTATGAATGTGGATTAAATAACCAAATTACTTCTGGTTAAGAGGAAACTGTGCAGCAGGTGTAGTCATTTACATTAAGAAAATTTTATAACTTATTGCAAAACTTGTCAACACAGGTAATGTAAACACAGTTTCCCAGGTTTACCGGTTTGGGGACACTTTGCACATCTATAGATAATGTAGAGAGGAGATAAAGGTCTAATCACAGGTTGTGTCAAATTTTATCTGCAGTGATTTTTTCCCCCTGAAGAAAAGTTGAGAAGTGCGATTATCTCTGACATGATACTGCTCTGGTGAGGTGAGAAAAAACTTTGCAAACGACAAAATAATGTTTTTATTGCCAGGGGAAGAGAAAATTATAAATTAAGCTCCTGCATTCCACAGACATGTTCAGGAAGTAAATGGCATGTAATTGAAGGTTGAGTAAAGTGCAGTCCCTGAGCGGGGCGTTGTTTACTGCTGCCGGCAGCAGTGAAAACTCCAGGCATCAGCACTATCATATCAGGAGGTGATAAAGTAGGGCATGTATAAAAGAATAATGTGATTTACATGAATGACAAATCTTTTATTTGTCTCTTCTTTGCACACCTGTGAGGCAGGAGACTACGCAGAAGAGGTGAGTCAATGCAGCCTTTTCTTTGTTCTTAATGTAATTTCAGTGATTGTTAGAGCATGTCATTTGAGGTACATATGAACACAATTAGGCTTTGACCAAACAGAATTTTTCCAAGTTTCTTTTTTTCAGAATAAATAGTTCATTTTGCCAATGTAAGGCCAATGTTAAATTAAAAAAGAGATTTTAAGAGTAATGTTTCTTTGAAGAGGAAATGTTCAACTGTGGAGCTGACCTGACAATTATTCACTGACAGGTTCACTGATCTGCCCTTTCCTCCCCACTCCTCTCCCCTCACCTTTTCTTCCACTGACTACGTCTCTCCCAATGACATCAAACTGCACTCCCATCTGTCTCTTCCTTTATCATTTCCCTATCTTTCCATCCTGATCCAAACCCCTAGAAGCATGCCGTGTGGCAGCGTAAAGTCCTTTCTGGTGAGCCTGTCTCGGACGAAGCCCCTGGAGCCCGAGGGGGAGCAGTCCACGTTTAACCGATGCCTGACCACTCTGGACCTGGTGGCCCTTGGCGTGGGCAGCACTCTAGGGGCTGGGGTCTATGTCCTGTCTGGGGAGGTGGCCAGAGAAACTGCCGGACCCAGCATCATAATCTCCTTCTTCATCGCCGCCCTGGCATCCATATTCGCCGGGCTGTGCTACGCAGAGTTTGGGTCCCGGGTTCCCAAAACAGGCTCAGCGTACCTTTACAGCTATGTGACTGTTGGAGAGCTACTGGCTTTTATCACTGGGTGGAATCTGTTACTCTCCTACGTAATAGGCAAGTGTGATACACAGGATTTGTTTCATGCAATATCAATTATAATCGATGATCATGTCTATTATTCTAAAATGTTGATGTTAAATGTTAATGATAAGTAATCTTACCTCTATATGCCATAAATGTACAGGAAAAAAAAAAGATTTCAATTTAATCTCTGCTTTCCATCCTCTGAAAAAACAGATATTTTACTCTAATGTAACATGTTTGGCTCATTGAATTCTAAAACCCATAACTGATCAACCATCAGCATGAGACTCTTAAACGCTCTGTGACCTTTCACCTGCTGTATAAGCAGATTATTAATGGCTGTTAATGGTTTGAAGGTTTAGTTCTTGTTTTTTTTATACCGCTTTGCTTGCACGATGATAATCCCATAAACCAGGAATGTGGTTTAAAATAACGGAGAAATAAAGTGTTGCAGGGAAGGAAATAGCACTATTGTTATTCTCTGTTTATGACTACAATTAAATGGTGACTCAGGCTGATAAGTTTATTTCATCTTTCTGTCACAATCTACTCAGGGACATCCAGCGTTGCGCTGGCGTGGAGTGGGACATTTGATGACCTCATAGGGGGCGTCATATCGAAATACTTTGAAGAAAATGCAGCCATTGGCCTCCCTGGCCTGGCACCTTACCCAGATGTCTTTGCTGCTGTTCTCGTCTTGATACTGTCAGGTAAAATGATGACACCGGTGTAATTAAGGTGGCAACAGTTATACGTACACACACAAAATAAACATTCTGCATGTTTTCCATGAAGGTGTGCTGGCATTTGGAGTGAAAGAGTCAACAACAATCAACAAGATCTTCACAGCGATCAACATCCTGGTGCTGCTGTTTGTGATCATCTCTGGGTTCATCAAGGGACACATCTCCAACTGGCAAATCAGTGAAGATGTTCTTATAAACGCCACAGCAGAATTCAAGTAAGTGCAGGATCCTGTCTTATTGAAATACATTACTCTCCTTGTTATCTTAATGTAAATAACTACAAAATAATGCTCTCTAACCCACTTTAGAAACTTGAGCTCCACTGCCAATGTGACAAGTATGTATGGAGTGGGTGGATTCTTCCCATATGGCATTAGTGGAACGATAGCCGGAGCTGCGACATGTTTCTATGCTTTTGTTGGATTTGACTGCATTGCTACAACAGGTGAGGACAATTTCTCCCTTTGTCACTGTTGTTACATATGGCTATTTTTGCCAGTATATGATGCATTACTAAATAAATATGAGATCAAATAGGCATAATACTGTGTATGCAATGACAAAGCAGAAATGTGTGCCAAACTTTGCAGTGTAGCAACAGGTTTCAATAACTTTGGTGTGCTGTTGCTCAAAAGTGTAAGGATTAATACAATTCCTCCAATGAAATGCAGCATTCTATTAATGAATTTGATATCTGCTACTAACTGCTATTTCCAGGGTCAGTAATGAACCCTCGAGATTTACTGTCAAGATGATGCTATGACACTTATTACATACTAATTTATTATTTTATAAGGAGTAAATGATTATTCTTCATATTATCGTGAATGATCACAGTATTGCACATTTACACTGCTAAATCATCAGTTAATGATATTCCTTCTCTTGTATCATATAATAAACCTAAATAAATGAATAAATTAAGCAGTATTTATAAAACACACTGTGGCCATGTTTTATTGATATTACCTAATATAAAATAGAAAATAATTTAATTATTTACAACGTTAATAAGTCATCATTAGTAATACATTATATTACAACAGCTTTGATACAACCAAAGATTATCCAGCACACACAGTAATACTTTTTAAAAGGCTCTTTAGAAATCAACACCCAATTGTAACCATAGTCACTCCTTTTCCTTCAATTTTCAAAACTTTTAAAACGTTGTTGGATTGTTGGATATCAAAATTGTAACAGTCATATTTTTGGGATATTGCTCTTTTGATTTCACATGACAGCATGACAGACACGAAGGAGAAATATCATCAGTGTCACTGACATCTCGCGTTTCTTTCTCCACAGGTGAGGAGGTGAAGAACCCTCAGAAGTCTGTCCCTCTGGGCATTGTGGCCTCACTACTTATCTGTTTCCTGGCCTACTTTGCTGTGTCTGCTGCTCTCACCCTGATGATGCCTTACTACATGCTCAGTAAAAAAAGCCCCCTGCCAGTGGCCTTTGAGTATGTCGGGTGGGCTCCCGCCAAATACGCTGTGGCTGTGGGATCGCTGTGTGCCCTGTCCACAAGGTATGAAACTACTGGTAGTACAGTCAGGGTCAGGGAAAACAATTTATGGGCTAAAAATGTTTAACTTTCTTGGGATTGCAATGTTAGTCTGACAGAGTCATTCATTCATGTATTGGATCGACTGCCATGAAGTGTAGTACAGACATTCATGGTCCCCAGAGGATCCTAATAACTCTGGTGATCCCCTGATACAAAGCCAATGCTGTTTTTTGTTAGAAAATGCACCAATTTTCAGCCCATGCTTGGTAAGACTTCTAGATTTCCATAACTTCTGAGGATATAGTGGGTTGTTTTTGATAGCACTTTGATACAAATAGATGTAGACCATCCCAGTGCATCCCCAGTGTGACGTAAAGGAGAAATATGATGTTAAAAGAGAGGTAGATAATCATAACACAGCCATATCTGAACACGTGTGGTTTCAGAAACATTAGATAAAGACTAATCTAAATTGCCACTGGAAAGGAAAAGGTTACCAGAGTTTACAGACCCACTACACATCTCAGTGAAAAATCTGGCTTTATTTTTTAATCTCCACTGTAATTTTCTACTCTACTGTACTATACTGAAATAACAAAGTGTGCTCTGCTGCAATATTTCCTCAGAAAATCATCTTCACCAAAACCTGGAAAGCATTCAAGAATGCTACAAGGTGTGCAGCACCACCAGGTTACTGGATTGTTAACTTAACATAGTGCAAGAAGATAGAGATATATGTCTTTCTAAAAGGAAGGTTTTGTGAGTTCAATGAAAAACATTCACTGTTAACCATAAAACTGATTAACCATATACAAGTTCTCAAACTGCAAATTCAAAAAATCTGTTATGGTTAGACGTTTTACCGTGTTCTCACATTACTCTCTGTTGGGAACTACCATTTTGCTAACAAGTGGAACTTGTACTACCACTGTGGCTGCTGGAGCATTTGTTTTGTTTGTCTGTCTGACAAAATGAAACAAGATGAGACATATATGATAAAGTGCAACACATATTTTCTTTAGAAAGGCCATCTGTGAAAAAGGAAGGGACATCAAGAAACAAATGCAAAGGGAAATTTAAAGTTGCATGACTTCAATTTATGAGGAAAGGGTGGGGTCTTAAATAAACAACCATTTGAAAACACTTTGCCAAATTAAATTATTCCCTCACTCATATCAGTTTGAGACAGAATACCAGCAAAGAAATTAGGACTGACAAACCAGCATGGAGATGTAGGGAATAATCAGTCTTTCAGCCAGTCTGTTTCTAAATTAAAGAGAAGCTGTGTTGGTATTAAAAGCATTTGGTGAAACCTTTTAATATGGCCCACAACGTACAGTGTAATTCTTCCCAATTTACAATGTAATTGTTTGAACTGCAACAGTGTAGCAGTAAGAAAGAATTTGCTGAGAGGTACAAGAGAACAAGATGAGAAGTTAGCATTTTCAGAAAGTTGGCTTCTTTTAGTTTTTGTAAAAACAAAATAGTATGTATCAGAACATAATGTACTAGTGCACTCCAAACAATTAATACATTGTAATATAACGTGTAACCAAGCTAGATGGTCGTTGACTGACCCTGTTTGCGTTTGTCTCTCCAGCCTACTGGGTTCGATGTTCCCAATGCCCCGGGTGCTGTTCGCCATGGCAAGAGACGGCCTCCTTTTCCAACCCTTGAGCAAGGTCACCTCCAAGGGCAGTCCTGCTATAGCTACCATATCATCTGGAATTGTGGCAGGTACAGATTTTCCAGCGTCTATGCACATGTGGTGAGGATTTAGGACTTGAAGTAACTCTGTATTCCCTGTTTGTCATCTTTCAGCCATCATGGCTCTGCTGTTTGACCTGGAAGCACTGGTGGAAATGATGTCCATCGGCACTCTGTTTGCTTACACACTCGTGGCCATATGCATCTTAATCCTGAGGTATATTTATCTGATCTGGTTCCACTCCCACAGTGCTTTATCTACCTTGAATGCTGAAAAACAAACTGAATTTGTTACATATTTCTCTCTCTTATTGCAATCAAGGTACCAAGTGGGGCCATCTGAAGACACAGACCTACAGGTTATAGAGCCAAAGACCAAGTTTGGCTTCCTGACGCCTCCATCTTCTCCCACTTCATACACCTCAAGAAGAGTCACCATGCTGACTGTATTCTCTGGTACGTAAGGCAGACATTACTGCAGCATTTGTAGGTGTTCAATTGTTTCTTTAGCACTCTACTGCCTTTTCTTGACCACTAACACTTTCTTTGAAATTGCCTTTATCTTTCTGGTCCACAAACTGATCTCTCTCATTCTTCTTTTGCAGTTGTATGTGTGACTGCATTGTGTGTCACTCTGACCAAGGCATTAGATGCTCTGGCCCGTATGGAAGCATGGTGTGTGGCAATTGTCTGCATCCTCGCCTGTATCTTGCTATTAAACATTTTCATCATCTGGAGGCACCCACAGAATGCCACCAAGGCAACTTTCATGGTGATAATATTTTAATTGCACCCAGATTTTATGTGGAAGTTATAATAAGCATAAACTAGAAAATCACACTTTCACATCCTCTGTTTCCTCTGTTCCCAGGTGCCCTTACTCCCTGCATTGCCTTTAGTGAGCACACTCATCAACGTATACCTGATGGTCCAGTTAGGTGGAGACACATGGATACGATACTCTATTTGGATGTTAGTGGGTAAGACCATGTTTCTGCTTGAAAGGCTTAGAGGGTTTTTATTGAGTGAGTTGCCCAACTGTAATGATCCCCATCTTCTCTCTCCAGGGTTACTCATTTATTTTTGCTATGGCGTGCGTCACAGTGTTCAGAGGAAGCGTCTCATGGCCGGCCAGATGAAGATTGAAACAGTCAGCGAACGAATAGAAAAGAGCACCATTAAAGAAGCAAAATTCTGAGTTGGGCTGAAGCAGAGAGGAATAGATTGATATGTTACAGTGAGTAACTGCTTTAAGTGTGTAACTACTGTTTCTGCAGTGTTCAATATCTGACAGGTGTACAGTGTTGAAGCGCAGACAAATGGAGATGTGCCAACTTGTAGACTTTTATTCCACACTGAAACTTTATTACATGTTGATGGAGTTTGTCATTTATCTAAATATTCTTATTGTCAACACTGAAATGATGCCTGACATATTTTTGGACGTGTATATGCTGCCTGTATCTTTGTAGTTTACACCTGTGTTTAAAAAGAAAAAGAACAAAAGGGCTCAAACTGTTGATAATTTATAATTTTATAACACTTAAATAACATAGATACACTTTTCATATCAATTGTAAAATGTTAAACATTTTAGTTTCAATTTTAAATGTTAGGGGTTTTTTTACACATAAAAATATAGAGTAAGACTGTATGTACAATGTAGATACAGATAATCTTGCGAATGTTAGTGTGTAAATATGGAAACTGTACATGTTTTATAATTATATATTGCAAATGTATTCCTTAATAATAAAAAAGAGAGAATCCGGTTTTCAACACGACTACAATCTGGAGGTAATTTTCTGAAGGGCACGTTGATGAAAAGAGTTCCACTCGTTATCTCAGAAAAAGTGCCAGAGACCCACTACCAGAGGCTCACTACCCATTATAGTTCACAGGGAACAAAAGGACCTTTCACAGCGGCTTACCTGTGTCATGTTCAAAATCGCGGCTTAGCTAGTCACTCACAAGGAAAGGTTTACATTGTTCTCACTGTGTACAGCATGCTGTGGATTTAATCAAATATGCAAAACCTTGATTTCTTTTCCTGTTTAGAAACATGTAATTTGTCAGAGGATTATTGGTGAGTACAGAGATATCCAGTCAATTCAAGTTTATTTATATAGCCTAAAATCACAAGTTCTTCACATTAAATACTAGAGGGCATTCACATTAATATCTTGTTTTCATAGAATTGTTTCACACTATATTGTTGGTGTCCTGCTCCGATGCATATAGTTTATTTCTGTCTACCATTTTTATTATTGCTTTTATATTACTGTATAGTGTCTGCTACATAGCAGAAGGGAGTTATAAACTCAATTTCACTTTACAACCTGTTGTAATGTGACAAATAAAAATGCCTTGTACCTTGTACCTTAAAAAGCACCTCAAGGCTGTTTGCATGAAATTACATGAAGCATGACAAATTAAAAAGTTGTATGCCTTTCGCAATAGATAAATATACCTTACTAGATAAGCAGATGATTATTTTTATAATATGATTTTGTGCATTTTATAAAGCTGGTTGAGCCTGTGATTTGTTTTCCCAGTGGAAAGACAATCAGTATATGTAGGACACAAGGTTTATTGGGCACCAAATGTTTGTAATAACCATGCCACAGTCTTTGTCTGGGCTGTTTGGTGTGTTTTGGAGGGCCAGACTCTGCTAGCACACTTCCAGTCCAGCAGCTAAGCAAACAGGCTGTGCGATTCCACGCGGAGGACCCTCTGTTTCTGGACCCTCATTGGTTCAGACAGGCTTGAAAGCCTCCGTTGAGCCAGTCAGGAGGAATTTGGGGTACTAATGCCACTCTCAGGAGGAGGAATTTGTGTTATTCTGGTAAACAGCTGACAGCTCATTTCACAGTCTCTGTCCTCCTCCTCTTCTCTCTCTCCTTCCTTGCTTTTGATTTTTGCAGTACGTTCTCTATGTTGAACTGCAGAAACTAACAGTCCACAGACCACTTTGATAACCCACTGTGATCAATCATGCCTTTGGTGAACTTGTTTGGGTCAAAGGGAAGGCTGTTGCTGAGCGCTCTCCTTATTTGTGCCATAATCTTCGAGTTAGGTAAGTGACTTTATTCACTTGTGGCTCTGTGAACACGTGTTCCTAGACTTACTAAGGAGAGGAGATTTTTGTTGGCCTAATGCATGACATGGCTCATTCTAGACACCATTGCCACACAGAGCAATCTTTTTTAAGACAGTAACTACTTATCATTCTATTCATATCATTAAACATTTAACTGCATCTATATTTGCAAACTTTAGATGCATGTACTTTGCACCCTGTGTAGCTTATTGTCAAAAAGACTCCCACGAACAGAAGACCACTCCAGGGAGGAGGTCGAAGCCAAGCAAACCCAGACTTGGGAAATCAACAAATAAAGGGCCCAGAGCAGTAACAGCCAAACCCAAAATCAAAGCTAAACAAGCAGCCCCAGCACAGAACTTCCTCACACAGGTATTTCATCTAGCACACAATAACGTTTGATATATTAAAAGAGCATTCATTAAACACAGACAAATTGACTGCATCTGTGATATTTTAGTAGAACTGTATGATTTTGCATTTCACACATAAAGGTGCTAAACCGAGGGAAGTTCAAGAAAGTGGGAGAAACTATAAGTGTGCAGACAGGAGACACTCTGGAGTTGAGGTGCAGGGGTAAACCTGTGCAATGGAGTGTCCCCTCGTACCTGGAGGAGGATGATGATGGAAGGCTCAGGTAAGCGAAGGGGTTGATAAATCATGTACAATTTATCCTTCTAATGATAGAATGATGAAAATCTGTTGGAGAGTCAGTATGTTCTCTGACTGTTTTGGCTCTGCAGGATTGTCCAACACGAGCGATATGGCGTTCTGACATTAGTCAACACTACCGGTGCAGACACAGGGGAGTACACCTGTTATCCTATGTACTGTGAAGACACAGACTGCAGGAAGGAGTATGACAAAGCTATCAAAGTCTTTGTCTTCTTTCCCGGTACAGTGAATAAACTTTATTGATGCTTACCCATGCACATTTCAAAACTGCTGGCCTCTGCTTTATTTCACCCCCAGGTAGCCTTTTTACATTCACATGTTATTTTATTGTCTGCCATATCTTATCACTGCGTCAATCAGATCCACAAGAACTATTTGTTCCATCGTCTGACTACTACGAGGTGATTCAGCTGAGAACCAACTGGCCAACGCTCCTCCCCTGCCAGGTGACGTCACCCGAGGCCAAAGTAACCCTGCACCGCGAGTTTCCACAAAGGGAGGTGGCGGTGGACGGGACAGAAATCTCCTTTAATGTCAGGAAGGGCTTCACCATTCATCGACCCCGGCCTTATCATGCTGGAGAGTTGTACTGTGAAGCCAATCTGGGCAACCTGAGGCAGAGCTCCACCAAGTACATGCTCATCTACGTGAAGTGTGAGTGCTGCCACGAAATCGTCCGTTCCCTAAATCACAAATGAATGTGTTGCCTATTGCTGATCAGGGACAAAGGGTCTGCCAGCATGCATCAGACAGGAAGGCAGAGTAATATTATGAACATGTAGTTATACTGTTGGTTCCCACTTTTCTAATGTGAGGATTTTTTTTTATTTTTTATACAGTTTGTGTGCTTTTTGACTGTTGATCAAAACAAACAACTGACAGTTCTACTCCTTTCAATGCTTAGAGCCCAACTAACACTTCACACCCTTTCAGGTCTCAGGGTTTCACAACCACACAAAACTTTTTTTATTCAGCTATTCAAACGCCCACAATTTCCACGGTTCAAACACAGTTTACTCAAATTGCTTTCAGTGCTTCACACTTCAGCCGACACTTCAACTAAAAACATGTTTCAGTTTATTCACTTGAACTGGCAGTGATTTCTCTCAGGACTTTCACATCCAGGCCATTTTTTCTGCATACACTTCAACTGACTCTTCAACTATTTTCCGCACTTCCATTGCAGCTGATTCAAACGTTTGACACTTCAACTTGATTCCGCATGCAAATTCACCTTCTTTCAGTCTCTGTATTTCGACTTTCGTACTTCAGCTTTTCTAATTGTAGATTTAGATTTTTGACCTTTTATAGACTAAACGATAAATCAGAAAAAAGGAATGACAGATTATCACTACTAGAAGTAACTGTTTGGATAAGCACTTTTGTTGTTGAGTAGCTTTCTCTACACACTTGTACATAAAGTAGTGCTACTACTTGAAGACGGCATTGTTGTACCCATTTACATTTTTAAGACTTTAGACTTATGCTGACTAATACAAGTCACTGTTGAATCAATAAATGTTTGGTGTTAAGTAACTCACATTCCCCATTTGCCATTAGACCCCATGGCTCCTCCTGCTCCAGTGATCCAGGCCTCGTCAAGCTCGGTGGCAGTGGGGGAGAATCTGCGTGTCAGCTGCTCCGTGTTGGGAGAACAGGACGTGGTTGTAGAGTTCACCTGGGAGTACCCAGGACAGCAGGTTAGACGCTCAGGGAGAGAGGGCTGTTTGATAATGATAATATATAATTTATTAATGCGCTACAGATCAGTAATAAGCCATTTAGATGCATAAAAAATACATTTCCGGTTATTTGTGAGACAAATGAAGTGATGGGGTACACCCTCTGTTATTATAGCATACTGCGTTTTTAGAGCTAGTTTGTTATTAGTTAAGAAGCATCTAACCTATGTACTGCAGAGCATCCAGGCCTATAACTATTTATTAATGACTTACTAATCTGACTTACAAATATTTAGGCTGCAAACATAAGGGGTTATTGTGAAGAGGTCACTTTTCTCACATGCTGTACACCAGTGGTTCTCATACTTTTGCTGTTGCGATGCCTTCAGAAGCCGAAAAAAGTTCAGCAAAAGTTATGAGATTAAATTTTATTAATCTTTAACAATATCAGCGATTGAAATAAACAAAAGTCTCAGGTTAGCAACATAGCCTTGCTAGCATCAGAGCACTTCTATTTGTTTATGTCACCTCATGAATCATATTATCCAAGGTGGGATAAATGAAGAGCAACTGGCCTTGGTTGAAGATACTCGAAAAGTCCATTTGCCCTTGATTTTAACCCACCGTGGATAACTGAGACCTGGATGAATGAGAATCATCACAAACATGAATCTGCTCATCCTCCACCCCCAGCCCCAAATCTCCACCCTTGCTGTGGCTCAACCCTTCCCACTGCTGTACAGTATGTGTTTATATATCAAACTGAACAGAGCACCTGTGCTGGTTGCAGATTGGGAGGCCTCTATACACACAAGAGAGCATCAGTCCAGTCAGTGGAGGAGCGGCTCGACAGCAGTCTCAGTCCATCCTCCTGGTGGACGAGGTGAGAGATGTGGACCAGGGAACATACACCTGCACTGCCCAGAACCTGCAAGGGGGCACATCAGTGTCCACCAACGTGAAAGTGGTCCCCAAAGCCAAACCTAAGAAACCATAAACCATCAAAACTGGATGATATCACTGAGACAAGACAGAGAGAGAAAGAGAGGGTGGTGGAAGCCTTCACTATTTTATCAGTCACATATGAATACATAATTACAAGAAAATGATTAATGTATGTAAATTGTTGTGCTTCAAGCTTGCATACTAAAAGTTTTGTATACACACATTGTTTCTTTGTCTTTTTCTACTTATTTTTTTATTGTGCATGACCCTGCCAAAGATGAAGAAAATAAAAATAAAAATAAAACAAACAGTTGTGATGATATTATTATTTTTAGCAGATAAAGCATCTGCATTATCGTGTAATATGCGTTTAGTATCTCAATATTGTGATATCTTAAGTTAATTAATGTTGATCATTATTAACACTAAGTTGTAATGTTCATAATATTTTCATACATACCATAATCTTGTAATTTTCACAATTACATTTATTTATGGATGTTGTTATACTGAGAAACAAATCTAAAACTAAAACATGTTTGCTCTAGACAAAAATGTATGACTGAAATGATTTGTGGATTAGTAAATCAGTAGAAAATAAATCTGCAACAATTCTAATAATCCAGTGATAAATAAATCTACCTATATATATATATATATATATATATATATGTATAGTTGAAGCCTTACAGAAGCCTTACAGAAATAAGAAGAAGTAAATGGCTGTATTAGTGTGTTAGGGGGCCCAGTGGCAACACTTAGATGTGGGCCACTCTTGAGCCCTTACCTCTGACCCTCTCCATAGTGTGCTCAAGTACAGTGCAAACAGCACACTACACACACAGACCAACCAGCAGTTAGTGTGTGGCAAAACTTTATTTAATAATATGCAGCATATGAACACAATGTGAAAAAAAATAACAAGATTTTGACACAGGGCCCTTCTACAAGACAGACCAACAACATAAAGCAGGACCTGCATTACTTGATATGGGATTTTAGGCATTTAAAATGAATCAAATGACTAAACCATCAAGCAAGCAATGAACTTAAGACTTTTGTGTGCCCTGGAGGGTTTGGGGCCCTTGGGGGAGTCGCAGCATTTTACCAGTTGGTAATCCAGCCCTGGGGTCAAGCACAAACTGGGTGTTTTTTGTTTATGTAGCGCACCTACATGCCTGGTCGCTAGATGGCGCTGTCCCTCTTCCCAACTTGAAGTGTGTCAGTCCAGTTACCGGGGGACAGGCACATGTTCCCCTGCCTCTCACGTTTCCTCTCACTCTGCTCTCCGCTGTTCAAACCTCCGAGAGGGAAACAAGACGAGACAGTCCCAGCCTGCGCTCCTCTCTCTCCCTCTCTCTCTCTCTCTCCACGCTGCAAGCGGACAGATCACTCTCTGCTGCCCCGCATTAAGTTCTGGAAAATATCCTGCGGAGCCACGTAAACGCCGTTTGTTTCATTATATAATCAGCGAGAGACAAAACTGCAGCAGAGTACCAGAGCTGGTCCAAGAGATGTCCTGCATGCACAATATGGTGAGCGCCACTTCTTCTAATCTTTTCGTGATCCCCCCCTCCCTGCACATGCAGCGTTGCAGCCGGAATCTGTGTCAAGTATGTGTGTCATGTTCAAAACTTCCTGCAGACTAGACCCGAATAAACAAACTTGAACATATGCTTGTAAACTAATGACACACAGGGCTGTTGTTTCTAAATCAGGATGAATCCTTATGTTGTGATTTCACTGTTGTCCTGGCATTTAACAATTCTCAAGTGTGTGCCAGATAATAAGAAGGAGACTGATGGATGTATTTATTTTATTTTTTGCCATTTGTTTTCTGTCACTTTGACTTGCAGCTATGGTGGTCTCCTGCACTTCCACTGCAGTGTATTGAACAGTGTTTGGGTTTAAATGTTTGGCTCTCTTTTGATGCACAGGAGTTTGGGGACAAAAGCTGTTTCTGTGTGTGAGAGAGCCTGAGTGTGGGTGGAGGGTGGACGGTGAGGGGGAGACACCAGCTCTGTGTCGGGGACTGCCAGGCTGTTGTCCTGGAGACCAGAGGCCACAGGTGACCTCTGACCTGAGGACCCATGGAGCGTTGAAGGGAGAGCCCTTTGAGTGTGGTGGTTATGGGTGCGTGCTGATGCAAGTGAAGGCGTGCGTCTGACAATGGAGAGACAATAGACGTGTGAGTTGTTGTTGGAGACTGCGTGGTAACCAGTCCTGTAATTTAGGAATGGATTATAGGAGATTTCAAAGAGGTGATAGTGGGGTGATACACTGCTGCCATGTGAATGTGTATGACTGATCACTGCATGGCAATCACTGAGACAGCTTAAGTATTGTTTAGGGTTGAACTCACCGCACAAAAATGCTTTTCTCCATCTCATCCAACACACTTCTGTGTGACACAGAGATGAGTGAGATTTTGCCATGGGCCCTCCTTTATCATCAGCAGCACAAGCAAATGAAAACAGATCAAACAGTGCTGGGTTAGCTGAAGATGTGTGAGATTGGGAATGACTGCGAGGGTCACTTAAGCCTAAACGCACACACACACACACACACACACATCATATTTTCCAGTGGCATCTGTCCCCATGCAGATGTTTTTGTGTAGAAGTTTTGAGTTACTATTGTCTGGAACTTCTGTTCCCAACCAAATAAAATGGAGGTGGAGTTTAATTTGTGCTACTAAAGAAAGTGACTTAACAGCACTAACTCACCTGCATGGTGAGATACCACTAATGTTATATGTGAATCTCCTGTTGTAGCTTCTTTGAAATGAACAGTTTCGTCATCTACCTGTCTTGTCACATTAGCACGATCGATTGCTTCCCCAATATTGCCTCTTCTAATCTGTAATGTTGACAATAGCTTTTCTCTGGTTTGTGTCTAGAATTTCCTGCCGCTCTAAGTAAGCCATTCGAAGACATCGCTTTAAGCTCTGATTCCTTGTAACGGACATATGACATCCTTCTGAACATTTCAGAGATGTTAAGAGGAAAAACGTAAAGATGAATCAATTATTAAAATGTTTGATATTTGCCTGCCACGCCCATCTGTTGGCTGAAAGCCTATTGGGAGATTTTTGACGATAACCTATTAGCGCAGTCTGTCTCTTTGCTGCTCTCCTCTCAGCATAATCACCCAGACAGCTGATGTGATGTCTTCGTTCAGCTGTTTGTTCTCCCGGGGGGGTGACACCCCTCTGTGTGTGTGTGTGTGTGTGTGTGTGTGTGTGCATACATACAGTACATGCATCTCCTTAAAGCACCGGCAGCTGATGAAACACATATTCTGCTGAACGGTCAGACGTCTGCTGAGTATTTGCTTAGTGTTGCCTAACCTAAAGAGAGGAGGATACAAACTCCTTTCCATCAAGAACAGTCATTATGAATCAACTCTACACCTCCGCATTCCCACAGTATGATGTTAGTCCTTATGTAAACCTTAAATATAAAACTAGAGCCGCCAGAGCCCAATCATTCCGATTTCCTGTCACCACTGGGAACGACAGCACAATATACTGCTGGGCTTTTTTTTGTTGTGTAGCATGTAAGTGCATAGCAGGTCAGTCATGCATACTTCAGTCTAGCAGATGGTGCAGCAGGCAGAGCGCAGTCGTAATGCCACTGTGTTGGTTGACATAGATTTCCCCTCAGACCAGCCAGCTAATCAAACACTAATCAGCCCTACTTCCACTCGCTGGGTTCGGCCTGTCTCCCCTCCTTAACTCAGTTTCTTTCACTCTGCAGATTTTCCTCCCCTTTCTCCCTATTTTCTCATTGTTTGCTCCTAATCTTGGGCTTATCCTATTACTCTGTGCTCTCTCTCCTGTCTGCACTCATCTCATAGACTCTTCGTAGACAAGGCCAAGCCTGATCGCTCTGAGGAGAAAGTGTCGTGCTCTTACACTTAGAGCTTTCACTCCTCGGTCATCCCTCTGCCTGTGGCTGGCCTGATACGCTCTCTGGGCCGTCTGTCGCTGCGATTAAAGCCTGGCCGGGTTAAGAAAATCACTGTGGGGCTTGGCCAGGCGTGCCGGGCTGCCAGCCTAGATTCTGCCACTGTTGGATATAAGGCTGTTTAGCTCAAAGCTATCACAGTAAATGGAAAAAACTTTGCATGACTTTATTGCCAGTGGGATCAAAAGAAAGTGTTAGTCTGTGTAAGTAACTGAACAGAAAATATATTGTGCCATCAGGCCTCCTCAAGTTCAAGTTCAAGTTCATTTTTATTTATATAGCACATTTTATAGCAGCCAATGACTGACCAAAGTGCTTTACAGAACAACAAAATTAAAAGACACTAACACCATGCATAGCAGCACATCATAGAACAGTACAGCAAAGATAAGAACAGCTTAGAACGGAAGAAGCACAAGCAATCATAGAGTTATCAAAAATAAACAACAGAAAGGACATATAAACATACACACACACATATACATATAGGTATATGTATATACAAAGATACTCATACATAAACAACCTTAATTATAGGCCAAAGAAAACAAGTGCGTTTTTAAAAGTGACTTAAAAGAGATCACAGAAGGGGCTATCCTAACGTCTAAGGGCAAATTGTTCCACAGCCGAGGCCCAACCACAGAAAAAGCTCGATCCCCTCTGCGTTTAAGTCTGCAGTGAGGGACTTGTAACAGATTTTGTTCGCCTGATCTGAGACTTCTCGATGGAGTATACGGTTGTAGCAGTTCAGTTAGGTAGCTAGGTGCTTGGTTGCATAAAGCTTTGTACACAAATAACAGGATTTTAAACTCAGTTCTGAAATTAACGGGCAACCAATGAAGAGACCGCAGAATTGGGGTGATATGATCACTTTTACGACTATTTGTGAGGAATCTTGCGGCGGCATTTTGCACCAATTGCAGACGAGCAGTTTGGGATTTCGAGATACCACAGTAAAGTGAATTGCAGTAATCTACACGTGTGGTGATAAAAGCATGAACAGCCATCTCAAGAGTTTTAGGATTAAGAAAAGGTTTGACTTTTGACAAGAGACGTAGGTGATAAAAACTAGAGCTTATTACCGAGGAGATTTGTTTATCAAAATTTAAAGACTCATCCAGTAGAACGCCCAGGTTCCGAACACTTGAGGATCTAAACGCCGCTAGTCTGCCTAGGTCGAGGGTGGCGGCCTGGGGATTAACAGTGGGCCCGAAAACAATGATCTCTGTTTTGGTTTCATTTAAAAACAAAAAATTTTGGTCCAGCCAAAATTTTACTTCATCTAGACAGCCTAAGAATGATGAAAGGGCAGAGGGATCATTTCTCTTGATTGGAACATACTTTTGGGTGTCGTCTGCATAACAGTGAAAAGATACCCCATGTCTTCTTAGAATGTTGCCCAGCGGTAACATGTAGAGGGAAAAGAGAGAAGGCGCTAAGATAGATCCTTGAGGAAGGCCACAGGTTAGAGGCGCAGCAGACGATGGAACAACAAGTCCATCTCTTCATTTAAGGCTCTTCTAGTATAGTCTAGCCTTCCCGTTATCCTTCTATCTTACCTTCCCACAACATGTGTTTTTATTGTTATGTTGTATTACCGTGTTTTATTGTTTTATTGATTGTGCTGTTGTTCTTATTGTTATTAACAAGTTCATGATTCCTGTTTGTCATATTTTACCAAGTAAAGTTCCTTGTAAGTCTTGAAAAGGTGCTATATAAGTTTATTATTATTATTATTACATTGTTATATTTCCTATGTAATTCTGTACTAGATGATCAGTTGTTTAACCACATTAACTAACAAGCCCACACCAACACGTGGTTATCACTCACAGTCTTGTGTGAGTTTGACTGCAGCTCAGATTTCATTAGCCTCAGTAAAACATTGATTTATTTTACACAAATTCAGCTGGATCAAGTTGCAGGACTTGAACTGAGATATTTTCTACATGCCAAGACAGAGAACACAACCAAGTTAATCATTATCTCCATGTGGCAGGTGTTTCCTTATAGCTGAAGATTGGTCTTTGAAAGAATGTTGCCATTCCTGACATTTCCTCTTGACAGATTTAAAACTACAATATCATAAAACTACAACTTAAATTAAATTAAAAGGAAACAACGTGTCCTAAAGACACTTTAAAGCTGCACTAATCAATATTGAAGGAGACCAAACGAGAGCCAAAAGGAAAGTGACTCAGGTGGCACTGCCCAGAAAAACTACTCTGCATCTCCTGGATGTGTGAATAAGCAACTGTTTGCTAACATGTTAGCCATAACAACTTGGCTATGTCAGTGTGTGTTTACAGCTTGTTCCCTTGCCCCCAAGTGGCCAAAAAAGTAGTAAAAAAAATAGTCCCCTAAACACTGTAAAAATTTGGTGGTTTATTTTTAATATACCACTGACCAGGGTGTCACTGACTTAAGAAGGTGCAGAGAAGGCAGAAAAAAGAATTCTTCTAAAATGATCACAAAATAACACCTGGGATGATAACATCACACATTGATGATATATGACAGTGTGCAGACATCAAAGCAAAGGGGGATGTTTTTTTGGCAACTAACTTGGATGTCTGATGTAGACAGGAGTACATTTTCTCTGCTTTCCTTGTCTAATCCAAATAGGTCAGACCTCTTTCCATACAATTTCAATGTAAAGCTTCTGTCCACCTTCTACAAACACCTGCTTCCCACAACATTAATTGAATGATCATTGCAATTGTGTAGCCATTCTTTTGATTTCTGTATTAATTTTTAGATGAAGGTTTGACGTATAGCCACAAAACCTTTCACAAAGTAACTCACGGATAGTAGAGAACATCACAGACTGAGGATATGTAAGTGTAGGTAAGGGTGAATTTTGTGTACTGAGGAGCTAGCTTGGTGGCCCACATGCTTATTTCTATCTGCTCCCAGATGAACCAGGCCCGTCAGATACTTAATATTTAATCATAGTAAAGTCTACTGTGCCCAGTATTTCCCCAGGTTATTACTGACTGCGTGGTTGGTTGACTTGCCACCTGACTGCTGAACAATAGTTTTGTCTGCATGGGATAAGCGGCACCCTCTGACCTTCAGAGGGGAAAGGTCTGAGAGTGTAGGAGGCTGGACAGACCCCATACTGTGACCATTGTCTCTAAATGTCACCAACTCAGGCGGCAGACGGAAATAGCTGCTAACTCTGGCAGCATCTCATTCGGGGGCTATTGTCTTGTAAACAAATGTAGCCCATTGTCCCCCCACCTCAGCTCAGCCTTATAGCTTCCTTATGTTTTTAATGATTCGGCTTATCTACCCGTGAGGAGCGCTCGCACTCACCTGCCTTCTATAGATATCAGCAGCAATGGTTACCCTGTGTGTGTGTGTGTCTGTGTGTCTGTGTGTGTGTGTGCGTGTGTGTGTGTGTGTGTAGGGATGAATTGTGTGCATGCAGAGTACTTGGCCCTTGTCTCTTTTATTTAGTCTGAAGAGTTGTAGCGTTGCAGAACAAAAGGCCACGAGTTGAAGCCCTCCTCTGCGAGTGGGCATTGTTGTTTATTTATATCTGCGTGAACAAGTAGCAGTTGGCGAGGCAGCCACAGCTCTGCTCTCCAACCGCATTACAGTTCGCTGTCACATCCTTCTTTTACATAAAATCAATACGGTGCATTTAAAGGTTGCATTCAGCTACCATGACCTATGCATGTCTCAGTCAGGTTACACAGGTACCAAAGTGGGACAATGGTTAAGACTCACTGGCACTGTAATTCTCCTGCAGTTTTACCCGTCTGATTTGTTTTTTTAAAGAAACAGTTTGACATTTTGGAAAATACACATCATTCACTTTGTTGCCAAGATTTAGATGAGAAGATCGATACCACTCTATTTGCATTTATTCATTAAGTATGAATATACAGCCACCAATCGGTTAGCATAGGTTTGCACAAAGCCTGGGAATAGGTGGAAACAGCTAGCCTGACTGTGTCTAAAATCTGCCCAGACAAAATAATTGTCATTTTTGGTATTGGTTCAAATGACGTATAACGTGTTATTTTGTGAGTCTTTGAGGTGCTAGTAGATAGGACTAAAGACAGGCTAGCTGTTTCTACAGTTTACAGTCTTAGCGCTAAGCTAAGCTAAATGTATGCTGTTCTAGCTTTATATTTACTGTACAGACATGAACCACATCTCTTGGCAGGAAAACAGATAAGCATATTTCCAAAAAGGTCAAACTGTTCCTTTAAGAACTGAACTCTTCTCCAATTATTTATTTTATTTTATGTGAAACCTGTCTCTGTGAAATAGGATAGTCCTGCTAGCTTCTTCTAAATGCTTACTGAAAGAATTTCAAAATGGCATGTTTTTCTAAAAGAACTAATGCCAAACTGACAGACACGCCAGAGCTCAGGTGGGTGTCTGACCCAGGATAATGTTATTTCTCTAGAGCCAGATATCCAGCGTACCTCCCATAGCTGCTTCCTGTAATGTTATTGTCCAGGAGAGCTAATGCAGAGGAAATGAGTCTAGCCCAGGTTGTCGTCTCGTCTAGTGGACTGGTCAGACAGGTACAGTATCTGTAAGCAGGCCGCGGCTAGCCTCTCTCTGTTGTTCCTGCCATGTATTTCCATCTATGGATCTCCACATTCCTATCCGCTCTCTACCCTGTCCTCGCTCCTCCTTCTGCCATTATTCCATCCATTCACACACATGCACCACCTTCACCCCTCCTCCAGATTCCCAGAGCTTTCTTGTTGGGAGACTTACAATTGAGAATCTGTGGAATCTGAGACTGGATATGCCTGTGGGGCCCAGAGGTAATGACAGGGGTACAGTAGCACCTGCTCAAGTGTTAGACTGGTCTGCCCAGCTTTGATGGGGTTATCCTCTCCTTTCATTTTTTCAGCTGATTTTCTCCAAATTGCACTGTTCAAGCCAAAGGGCACCACAAAACATCACATTCTTGCTCTGGAATGCCTTTAATAGCTTGCCAATCTCTACATAGTGCATCTCTGGTTGGCAAGGTGCTTTATTAGCTGGGATTCCTGTGTGCCCACCTATTGGTGCCAGTAGATACCTCTTTCACTCCCTTCAGCTCTGCGGCCTACATCGCATGACGAAGAAAGAAATAAGGAGTCGCTCTCTCCTAGTTAAGGAGCAGAGAACAATGCCCTCTCTTTTCTCCCTCTTCAGATGCAAGTGTCTTCAGTTTGAGTTATGGAACTTGATACAGCACAGAACCCATCCAGAAACCCAGCCTCAGGAAGGGAGACTTACACTCAGACTATTGTCCAGATGGTCCACACCGAGACAACCCACACATGCTCTCATTTTCCACTTTTTCCTCATCTTTCTATTCATCACTCTCTTATTTATTCCTACCCTCATCCGCCTTTCTCTGTGTTCGTGCTGCCCTTTAACCCAAGTCTGATCCCTCATTGTTGTCTTCCATGAGCAAACAAGACACATTACATTATTGGTATTTGTCCGGTGAAGTTGGATCTTGTGTGTAGATGCAGGTCTGGATCGAATGTGATATGAATGACTGGTTCACATGCGGGGCTTTTGTTTCTGGAACTGGGAGAACAAGTCCAACCACACTGGCCCCCTGAGAGGGCTCAAAGTGCACAAAGAGATGAGCAGGTGAGGCGGATAAGAGAAGGAAAAAAGCAGGGGGTGGAGTGTGAGCAGGAAAGTACCAGGCTCTCCCAGGGGAGTCCAGACTGACTTGTAGCTGCTGCTGAGGTCAACTTAGTGGTTTCCTATGTAAAACAGGTAAATGCTGCTGTGTGTAGTGAAACCGTTCTCACGCACAGCTTAAGATCAGCTTAATCTTCTCTTTAGATCAGTGCAAACTCATCCTGTCGTGGCCTGCAGGTCTCCGGTAAGGTCCAGGCAGCTCCCTCCCATCCACACCTACCAGCTGCCACCGCAGACTGAGAAACAGGAAGTCATGTGGCATGATAATCAGTAGAGCGAGCCAACAGTAAGAGAGAGAAATAGAGTGAGCATGGAATCAGGAGCAGAGAAGTGAAGTTTCAGGTGGACAAACAGGTAAACAAGCGACTTCATTTTTCCTACCTATCATTTTATCTCTGTTGGCCTCATGTCATCAAATAATTTGGTCGCAGTTTTTATTTGCTCATAAAAACCTTTGAAACTGAAAGAACCTAAATTCCAGAGTCTAATGTGTGATACTGGGCTTCAGATAAAAGCAAGAACTCGTCTAACCTGTATGTGTATACATACATTCATGTTGCTCAACATGCTCTGAACTCACTGTGGTTTCAGGCTGCATTGTCAAAGAACAGCTTAAGCTGAGGAGAGGAGAGGAAAGCAGCTTGATTGTTAATTACTTAGCCCCACAGGGCATGCTTGTTTGCAGTGGAGTTGAATTAGAATTAGCTAACTTTTTAACTAAATCTTTTCTCCTGGGTGAATGACGTCACTCTGAGCAGCAGCCTCAGCCTCCCCCATTCACTCCCAGCACAGAACAAATATGCTAATTAACTGTTAATTATTGAATATCCCAAAAATGGAGCCACATGGTGCTTAACAATGTATGGGATTACCTGCTCCACTGAGCTGTCTTGATCTATTCAATAAACCCTTTTTCCGTAACATGAGTTGTTTTTCTGCATTTTTTTTTTAATGATTGCTGGTTTGATGGTCTATTTGTGTCCCAGGAATTCCCCCTGAGGACCATTCATGGCTCAATGCTATACCCAAACTGGTTAACAAGATTTCATTGTACGGACTTTGTTCTTACCGATTGTGTTTTTTAGAATTGCATAGCTTGAGGCAAAATGTCACTGCCAAGTGAAACTCTCCGCATGTTGATGTTTCACTCCTGGTTTCCGTGTTGTTTTGTTGTCATTGTTAACTCTTTACAGTAAAGTCGTGACCCGAGTTGGCTGAACAAGCTGATTTGCAGTAGTTCCCGCTGTGCTGCTGCTTGGCACTAACGAACAACAGACACTCACTTTATTTACAGAGAAACGCCACAGGAGGAAAAAGCGCTGATCCTCTGACTCGGCATCAGCGTGCGTCAGCATCCGTGTTTACTACCTGACACGCAGTCTGCTCGGCTCCCCTTCTGGTGTTAGAGTACAGATAAGATCAAATAAAGCCTTTTATCTAACCACGTTATTTAGGTCTAAATTGGAAAACATTAACATTTAAAGAAGTCATACAGTGTGTCAGTCCATATCTATCTGGATATTCCTCTGAATCCCAACCCATCTTCAGCTGCAGTCCACACATCTTCCTGTTTGTGTTTGTGCTGAGTGTGTGGCCTGATATTCAGGATGTGTGGATAGATGCATGCACGTTCACTGCGGCTGTTAAAGTGGAATTGGTCCAGGTGTGGGTCGATGTGGGAGCCACTCGATTTCTATCGCTGTAATCACAGAACGGTGACTCCTACATGAACCACTCCAGGAAACAAAGAAGCCACATAGAGAAAAGAGAGAGTCTCTGCTCCCGTCCCCCTCTATCCTGGCTGTAATGAATTTAATAAGAAGCTAGCTACCGTGCTTTTGTCTTTATCAGCTCAATTTAACAGTGTATGCCTCCCCCGCTCTAATTATGTGGTGGAATTATCAGTCATTAAATGTCTGATATTACCAACTTAGCTCTCATGGGAACTAAGGTGCTTTGGATAATAGACACTGTTGTTTAGGGTTTTATCTTGTTTTTTCAAATAACCCACAAACCTGTATCAGTGCTGGGTGATATGAAGGCTCATTAATAATTACCTGGTGAGAAATGTAAGGAATGTGAGTTTGTTTCCTCACATCGGTCTTTCCCTTTACATTCTTCACTCTGAACTTCTGCTCTGTGTTGAACATAGCTCTACTGATAGCGGCAGTTGGCAAACACTGTACGGGCTTTTTCTGGCTAACAAGGTGAACATAAACCAAACAGAATTTGAACTGGATTCAAGATTAGATGAAATAAATAGCCTGCCATTCTGTGTTTGCCTCCTCACAAATTCCACAGTTAGATGAGGTAATGTTTCTATGGTGCTGTTTTTACTGTTGTTTACCTCCTTGATCGACAGAAAATGTGTTTATCCAGTGTGATATCTCAGATGTTGCTAATGGAATCGGGCATATACATAATAAGGAAAGGATCTCATCACTTTGAAAGTCTCAAAACAAGTGAACATGTTGGTTTTTATTTGTAGCACTCTCATCATGCCAGGCACAGTATAACATAAGATTCTTCCAGTGGTGTAAAGATGCATCATCCAGTTTCTCTTTATATTGTTTGTCTTTAGGGCTAAAGGAATACATTTCTCTTTTTCTGAAGGATTTAGGCCACTTAGGGCAAGTGGATGTCACTTAAAACAACACTGATGTCAGGTACCATTATGCTGCTAGGACTAATCTCTCTTTAACACACACACACACACACATAGAGACTGAACTTGTAACACTTACAGAGGGATCAACACAGACATTTATCTAAACAACTTTAGGGATTATGCAATCAATCCCTTTTTGAAGACTGATATTTTAACAAAACAGACAAAACAGAATCAGAACAGGGTTGTAGTTGAATACATTTTCCCATAAATAACCCATAATACATTTGGAGGCAAGAGGTGGCCTTGTGAACACACTCCCTCGGGTGCCATCGTCTCACACTGAAGCAACCTTATGTAACATCAGTCAGATCCAGATCAATGAGGTTCCATGAAACACCAGTGCATCCAGTCACCCCAGATAACCCCAACATTGCTACTGTAGTCTGAGCTAATAATTGAATTCAGTGCAGAAATACAATACTGTAAAGTCAGCAAAGGCAGTAAAGGCAAAGGCACACTGTGCAGACCTCCATCAATAGGCTAACAGATGCAAAGGGAGGAACCTCACCTCAGCTGGTCCGCCTCAGAGGAAGTCTTGACAACTGATTTAGCGGAGCAGGACCAGGTCAGAGCCAGCCAGTAACTTCTAAACAGAGTTGTAAGGCTTATCGGAATGAAACCTGCTGCAATTGCAGATCCTCTAAAGTAGCCATTCCCCCGCTAACTTGTTCCAAGTTTTAAGTTTCTCCTAACTTTTCTTTCAGTAATCATGGAGGCTGCTGTGGAAATTATTAATTACATCTCTGTACTTAGCACAGAGAGCCACTTGGAGAAGGAGCCATCTCAAATTACTAAAATGTCATTTAATATAGATGTTCAAGATAAGATAATGAGATGGATGACAGGCATGGCAACATTTTGATGAGGAAGGATTTATCTTTCAGTAAGTCCAATATACTGTAAATTTACTGGGCAGGCTAATTATTTATAGTATAGAGATATTATACGTTTCAGTCATATCTTGGCATAAATCTTTGTTTGTCCACGTAATTGTGATGATCAGTAAAATATAGCTTTAAGAAACATATTATTGCATCACACACTGCTAGTAAAATAGTTGGAGTTCATGATAATGACTCCAGAGTGTACACCATGGTGCAGGATAGTATACAAGCTGCTCCAGTGTTTCCTAAAATCCAGCAGTTCTCCCTTGTCAGAACTCGGAGAATAAAACGTCTGTGTCTGCTCTTAGTTGCATGTGTGCTCAATAGCATCCTGTATCTACAGCCATGACTAAAAATGACCTGTCGACCTCTGTAAAGACTCCAGTGTTTGTCATCAATGGAGACAGTGTGAGGCTGAACACTGGGCCTTCAGCTTTAGCGCCACCACATCTAACCGCCAGTGACTTATGTCCCGTGTTTCACAGAGAGACTGCTCCTCATCTCCAGTATCATGAAATTAACTTTGACCTTTTTTGGCAATTTCTGTCTACTCTCTCATTCAGAAAACAGAAGACAAGAATCACCTCGAAGCAGTATAGCTTGAAGTATCTGACCAAATTTACATGTCTGAAATGTAGCTTGTGTCTTAGATTTGACAGATTTGTGATGCTACAGGACACACAAATTGCCTTGACGCACAAGAAGAAAGAACATTTCATGACCCTGCTGTTCAACGTCTTGGCTCCTCTGAATGGCCCTGGGGTCTGTGGAGAGGAACGAGGTCTGTCTGCCTGATTGTCTCCCATCCATAATGAATAACCTGCTAACAATTAGAGGCTGCTGCCGAGCACTCGTCTGCAGTAATTCCCCACCGCAAGAGACACTCTCACACTCACCACATTACACGATAGCATGTAATAGTCAATCAGAAGTGGAGCGCTCCTTTGCTGCACATGTAGGATGGTTCCTTCCTAGTTGGTCTAAGGCACAGATGCTGACAAATTTAGAGAGTTGAAACATCATAATATCAGATCAAGTCATACTTGAATTTACATGACTTTAATTGTGTGCTTCCCATAGTTCAGGTCATCCAGAATATAATATATTTGGGATAATTGATCCCAAATGTTGAAAAGTTGCACTTACTGGTTGCATTTGTTATAAAACTTTCATCCATCGTCAACTGCTTATCCTGTGTACAGGGTCGTGGGGGGCTGGAGCCTATCCCAGCTGACATTGGGTGAAAGGCGGGGTACACCTTCATCGCAGGACAGACAACCACTCACATTTAGAGACACCTGCATGTCTTTGGACGGCGGGAGGAAGCTAGAGCACCGGGAGAGAACCCACGCAGACACGGGGAGAACATGTAAACTCTGCACAGAAAGGCTGGGGCAACCGGGGTTTGAACCCAGTGCTAACCACTGCACCACCACGCCCTGTTATAAAACTTTTATGTTATCAATTGTCCTGTAGGACACCCACATGTTTTGAGAGGGAAGATGTGTTTGTTTTATTTTGCCACCATATTTCATGATAAGAACTCACTCCTGATGTGTCTTTGTGCCACAGTTCTAAGAGATCGCTGAATAGCATGGACATCGATACCTTTTTTTCTTCTCTGATATTTAAATGTGCGGTTGTTAGCCAAAACGCTAATTTCCAACTTGTTACTCCTAACAAAAAATTTGAACCGTTGTTGCTGTTGTTGGACATGTAAAACACATTTCATTCTTTGAAGTGGAAGATTTTACCGGATGACCGCCAATCCAGCACAAACATGAAATGGTTCATGAATTCTGGGAAAATCAAAGTTCCTTTTTCAGCCATGCTACCTTTATGGATAACATTGCTGGTTAGTTGGTCCGTCTGCCCACCATTATTGCCCGACTTGCATTGCTGTGAAATTTTATAAACACCTATGTCATGGTTCCCAAACAATGAATCCTAATGACCTTGATGATCCGCTCACTTTTCATCTACCGCAGTCATCATGGTCATTTTGTGCAGTTCTTTGGTTTATCCTTTGGTACATTAATAAAGGACATTCCCATCATCCTCAGTTTACATTTTTGTTAAGTACTTATTCACATATGCTAGCATGCTAACACACTAAACTAAAAGTGTGGTGAATGTGGCAAAAATTATCTGCTAAACTTCAGGAGTTGCTAAACTTCAGGAGTTTAGCAGATAAACATTGTGAGCCTATTAGCATACTGACGTTAGCTGAAAGCATTGTGCCTGAGTACAGCCCCAATGAGGCACTAGCCTAGCTGTAGACTAAGTATTGTTGTACTCTTTTTACTGTAAGCATGATAAGTCAAATATCTGACACTGCAACAAACCACCATAATATCTTATCATGGCTTTGTTTGTTGTTAGAAGGTGTCCAAAGGAGGGCTGTCAGGCAATCAGAGTAGAGATAAATATAATACTGCAGTTCTCTGTATAGATTAAATAAGGCTAGTGGCTGATTTGGTAATGGCTCTATAGACTAACAACTAACAGCTGTGAAACCTAGCGAGCACAGCTTTGATAGAGCTTATATAATATAACAGAGTGTGCGCTGTGTGGGAGTTTTAGATGTAACCTGCAAAGTTACCCCACAAACGTAAACAAACTTTGATCATGGAGCAGGGGAGAGAGAGCACCGAGGGAAGAGGGCAGAGGATCTGGAGCTGCAGGCTGCGCGTTATGCTTTTTTTGGGGCTGTGTCGAGTGACCCGCGCACACACAAGCATCCGTGGGAGTGAGCCTTTTGTGCAACAAAAACTGACGAGCCCGAGCTTGTGTTCTGCAAAGCATCTTTGGAATTTGGCTTCCCTGTCCTGCTCTCCTCTGTCTCAGTCCCAGTGCTGACCTGTTTGTCTCTGAGGGTTTGAAATGTCCCCCCTCCACACTCAACCATTTCATTGAAAGCTTTGTTTTCCCCACAGGAGACCTGATTACAATATTTTAGTAGAGAGCGTCCTTGAAACCCTCTTCTTAAAGGCTGCATTTTTTGCTTTCTTTGTGATTGTATCAAAGTGGCAGTTGTATGGTTTTCTAGATGATTTGGGATATCACCCTGAGAAAACTCAAACCAAAAACCTTTACCACTGTAAAGCCCTGGTACAAACCTTAAGAGACTCACACCTTTCCTTTGCTAAAGATCACTAGGAGTGTATAATATTGACAAACATAATGTTGATTTTCTTTCATGACCTATAAGACATGCTGAATGGGCACAGAAGGGAGAGATGCCATTCTCAGGTTTAATAATCTAATCTGAAGAAATTATACATCATGAAAACACTTATATTGCTAGATAAGCATATTTCCTTCAAACTGAACAATTACAAACATTATTAATATTGATACCTTTTTCAGTTTGATAAACTCTATAGTGCCACAAGGTTATTATACTGATGCTCAGCTACATTCATTAGGCTGACAAGGTGTGCTGATCAGATATAGTCAGTAAATCTGTGAAAGGTTTTCGTTCATGTACTAATTTTACTTTAGAGTTCCAGTTTGAAACATTACACACCAGAAACTTGCGCAGCAGATGCAGATAAAAGTGCACAGCATCAGAAGGACAGAGAGGCTCATCTGTTACCTACGCAGTTCTTTTATACGCTGATGTTAAAACATTTTAATGTTTGATCAAAGTTAGCAGCTTTTGAAAGACCTCGTCTCTGCTTTGAAAGAAGCATAAATCAAGAACAGCGCACTTTTCAATTAGACCGTAACTGGTAGAAAGCACCGCTGTGTGTGTGTGTGTGTGTGTGTGTGTGTGTGTGTGTGTGTGTGTGATTTAAGGAGGTGTGTTGCATTTCAAGGCCCCTTGGTTAGTCAGGCTGGGCTGTAAATCTTGCAGTGTCTCCTGGTTTACTTGGGCCCATAAACTAAAAGGCAATTATGGAAAACAACTGGATGTAAGATATCTTCAGTCCTGCAAGATTTGTGGTTCCAGCCTAAAAGGATTTTTACCCTCCTGTCTACCCATAAGAAATTGCTTTGCCTCACCCGCCATCACTTCAAACCCAGCTTCCCGTCAAGCATCGATTGGCCCCTCATGTCTTTGGCAGATACAAGACATAAACTGAGTAAAATACCATATCTAAAAATACTGTGTCAGACCTTGGCCAGTGGCCATTAGGTTTGGCCCACTCATGATTTATTCATATGGTGTCAGACACATACACACTCAGCATGAACTGCACTGACCCATATGCATCATGTCTTACACACAGTAAGACAGTAGGACTTACTGGTCGGACGGCGCCAGAGCAGTACCCACATTTGTGTGTCACATTTTATTTGATTATATTCATCATCATTGATTATCAGGTTTCTTTCCTCAGCCTGAGCTCAGCCTGTGTTATATTGGCTTATTAGGTAGCCGGATGCTTTAGTGGAAAGTTTTACATTGGGAGAAATAGTACCTCATGAATATAAATATGAGCAGCTTGGGCTGCTTTGATCTCAGCCTGGCGGAGAGCCCTGAGTGGAGTGGGCTGGAGCTGCCTTTGCAGAGCTTTCTCTGCCTATTTGAACCATTTGCATAATAGTTATAACTGTTGAGGCCAGCAGTGCAAAGCACTTGATAAATGTGGATTGTATTAGAAGAAAGAGGAGATGCCAGAGTGTTACTGCGGGTGTCTGTGCTCATACAAAGTATATTTTGGTGTGACAGCAAGAGAGAGAAATTGCTTTAAGGTAGCGTGTGTGTGTCATGAGTGTGCACTGACTGACTGTCATTGTCAAAGCATTCTAAACACAATACTGGAGTTTCATCCAACAGATCATGTACATAATGTAAATTTTATTAAAAATAAGTTTCCAAAGCTTGATTTTCTACCTTCCAGGCAGTCATGTGGTTGAATTCATTTCACTATTGTATAAAAAACAACTTCAAGAGACCTGAAACTGACGTGAGATAGGTAATCAAGCCATGCTAGTGACCGTTTGTTGCTATATTTTTCAGTAAAGCTTGTTTTACAGTAATGCAGGAGCCACCAGGAACAGGTTTGAATGCTCATCTTGTTGGTCCGTCTAAGGACATTCGGATATGTGAGGTTTAAGAGTCACCTGCCAAACAGCACCCTTTCTAATGCAAGAAATGATCAAGTACACATGATCCTATCACAACATTCATCTTTGCTTATTGGTGATCTTTCAGGTTGGATCTTGTGACCACATACCTTCACAGTAGAGTGTTTTTTTTGGCAGCCATATCTCAAATATCAGATGTCTGATGTCCTGGAATCCACAAAGGACGCAAACGTATTACCACAGAACAATAACACAACTGATTACCTGTGTAGAGCAACGTTTAAGCCTGTCCAGTTTATTTTCATAATACAATGAAATTAATCCAAACCAGTAGTATGCATTGCATACAAGGTAGGAAATGAATCTCAAGATTTGTGGTATGGTTTAAAAAATTTGTTTTAAGTAATATTTAGTATTGGAGATTGGTATCTAATGTGCTAAAACAAGCAAAATTTCAAGTACTGCCCTTTTAAACGCTACCTGTGCTATAAGCTGGATGAGCACAAAAGGAGAATTTGCCTCCCTCTGGTCCTGTTTGTAGTCAGAAAGACTGCTGCGTATTTGTGTGTTTTATGGTCTCTAGAAGGTTTTATGGCTGGTGGGGGTGTTTATGCACGGGACGGGAGAGGGTCAAAAGGGTGACATCAATAGTGATCCTTAATGAGGTTGTCTGAACAGAAGGAAGGGAGGGGATATGTGGGTGATTCAACAATCGATGTTGATGGGGAGGTTGTGGAGATACAATTTGCTGCGTAGAGCTGAAGAGGCACAAATTCAAGTTGACAAAACAATGGTGCCTCTTGGGTAGGTGTCGCCTGCTGTGACAGGAAACCTAAACTCACAAAGACAGCCATCATATCAGTTACAAAATGTATTCAGGCCATGGTAGACTTACGAAGGCATACTGTGGGATTGGTACATTTGGATACACCATGGTTTTCATGAGAGACAGGGAATTTGCAAACAAAATAAGCTGCTTCATCACTTCATTCAATTGTCCATAATGTGTATTGAACAAAGTACTTCTATCAGGTTTTTATAAGGCTGTTTTTAAGGCTTGCTTTAGCAACCTAGTCGGATCGGAGTTACATAACAGGATTGTGATGTGACATATGCTGCCCTACCTCAGAAAAAAACAACATAACTCTCACTGAGTACATGTTTTGTGTGATCCTGTAGTTTTGATTTGCCGTTGGGCTTCTAAGAGGCAAGACTGATGCTGTAACAACTGCCTCATGAAATAAACATTTTCAAATTGGTTTGGGA
This sequence comes from Micropterus salmoides, assembly GCF_014851395.1. Taxonomy (NCBI): domain Eukaryota; kingdom Metazoa; phylum Chordata; class Actinopteri; order Centrarchiformes; family Centrarchidae; genus Micropterus; species Micropterus salmoides. The sequence continues at coordinate 13,604,076 of NW_024044237.1, forward strand.
TTTGTCCTCTTTGTGAAGACATCATTATTTATTGTTCTACTATTGTTTTCATGGAGGTCAGCTGTGTATGTGTGTGTTTGTTTTGTAGTGAAGTGCTATGCTGTGATGTTGTGGGAAGCTGAGTTGTTCTAGCTGTGCTCTGTGACAGCTGTATGTATAGAGAAACACAGCTGATGAACGGTTTGTCTCTTCCTCCAGAGACCAACAGCGCAGTAAATGGGCAAGAGGTCCAAACTAAAATATCTCAACAGCTATTGGATAGACTGCCATGAAATTTTGACATGCATAGTTCCCTGAAGCTAAAGCATACATACTTTGATGATCCCCTGACTTTTCATCTAGCGCCACCACAAGGTTGACATTTTGTGTTTTTAGTGAAATGTCTTGACAGCCATTGGATGGATTGGTCCAGATATTCATGGTGCCCAGAGGATGAATCCTAATGATATTGGTGACTCCCTGACATTTAATCTAGAGCCAACAACAGGTCAATGTTTTCCAGCGAAATATGTTAACATATACTGAATGGATTGGCACAAAATCTAATACAGACATACAAGGTTCCAAGAGGATGAATCCTATTGACTTTGGTGATCCACTGACTTTGACTCTGTATTTAGTGCTAATTAGTAAATGGTAAAATAACATAGTAACCTTGGTAAACATCATATTTGCTTAAAAGAAAATAGCATGTTATCCTGAGCATATTAGCATGCTAATGTTTAGCTCAAAGCACTGTGGCTAAGTACAACCTCACAGATCCACTAGTGTGGCTGTAGACTTCTTAGTCTTGTTATATTTTAAAGTGATTGTGTAAAAGCTCTAGAGCTTCAACAATTAAACAATCAGTTAATCAATAGAAAATTAATTTGCTACTATTTTGATAATCAATTTATCATTTTGAGTCATTAAGAAATAATACCATAACTCTCTGGTCCCAAATGTGTATGTATTTTCTGCTTTCCTTAGTCTTCTATGAGAGTAAACTGAAGGTCTTTGGGGTTTGGACTTTTGGTCGGACAAAGCAAGACCTTTGAAGATGTCACCTTGGGTGCGGAAGATTTTTACTGGGCATTTTATTTACCATTTTGTGACGTTTTACAAACAAACAATTAATCCATTAACTGAGGAAATGACCAGATGAATCAATAATGAACATAAGTGTTAGTTGCAGCCCTAAAAGGTCCAGAATGTTACCTGGTATTAAAGATTTTAAATGTGCTTAAAACAGTTTGTTAAGAAGCAGAAAGCCTATAATGATATGTTGCCATCAAGAGCATGGTCATCAGCTCATTCATTTACCATGAATAGGTCTCCCTACTTCACCTTCCTTTGAAAGCTCAGCTAATTTTTTACTTTTTCTCTTTTTTACAGAGCACCTCAACCCCCCCTTAGAGCCCTGTAACCAATGGCAACCTCAGTCCAGACTCTTCCTCTGACCCGTGGTCCCAACAAAAACTTCTCCCGTTGCGGCATGGGAAGTGTAGGCAGTCTAGTGGAGAGGCCAGATGTGTCTCCAACTAAAGGCAGCCGTGCAGTGCCCCAGGTGAGACCCAAACAGACCAACGGCCTCCTGAAGAAAGGCTTCAGCCAAAGAGAGCTACTCAACTACCTCAACATCACCAGGTGAGTGCTGCTATAAAGAATTAGATGCTTATGTAGCACATTTCACATGCTGCACTTTTGAAGGGGAGGGTACTATAAAATGTGACAGGACTTGACCTCAGTTGACCTACTGTGCTTCCAAACAGAAGAGAGCCTAAAGCTAGTCCAAGCTGTGACAGCAAGAAGGACATTATCTCTGGCCTCAGCTCTGCCAGTGCCCGTGAGGAGGACAACTTATACGCCAAGGTCTACCATAAAGACGGCACCGAGGTGGATTTGACCAAAAACTCACTGCCAAGTGGGGGCAAGTACGAAAAGGTGAATATTGCTTTTTAAAACACTGCAAAAAGGACCAATCAAGAACGTTTTAGCTCATTTGTGGATGATTAAATCTAATATTTTATCAAAATAAACTAATTTGTTGATGACTGATTATTAAACTTGTTTAAACATAATATGTCTTGTCTTGCCTTATTTTCAGCTAGAGCTGAAAGAAGTGTATTACAAGGCCACCGGACATGTAGTACTATAAGAGTTTGATCACTTCAAGAATCAGGGTAATCTTAAAGCTTGGAGACAGCTAGATTTTTAAAATATCCAACCAAAAAAATCCCAACCCCCTTCTCCCTCTAAAGCCACTCCCCCAAAACACATGTTCATTTGCATGAGTGCAAGGGCAGAGGGCACGCAGGTAGAGAGGCGGGTAGGCCAGCCAGTCATTTAATTTGGTCAAAATGGAATGACATACTTATTAGAGTCCTGTGACCGTCACAGATACCAGACTTTTGATTTATTGCTGTTGGGATGTAGAGTTAATTTATATATATAATGTAAATATAATGACAAATGCTTCTGAAATAAATTGCCTACCCCTGCTTTAAGTATTGCGTTACATTAAGTAAAGGTACTTTACTTTAAAGCATTAGGTATGAGGAGGACTGAGTGTCATTCACAGATTCAGGCACAAATGCAGATAAATGACTTCCTATTGAGTTATTTATTTAAATGATATACAACCAGCAAGTGGTTGTTTGGGCTGTGTTAAATTGACCACATCCATACATCTCTGGCAGCGTTGTGCAACACCTCTATAGCCGGTTACCAGCATAAATCAACCTTAAATCGCTTCCAGAATCTGCCACTTGCTGCGGTCTGAATTTATTGCTGCAATCAAATCTCAGCTTTTTTTTTTTTTTTTTGCCTTGAATTGATCAACACTAACAACACAGAGGGTGGAACAGTATTGATATTATAGAAACACTGTGATTTATGTTCCATAGCCAAGCCCTGTGTGTCTTCCTCTCCCCTTCAGCCTTCACCCAGCTACTTTCTACAATCTCTACATCCTCTACAAGTGCCCTGAACTTTTCCGGCTCTTGGTTTGTTTTTCTCCAGGCACGTTTTAGGTCTTCTGCCTTCAAGCCTGTCACCCCCAAAAATTTTAGCTCCATGCAGAACCTCTACCCGTCTTCCAAGTCAGAAAACGTGGACCATGGCGTTTCCAATGGGCTGCACAGAGCCTACGCCCATGTCCCTAAAGCTGTCTCCACCTCTTCCTCCTCTTCCTCACCCTCCCGTCAAGGAGGACCGACATCCAGTGGTAACAAGGTATCTAAACACGACTTTAAATTAAAGCCTTGATCCATGTATTGATGTCCATCGCCAGTTATCACCTCCACCAATAAGCTGGCTAGTCCATTTATCTGGTTGATTACTTGTAAAAATATCTTGAAAACCTAGGCTTCAGTTAAACCTGGTGGAAAGTTGAGCTATGGGCCAGGGAACAGTGAAATAGGTTTTTGATCCAGAATCCAGTCTTGGTACATTTATTGCAGAAGCAATACAATTAACTACTCATGATCTGTCATGTTATTCATTATTTGTGATAAAAAATTACAGTGATGAATAACTGTCTAATTATGACTTTGTAGGGCCACTCCTCTGTGCGTGGGATGAGCCAGGAGGATGATAACCTGTCCGACTCGGGCCATAACTCCATGAGCAGTCTGCCACCATACCGGCCTCCCTTCCGCCCACACCTGGCTCACATCAGGTCTGCTGCAGCATTATTGTCTCAGCTCTACTTTGTATTCAAAGTGACATGTTGCTATAATTGATATTTTACGTGGGTAGTGATGGAAGAGAAATTGGCCTTCATGGTTTCTTTTTTTACCCTAGTGCATCTATGGGCCACATCAACACCATCGGCTCCCTGGAACGCACTTCTCTAGGCCCAAAGGCTGCAGGGTCAGGGGGCGTGGCCATAGGGGAGATGGCGTGTCGGAGCATGGCGACCCTGAGCCGTCTGACTCCATATGGAGGGGAGGCCCCACCTCCTTATGAATGGACCCTCTCCCTGTCTGTTGAGGAAGTGGTGAGTACTGGGAAGATGGATAAGCGTATTAAGTATGATTTACAGATTGGTAAGTCATTCATGTTGTCTCTCCCAGGTCCGGGATCTGGAGGAGCGCCTGGTGGAGAAAGAACATGAGCTGAAACAAATGAAAAGAAACCTGGATGAGAGTGAGGGTGCTATCGCACAGGTGAATCTCACTGTCTGTTGTCTGTTCTCTGTCATTAATCTATACATCCATTTCTTTTGAAGTTTGACCCCCATCTGCTCGCCTCATGCAGGTGTTTGAAGGGAAACAGCGCCTGTGGGAAAGGAGGTGGAAGAGCTGAAACGCCTGTATGCCGCCAAGCTACGTCAGGTTTCCCAGCACGCCCAGCGTTCACATCGCAGCCTGCAGTTGCAGCTGTTCAAAGCCCAGCAGGAGAAGAACCGACTGCAAGAGGAGCTTGACGGCCTGAAAAGAGAACAGAGCCAGGAAGCTGGGGCCACGGTAAAGCGAACCAGTCCAACTCTGGAGGAGACGCAGTGGGAGGTAAGGCTTCAGAAGGACACTTTATGGCAGGGAGAGGCACTTAAAAAGTAGTAATAACAGGGCACAGTGGAGATAACAGAATTCCATTCTTGTTTGTCCTGTTAAATGATCACAACAAGGTCCGTAAAAGTCAGTAAAAAAGTTTCTCCTGCCCCTATTTCGTATTGTCCCATTACTCTATCTCTCAGGTTTGCCAGAAGTCAGGGGAGATCTCCTTGTTGAAGCAGCAGCTCAGGGACTCCCAGGCGGAGGTGACCCAGAAGCTGAGTGAGCTCTTCCAGCTGAAGACGCAGCTCAGGGAGACCCGCACAGAGCTGCGCAACAGGGAGGGCCAGATAGATGCACTAAAGCTTGTCCTGCAGGGGACACAGCATCGCAGATTCCCCTCTCAGACTGCACAAGAGGATGGGAAAGGAGCTGAAGAGAGTCCTTCAGCTGGGGCAACAGGTAGTTTTATATATCCGTCTATTGTCTGTGGGTACATATCGTCACTGCCAGTGTTTGAATTACGTGCTTTGAGGTTTAAAAGGAATACACCTTAGTTTACTCATGCAGAGGCACCACAAGCACAGATAAGAGTTGAAGTTAATTTGTGGACACAGCACATAACCAAAAGCAAGTCTCAAAGGACTTAATACATAAAACTTTACATAAAACCAACTAGATTGAACTGATCAACATTCAGTCACAAGGGGCAAAGCCATAACGAGTATTTCAGACCTATTTAAGGCTGCGCATGCCAAAGCAAGATGATTATATACCACAGATGTCTGTTTAATATCACAGTAAGTGAGGAATCTAAATGGGGTTTCTTATCTACACAGCCGGAGCTTGTCAGGGTTATTTTTGAGTTATGATGTTTACATGCTTGGAACAAAAATCAGGTTATTTGACTAACCAGGTCAGGAGCAGAGTTCTCTGCACATTAAAAAGCAGCCAGTGTATTTCATTATGTTTCCCCTACGGCTATGCTGGCCTGTATTTGAAGCCATGTAAACCTCTTCGTTGCAGGAGGGTGCGGGGGCCCGACAGAGGAGCGTCTGCGTGCAGAGCTCCTGCTGGAGCGACGCCAGAGCGAAGCCCAGGCCACGGCTTTCGAGGAAGAGAGGCAGACATGGCAGGCAGAAAAGAACAAGGTCATCCGCTACCAGAAGGAGCTGCAGGCCAGCTATTTAGAGATGTACCACCGCAATGAAGCACTGGAGAGGGAACTGCACCACCTGAGGGCAGGCAGAGAGCAAGGAGGAGGAGGAGGAGGGAGCAGAAAAGGGACATTGGAAAGAGAAGTGCCAGAGCTGAGCAGTGAGAGAACGGGTGAAAAACAAGAGGAGAGACCTTCCTCTGGGTTGCCGTGGATAGGGAGAATTGAATCATCTGAAATTTGAATGTGACTTATTTGCAATGCAAACTGTCTCCCTGTAGTATGTTTTCTACGGAAGAACAATGTCCACCACAAAAAGGAAAAAAGATAGACTAAAATCAGTTTCAAAAATGTTGTCATAGTGAGTTTTGACCTAAGTCTGAGTTATTCATTTTGAGTTATTCTGCGATAACTCAAAATGTTGACTTTCTTAAACAAATTTTGAGGTCAAACCTTTGATCTATGTCATCACAAAATGTTGACTTACTCACCATTTTCACATTTGTTATGTATAACATTTGATCTAGTTTTCTTCTTTTCCAAGCGACAATGGGCTTCCATAGGTTCCTGTCCATTTGCCATCCTCTGCCCATGTACCCTTGTCATTTAATGCCCTTATCCTGCAAAGACTGGACCAATCAACTCCCAAAGAGCACACCAATATGAGGGTAGTTGCACAGAAATACTGTCTGTGCCTCAGTGTCAATTTATAAAAATACAGGCAAGCATCTAGACTGTCCTGCTTAACACTTTTGTCCAATTGTAAACCTGTAAATGAGCAGATTTATATGCAGTGTGTCACTATTTTGTTTTTTTATTTGGTAATTACTTTTTGGTTTGGACTGCTGTAGAATCTTGACAGTAACCAAAGGATTCAAAGGGATTTCACGTGGCCCTGTTACATCTCAGTAGCTGCTCAGTCTGTGCAGAAGGTTCTGTGGATTCAGGTTTGACCTGGGCTCTGGGACGAAAGCTATCTGGTGCCAAGGTATTAATGCTATTTCTTTGCCATCAAGAAAAATGTGTACCCTAATGAAGAAACTGGAAATATTGGACTTTTTTCTCATTCAGTTTCCAGCAGCGAGACCTATATATTTAGTACATATTGTAATATAGTTTGATTGGCCTTTTGTCGTTGTATTCCAAGAACACTGTCTTAAATAGGCATACTTCCACATGTTCTGATTGCAATGGAAGCAATCAATAGATTATGCTGAACATGACTGTCCTGCCTATTGGTGCGATTTGTTGCACAGCCAGTAACATCAAATGCATGACGTAGATGAAGTTGTTCTTGTGTAGTTTATTATTAATATATGAACATTCAAAAGCCAGCTCTCAATCGACCTTTCAACATACTGTGACTTGTCTATTTACTGGAATTAAAGCTGTACAGTATAAATATGTATGTATGTTTGTTTTGGATTGATAATAAACATTTATGAAGTGGTGTAAAAGTAATCTGGCATTTTCTGGTGTAAGGCGGCAACCTGCATTATAACAGATTTTTTTTTCCTGTGCATTGTCTGAATTAAACTCACCAGAAATCACTTTTACAATGTCAGAGGTGCAACCGATGGCATCCACCCGAGGGATCAGACGGCTGGCCTGTTCTGAAGGGGCTTAAAATCTCCCCAGAGTGTGCCAATAAAACCCAAGGACAGGCGCTTTATGACAGAATGAACAGAGCGATTGAGGCTTTTGGGACTAATGTGGCTTTTAGAGGTTTAGCCTTCAATCCTTATCTCAACCTCTCCCTAAGGCCCTCCCTGCTCTGCCCCAGCCAGTCCTCACATACCGGCTCCCGCAGTACAGACGGCAGAGACGTGGTAGGTCAGCTGAGATGGAAACAGGAGGATCCCTGTTTGTTCAAGAAAATAAGCGCTCATATGGAAACCATCAAATGTACAAACTAGAACAGAATGCCAAGGATATCTTGGCAGGGACGAAAGTTTAACACTTCACTTTGTTTTTTTTTATCCATGTTGTTTATGGGTATGCATGAGTGAGAGCAAAAACAGTACTGTGCCAAGTTTTTAGGCAGGTGTGGAAAAATGCTGTAAAATAAGAATGCTTTAAAAAAAAAAAAAAATAGACATGGTAATAGATTCTATTTACCAGTTAATAAAATGAGTGAGTAGACATCACACTAAATCTATAAAATAGTGTGAAAAGTGAGAGATGGCACATGCAAGTCTATAAAGCAGGTCATAATCTAAATAGTTATGAGCTGGGGCTGACTCACAAGACCCTTACCTAGGCATTTAAAACATTATATAAACTGGGGCTTAATATAACTGTGCAGCTCAGGAGTGGTTCACTGAAGTGCGATGTGAAAATATTCTTACCTCACACATGCTATCACTCTGCAGGAGGGTTGCGGTGCTGAATGCCATCAGTGCTGTTTATTTGATGAATTAATTTGAGTTTTAAAAATTAGTGTACCATTTATATGGGAAAAAAATGGTTCCTTGCTGTGAAACTCGTTCAAATTAAAACCTGTAGCTCATCATCTAATAGACTTCAAGGCTGTTTGGTCTGAGTATAGATAACACAGCAATTGTGCCACCATGTGGCAATGAAAGGAGGGCTGAGCAGCTTTAAACCATGAAGGAAAATGTTATGGTAGGACCAGTCCACCACCATCACATGCCAGTACACGTCTCCAAAACTGACTTGGAGTATAAATTTTTATTTAATTTCAGATGCAAGTATATGAAACATGTTAGTGGATAAATATTTACAATAAAAGTTGCACACACAAAAGCAGGAAATGCAAACATTTAACAAAATTAATATGACAGAAGCACGGAGCGCTAGCAGTCTATCTGAAGGAACACTCGGAAGAAGCAATGAATGATTGTCAACCAAAGAAAGAAAAACAGGAAATTCAGTGAAAGTCCACACAAAACGTGCTTAAACCCACTCCAAATGAAAGCAAGATAAAAATGTTCATCTGATACTCTGAGTGTAATGTTGCATTGTCAGTATGAGCTATGCTGGTGCAGTGCTTGCTGAACAACTTAGCCTCACTAGGGTGAGGTGACATCACCATTTTCAAGAGGACACCAGGAACTTGCACTATTAGTAATGATCATCTAACCATGTGATACAATTTCCCCAAGTGTATGCTTACACATCACCAGTTGAATAGTATATACAAAGTCCAACAACACCCAAACTATCAGCCTCAGTAGTGAAATATGTGTAATCTTTGACTCCTTATATAAATGTACACCTTTAATACTAACTGCAAAGTGTCATGAACCATTGCAATGAGCCCTGAGGAAATGTATGGATTTGAATGTTTGTATTCTGACTCAATCTCAAGTAAAAGCAAAACCTATGCAGCAGAGGCATTTCTTTAAGTATACATTAAACAACAGCCACAATGTTCAGAGGACTTCCCCACCCACAACGAGTAAAGCTGAATCACAAGCCTACAGCCACTACAAGTCAGACCATACGGCTACCATCACACCACTTTACATCTCCAAATCACATGGCGTGCAAGCTTAGGATACACAATGCGTGGCAGAGTGAGGCGATGGCACAACCGTGATGCGAACCGCTGAGTCGTTAGTTCTGAAAGTTACGCTGCAGTGTTGATTATGCATTTTGCGGTTCAGTTTAATTTACATGAGCCGTTGTGGCAGCTGCAATAAAAAATAGAAACAAAGCACATTTCACAGTAGTATATATTTTTTGTTTCCTTTTTGTCATTGCTTGTTAAATACATACATAGAACAAGACAAATGGCTTCTACAATGAGGAAAATCTTGCTGGTGCAGTCAGTCACAAAAAAAAAGCTGATCCACCATTGATGAGTTAATCTTTCTACTGATCAAACCAACAGTTACTTTCAAGCTACGAGAGGCCTTTATTACATAATGGAGGAGTAATGGTTCACAATCAAGAGTTCAATTCAAGATAGACTTCCACAGTTCCCTTAACCAGAAAGAAACCTTCAGCAGTCCGTTACTCTGTAGTTTTTCTCATGTGTAAGATAAGTTTTATTACCATCCTGAAATCAGAAACTGCCTATCTATACCCATTTACCCACACTCAGCCATCCACATTCATTCAACTGCTTCTGTCACAAAAAAGGATAAGAAAAAAGAAGCAGTCTTTGAACTCAAACTTTCGATAAAGCTGAGAAAACAAACACTATCAAGTATTACATACTTTGAAAAGATAAGCCTATAAACTCTGCAGGCATTTTGCAAGTTTCAATGAATGATCCTTTTTCAGAGGTGCTTCTTTGTGAGGATGTTCTCATTACTGACAGACTCCTCACTCTACTACAGGTTGTAGTTGGACCATCCCTGCTGGACTCTGTATACTACGCAAAGTTGGAGGGTCCGAGGTGGGTTACAGGATGGCCATGGCTGTCCAGAGGAGCACTGGGATAAAACCTTAATGCTTACAATAACAGGCCAAGAGGCCGGGGACAGAGGAAAAGGGCCAGAGCAAATGGTCCTGGAAATGCAAAGAGCTCCAGGGAACTTCATCCTTACTCATGAGGACAGTGTGCGGTATCAAAAGTAGATCTGCTTGGCATGTGACGGATTCTGCTCCATGGGGCAGTACGGACATTTCAACCTGAGGACGAGACAGGGGAGGGTGAGGAGAGCAGGGACAGGCTGTTACAGTGTATGGTTTGTTAGTTTAACGGGCCACATTGGTTGTTCTGGTTGATTGATCTTGTACATTTTATAGCTAGCCATTTTTTTAAAATAAACATTTTGAATTGATTTCTTAATTTATAAAAATTTTAAAAAGACCACTAGGCTTAAAAAGTGCTTGCTTTTTTTGCCAACGTTGTGGTATTGCTGTGTGGTAATTCGGCTGACAGCAGGAACTATTTTGAAAAGCGTCCCTTCCTAGATGCTGCTAATTCCATGTTTTGAAAAGTCGCCTGGCTCAACATGAAGTTTTTCAATGCAGGAAACCACCAAAAATCAATTCACAATGACCATATTTGCCATTCGTTTAGTAAGTGTGATTTTCCAACAGTGTGGCTCTTAAGTACAATGCAATTTTGGCAGCTGACTTAACAGTGCTTGTGCAAGTGCTGGTTAATTACTTGGAATTAATTCACCAAGAATGAGCATGTTAGAGTTAAATGTTGTGATTCAAGATAAAACAATGAACAACCTTATCCTACCATGCACATATCAGTCATATGATCACAGTCATAGTCACATAGCAGGCTGTATTTCTGACTTACTTCCCAGCGTTAGTCAGTTTGTTGAGGGCATCTCTGGAGATGACGTGGCCACAGATGAGCTTCATGGGAGGATTGCTCTCTGAGGTCTGCTGCCTGAGGATCGGGCAGGCGAACACAGAGTGGTACCAGCACTTCTTCCCGAGGTCAATTTCAATCTACATGAAGAGACGTGATGTGAATCAACTGAAGGGTGAAAAAGAAAGGGAAGGAGTACTAGAAACACTAGAAATTCAAAGGAACTTACAGGCAGCTCATCTTTGTGCGTCCATACGCCACTGCACTGTCTCTGCTCTATCACCTGCTTGATGTTCATCAGCACTGGCAAGGCCATACAGCCTGATGCAAAACTGCAGAGAAACAGACATGACAGCACTGAAAAAAGGCCACATGGTGATGACACTGCAAAAGGCACTATTTACATAAAATCTACAAATTCATTGTTACAACTTTTACAATAAATGTAAAGATTTTAACAGGAAATCAGAGATTAGGTCAGGTGTGTTGTTCATGGTTTTCTAACCTAACACTGAGTGGTGACTCTACAGAGAGGCCCAGTAAAGCGCAGGCATCCCTGGTGAAGATGTTACAGATCTCAGCCCACTGATTTGTCTCCAGCAGACTGCGGTACGGAGAGTTATCAATGCCATGACGCAGGTACACCAGACTGCCCATCAGGATCTGAATATCTGCAGGGACAAAAAATGTACAGGTGAGGAAAACAACAAAATTCCTTCTTGGTTGCTATTATATATATATATATATTATATTGCTTGGTTGCTGAAATGTGCTCGGGACTCTTCTCAAGAGTCAGAGCCTCAAACTCTTTCAGATATAAGAAAAATGGGAGACAACTCGAAGTTAAGCATTTTTTAGTGTTCCTATCAGGAATGTCACAATGATGCCACTGTATACTGCCTACCTCTCTGGTGTTGAGAAGCGAAGGGCTGGAAATGCCTGGCATACTGCAGGGCCTCCATTTGGTTGCTGATTCCTCCGCTGAGCAGGCTGATGAAGTACAAGCGGTGCAACTTGAATTCTAGACTGCTGTTCAGGTCCAAAAGGCGCTGCCGATTCGTCACAGCCCACCTGAGAAGGCACAGACAAAAATAAGTACAGTCAACTATGTTGACACTGACCAACAAACTAGAGGGAGTGTTTTTTAATCATCATTCTGTGTTCAAAAGTGATACCCTTGGCATAACCACAGTAAACCTAGCCAAACATATCTGGGGTATTTAGAAGGGGTAACAGAGTGGCCACAGAGTTCCCCAAAGTGTGAGGAATCTGCCAGATGGGAAAAGTAGCTTAAGCATTTTGCAATTATGACTTTATTATATTATAACTTTTTCTTGTGACATTTATTTCCACGTCACCCTGTATTGATAGGAGGTTTCTGTACTTTTTGTAGTGCTTTTTAACTTAAAGCAGCTAAAATGTCTATCTCTATCAAGTCATTTTACTCTCTTCAAAGATCTAGACACAGGTAACAGTAAAAACAAAAAATATAACATACTCTAGTGCTGGCCTGAGATCTTGCATCCTCAGAGCTTCAAGGATTCTGTTCAGCTCCAGGAAAGGCTGCTTCATACTCATATCTATAACTACACCAGACTCCTAGAAAACAGACATTGTGAATTATTAGGAATTCTTCCAATAATTATCCTGACCGACATGCAGTTCAATTAATTTGCATTAATACATGGATCATCTCATCTCGAAAGGAATCATCTCAAAGGCTTACATCAAAAATATTAGTTTGAACGCTTCACAATTACCTGACAAAGATCCTCTGCTACACTGAGCATCCCTTGTCTGTAAAGGTGCTCCACAATGGTCTCACTCAGGTATTTCTGTCTCTCTGGGGTGTCCCACACCGTCTCCGCCACCACAGCACTGATCTCTGCATCAAAATTCTGCAGAGAAGCATTTCAGAGATTAAATATATATATGTCAAAGGTTAAATGTTAAAGAAAGTTGCTGCCTGTCCTTACCCTGTCAATGGCTTTGCCCACTTTTGACACACTGCCATGGATGTCCTTATGTCGGGAGGCTAGCATCTGCACTGTTTCTTTAATATTCTTACAACACTGTGCCATGGTCTGAGATAGGACTGAAAGGTCTGCATCTTGTACTCCTGCAAGAGAGAAAAGAGAAAAGTCGTGACTATGGGAAAAGGAAATTAAAACTACTATAAAAAGAAGCTTGAATTCACTTCAGTCTTCAGTCACCTAATGTCATGTAACAGTTTTCCTTACCAAAAGCAACTAGCTGTCCTCGTATCTCACAGACACTGCGCAGGAGCTCGTCTAGCCTCTCCTCAGACTGGTGGCCATACATTACAAAGCGGTGGAGCACTTTCTCCAGCTCCCGCTCAACACATGCACACTGTTCCATGGTTCAGACTGGAACACTCACACACACACGACGACAACACCTAGATTTAAGAGAAAATACAGGACAACAGAAAAACACAAGTTAAAACCAGTGAACTACTAATACAGTCCGATTAAGACTGGATTTCTGAGGCCAATTCCTATATTTGAGAGTTTGATAACAATATAAAGGCTGATGTTTTGAATTTTTTCGGGCCACAGTTGTTTTCATCGTAGATTCATCTGAGAATAGTGAAAAAAATTCAATTACAAATTTCCTAAAGACAATTGTTGATATTGTCCGACCAACAGCTCAAAACCCTAAGATAGTCAGTTTACGAGTACATAAGACACAGAAACACAGCAGATCCTCAGCTGGAACTAGGTAAAAAAAAAATTACAAACAATAAATAAATTTTTTTTTAAAGCAGTGGGATCAATTTCAGGTCAATTGACTAATCATTTCAGCCCTTTTACCTAAATTAAAAGCACAACAAATAATTGTTTATAAGAATGCCCTAAAATTAGTTTTTAAATAATTGAGACCAACATATGCACTAGGCATGACCCTTTAATGTTGAAATATAAACATCTGATGCTATGTAATGGCACCAGTTTTTCTAAACAGCCTCAAACATGTCTTTGGCATTTTTGAACTGCAATTTCTTGTTACCAATCAGCAAATAGAGATATATTAGTCCAGCTGATGTATTGGTCAGACTCAAGTAATGAATGTTTTTCTTTTCAGTGAACTCGCCGTTTACTACAGTTGATTTAACACAAAAGATGATCTAACAATTTTGATTGTGCAACTATTAAAATATGTAAGATCCCCTTCCATTATTTTAATGTCACAAACCAGTTGCCTGCAGTATTTGAATAAACTCATATCATAGTCAATCCTACGATTGTCACACAGCTGCCTCTTGAACGAAACAGCACAGGCGCTGAGGCACAGTACAAGACCTTTAACAAAAAGTAAACAAAATAATTAAAGGAAGAAAAGGCTGATCTACCATGTAAGTTAATCAGCTCATTAAAAGTTTGGCCTGGTGTAATACAGCTAACAAGTAGTCAGGCCCTAACAACATTAAACGCAGGCAGGCATTGTACTCTGCGGCCTGGCGTTTACTAGTGTTAGTCGCAGCTACAGTAACAACCATACAAATGTATAATTTAATCATCAGACGAAGAAACAAAAGGCTATTCGGCAATTTTGTTTCAGCAAATGGGCTGCATACAGATACTAATAATTCATTGTTAACATCAAATAACTGCTATATAAATAGCTTTGCTGTAACGTTAACTCACCGTTTATGAGCTGAAAACAGAAAATGTCCACTGAGCATTTGCCGTAATAAAGCTAACCAACATAAACGAAAGCTATATTTCTATTTAAATATTGAAATTCCGGTTTCGTATTTTGATTACTCATTAGCAATGATAAATATGAAGTGCCACAAATTGTTAACCATGTATTTTGATTCGTTGCGGTAGTTTTCGAAAATTAAGCTGTCGCACAGCTAACATAAACAAACGGTATCACAGCGGCTAGCTAGCTATAAAAGCTCGCCATTGCTAACGTTAGCAGCTAATGAGCTAGTTGAGATTCGCCAGTGTCTGACTGACAAGGCCCAAATAATTTCTAGAGGGAATGACAACCCGCTTTTCTTCATTATTTTGTGTTATTCCAACACTTAAAACACCTATCGCCGTTTAACTAATTTCTAAGATATGTTTAAATAAACACTACTCACCTATCCTGCTAATTAGTTAGCAAACATTAGCGTTAGCCACTTGCCTGTTATGGCAACACTTGACCAGCAGTCGTAATGCGGATCTTCCTGTGTCGCATTCTGCGTAAATTGGACATTTCAAAATAAAAGTCATGTTCTCTGCAACATCAAAGACTGACAGGTCTTCGTGTACTATATGATTTCCACTTGAATCAGGTATCGCTCTTGTACAAGGGCGTTTTGAGTCTGCAACAACTCATACTTTAAAGGTTGGCACCGCCATAGCCTACAGGATGCTGATCAGTAACGTTTTATTGTTAGATTGTCAAGGTAGAGCTCTTTTGTATCTCCACTTTATTAAAAACACACCAACGTTACAGATTATTTGGCTAATTAGCAGAGAAAAGGAGCGAATTTGGAGCAAGTTTTTTTTCCTCCTGAGAGCAAGAACCACAACAAATTTGAATAGAAAATAATTGTCAGGTTAAGAAGTAAAATCGATTGAATTGGGCCGTATAATTAATGAATAATTGATATGGTTACTTATAGCTTGTATACAATATCATACTTGACTCATTTACAAAGTACAAGGTTGGTTTATTTGTCACATCACAACATGTTGTAAAGTGAAATTAAGTTTGTAACCCTTCTGCTAGCAGACAATACAGTAATACAAAAGCAATCATATGGAAAACAGAAATAAACTATATTCAATGGAGCAGTGCTGAGGAAGAATTTGATTTTAAAAGTCTGATAGCTTGGGGGGTAAAGATGCTCTGCAGTCTGGTGGTGCCGCAAGAGAAACTTGGCTATGTCTCTTCCAAGAAGGCAGCAGGGTGAACAGGCTGTGGCTGGGATGGGTACTGTCCTTTAGTATCCTTTTGGCTTTGCGTAGGCACCTCGCCGATATCACTGATGCTCAGGAGATGGATACCAATGATCTTCTAAGCAGTTTTAATTACCCGCTGCAGAGCCCTCCAGTCCTGGGCTGTTAATAAATCTATTTTAACTTTTTTCCTTTCATGAACAGACTGTTTGAATAGGAACCACACTCCCTGTTTAAAACATCACATTTGTGCTTAAAAAGATGAAAACACACATATGGCCTGTTGTTTACCTCCTGAATAGAAATGAAAACCTGTAGAAGATGTAAGGTATAGTGGCTATCGAAGTTGGCCTACATGAGGTTATCTTTTTGTCCCTTGAACTGATTTTAAGGGCATTTACTAAACTCTGAATAGGCCTCTCATTACATTATATTGCAAAATAAACATTCAATTTGCGGCACAAAGATTGCCATGCTGCTGCCACACTTTCTCTCCATCTGCTGAGAAATTGAGACCTTCTGTGTATTTTAGGACTGCAGGATTATTACAGGCCTAGCCCAATTCTTCATATTATAATTGCAATTGTAATTTTAATTTAATAGAACTGCTATTATGCTAAATCCATATTTTAAATACATATTGGACTCAAAGTAGAACAAAGGCTGCTGACATTGACTTGATGCTGATGGACAACGGTGGTTATATATAATTGTGATTTGATCAAAATTATTGCTAGTGACAATTGACACATGTCCTTACCAAATTCTGCACCCTTGTCTAGTTTCACCTGTAGCAATGCTTCATATTTTTTAAGCCGATCATATGTTATGTATGTGAAGTCTTAATCTTCCAAGTAACAAGGAAGCCTAAGCCTAATAGCAGTCATATGTGTGTTGAGGAGTTAAAGGTACAATATTTTATTCTGAAATGTAGTGGAGTAAAAGTGAAAAGTTGCATGAAATATTCAGGTAGAGTACAAGTATCTGAAAATTGTTCATTACTGATAACTAAAAATAGAAAGTGAAAATATAACATTAGAAATGTGTCTTATAGAGCTAGGCCATGCAAAGTTAATCACATCCTAAAAGAGCAACTAGGTCAGTTTATAAAAGACACATTTGAAATGTGATCTTGTGTTTATATTCTTACTGTTTGTCATCAATACTAGCACTCCTAACCCGTCATGAGACTGGACATTTAGCATCATATCCCACAAATGGAAAGCAAGAAGAGAGAGTTGCCGAAATGCATTTTGAAAAGTTAGTCATCTTTATTTATCTTAACACATAAATAAGTGCTGTGCCAAACTGCATTTGACAATTTGTTCAATATGTGGAGACTGAACATCAGCCATCAGTGCTCCCAGGTTTAGAAGATTATTATATGTTTTTCCACTTATAGATGCCACGCAATGTATTGTTTATGCATGCGTTTTTGGTGTGTTGCATTGCTGATGGTGAGGTCTTTGGACTTGAACAGGCTTTGTGACTAATCTATCAATGATGTAGACTAACGCTCCCCATTGCTGAAGTGCTCATCATTCTTTCCCTCTGAGTCCTCCAGTCTACTGTACTGCCATAGCCACAGAGGTTCAAATTCATCAGCACTTCTGTACGCTTAAATTCACACTATTTCATACCCAACACTCACATATACATTCACACATGCATGCATGTTGTCCTCTCTGACCTTTTGAAACTGTATGGTTCTGAAAAAACATGTTTTACACTTTCCCTCTGTGTTTTTCAAGTAATATCTTTGCTTATTAATAACACAATGAAGTAGTGAATGCTAGTTTACTGTATAAGTTCTAATCATATAATCCATCCTCTCCTTACTACCTGTTAAGAGTTCAGAAGCAAGATGATTCATGTTGGTCATTCCATCAGAGCCTCCACTGAAATATGAAATCCCTTACAGGATATCTTTCAAAGGGGATTTGGAGTCTATAAACACACATTCATAAGAAATTATGAGATTATACAGTATTTATGGTTTAAAAAATGATATATAGTTGTTGCAAAGCTCTTCAAGAAGAGCCAAATTGCTCCACTAAGCTCAAGGACTCCGTGTGCACTTGTGGCCATGTATGATACTTCAGACAGAAAAGGATATACATATAATAGATTGTTGACTTTCCAATGTTGAAAGCGATCTCTCAACCCATTGATATGACAGCCATAATATACCCTGAGTCACAGCCTTATGCAACATTCAGTCGGTGCTACAATCAAAGATTTTCCATTGGCTTGCCCTGAGAGATTTAATGACTGAGAATGAATGGTAATCTCGTGAGGTATTAGGTTAGGGACAGAGGGCTTATCCAAACTCACTACCATCAAACATGCCCAGACAGCCTTAATGTGGCTCAGAGGGTGCTGCTATAGTAGCAACACTACATTAAAATGGCATGATCCCTTTTGTTTTGACAGTTTTCATCAAATGTTTGTTTGACAGGCAAGCATAAATGTTAATTTAAAATGCAATTTCCAGACGTTAAAATGAAAAACATGAATTTAAACATGAGAGAGCACCTTACTGATGTTATGCACGTGTTGCTAGCTACCATGCAGCACACAGGAGTTCTTCATGTGAGCTGTCAAGCTACAGCATGTCATTCAGACACACACAAACACCTACATAAATACACAGATACATACAAGCATACATTAACTACACCCTCAATGTTAAGTTTAACCTCATATGAAGTGGTTAAGTGGACAATGTGTGGGCCGTACTACGAGCTCTTTATTTCCCCTTTCTTCCCCCAGGCAAACAGCTAAAGCTATGGCTATCTGGCCCTGATAGTATGGGTCTATATTTAGAGGAGCCCTGTGACTGAGCTGGCTGTAAGTGTCAGATTCCAGGCGCACTCATCCATCCTGGCCGGATCAGCAACTGCTGCTAACTATAAACCCACCCACCCCCAGTGCTGCCCCTCGCCCAGCGCACACAAAAAAGCTAATGTCGAACCAAAGCCCAGCCTGGAGAAGAAAAAAGATCCAGGTTAGACTCAGTAAGCAATTTCCCTAAGGCCAGCTCAGAAGGGAGGGGCAGAAATAGAGATGGGAGAATTAGAGGATATAATGGGTCTGGGCAAGATGTCCCTCTTTGCTTTTTCTATTCAAGTCTGATACATGGCAGTGCCTTTTACATTCTGAAGTTGTCTAGCCAGTGTGGCCCTGCCAGACTGAGCTGTACAGAGGTGCTCAGTCCTGGATTTTGGAGCAGTGGATTTTGAGAGACAGTTTGCTGGATGAGGGGCAGATACTGAAACATAGAGAAACTCGATCAGCCTCATCATTGGCCAAAGGTACAGTACCAATCATTCTGTCTTTCTCTATTTGCCAAAGGGAGTGGAATCTCTTTCTCTAGTCAGTCCTATACCAAGGCAATGTGGAAAGTTTAGATAAAGGGTATGTTGGACAGAGGTAATATAAATATTATCACTTTCCATATATGTGAGATAAATATATTCCAGTCTTTGTAATTCAAAATAAATCACATATATGATGTCTCGATGAAAACATGTGAGCTTGTAATTCACCTGTAAAGACACTGAATTTCTGGTATCAGCTAAATATCTTTTGTAAACTTAAAGTTATTGTCTTTATTTTCTCTTTTCTCCTGTTAATTTCAAGCTTGCTGCTTCTTTTTTTATTTGTTTTGAATCCATTTTGGAGACTTAATAACTCTGTGTACATATTCTCAGAACATTTGAGGGTTAAAAGCTAATTTTCTGTAGGCACGCTAACAAAAGAGAAACAATGCATTGTTTCGCTTTAGCCTCTATATTTGCTATTAATAGGCATTTGCTTTTTATTCATCAGTGTTACTGGGGCTATAAATGAATGAGCTACACACCCTCCAGGTTACCATATCTTATTTCTAGTCCAGGAACGGAGCCCATAGCAGACTAGAGGAGCATACTGGACTGGCCACAGTGACAATTTGGAGCTTGTGGACAAGCGATGGACAGCTATCCGCTCCAGGGGGACAGCTACTCCTTCCTGCGCAGTGCGCCCCACGCCTTTTCCCTGTGTCGTGACGGCACCCCCAATCACGTTGAAATATTTGACATCATCAATGTCCCTAGTCAGCGCAGTGCCATTTCCGAGACCACCTGCCTGTGTGACATTTTGGAGACGAGTGTGAGTCGCCCTCCCTCTCAACCACCCCTGCTGTTGGGGCTTTTGTCCCTTCCCAGAGGGAGGTGGATGGAACAACTGCTGCGTCACCCCTGGTGGATGATCTGAACGACTCCTCAGGCTCTTACCACACCGCACAAGGATCCAGTGAAGGAGAGGAGGGCTTTGAAGATTCAAGAGAAAGGTTTTACAGCCCCCTTTTGCAGAGCGAGTCTTCAGAGAGGAGGCAGCAGGAGAGTGAAGGACTGAGTGTAGGGCATCCAGAAGTTTCTGTGGGCAGTACCCCAAACTTAGAACCAAAAAGCAAATCACTAGTGCCTCAGCTTAGTACAGCTAGCCCATCATCTGAAGTCCTTAACATTGGGGAGAGGACACCCTCTCTTGGACATAACAGCCCCTATACCCTCAGTCCAGAGGGAAGAGCGTCATCCTTATCTTCTTCCTCAGTTGAAAATAGATTGTCACCATCACCATTTAATTCTAGTCAAACTCATTCAGAAGCTGAACCAAGGGAAACACTCCTACTTTAAAAGATAGACACAGAAGCCTCTCACATCAGTCTTTAAATCCAAGTCCTGGGCCTAGGGACTGTGTCAGCTCATCCTCCCCTGAATCAGTGAACACCCAATCTGAACCTGAATTCAGGGCAGCAGTCTCACCTGAGCCAGGGAGCAGCTACTTTAATCAACACAGTCCCTCACCTGAGCACACTTCCAAAGATTTTTCTCTAGATTTGACAGACTCAGCCTTTGAATCTAGAGCCATCCTTTCATCTCCTTTACATCCATCCAGTAGTATAAAGTTATTATCCCAGTCAAGAGAAACACTGGTCTCTCCTGTACTGAAGAATAGGCCCTACTCTCCTCATACCCCAGCATCATCTCCTTTTCCTGAACTACGAAGGACGGTCTCCCTGCATGATCTCCTCAGCAGAGGCTCCACACCTGATATTGAAGATTCTGCTCACACCCCTGAGCTGATTTCAGATCTTACCACTGCAGAAAGAAACAACACAACCACTCCTGAGAGCCGAGATTCAAGGTTATCAGTCGAATCTGTCAGTACGGTGTCTACTCCTGCCCTACGATACACACCTCTCTCACCTGTCATTTCAATAACAACATCTCCTGTGCTTGTGGAGAGTAGTGTCTCACCTGAATTAAGACACACAGCTCCCTCACTGGGCCTGATCAGTGCTGCTTCTCCAGCTAAGACTGTCTCTCCTGGCCTGTCACATACTACAATACAATCCAATACAATAAGACACATTTCCACACCTTCCGAAATTAGGACCCAGGTGTCTTCACCTGTGGTAAGTTATAGTTTATCTCCATCACCTGGAGTTACGAGTAACTGCTCTCCCATAGGGCACAGACATACTGCCCCCTCCCCTGAAATAAGGATTACAGCATCCAGTAGGAGAGAGCAGTCATCTGAAGCCGAGACAATATCAGCCTCTCCTCTCCTAGAGCCTCAGTTTGACTCTGCCTCATCAAGAAGCCTCACCTCGTCCCCTCACATCACAGGTATTTCTTACTCTGTTGTTCAGCCTGAAGACAGGGACACTCTCCCATTTCCTGAGCTCTTTCGTCTCTCCACCCCTGAGCCTGATAGGACACGTGTCTCCCCTGAAGCAAGAAGCCCTACCCCAAGCAGAGACAGTATACAAAGCAGTATAGCAGAGTCCACTGATACACCACAAGACTCACCTCATATGTCAGGCTTCACAAGCTCTGCCCTCCAGCCTGATATACCTGGATCGCATCAACGTAGGTACCAAACACCTTCACCTCTTTCAAAGCATCGCACTCCCTCACCTGAGCCACGGTATCAAACCTCTTCATCTGACAAGAGTCAAAGTCCCTCACTTAGACACCGAAGTAAAGATCCATCACCTGTTCCCCCATCTCCCGAGCAGCAGAGGTATCATCAAAATTCACCAGCAAACCTCTCCACAGAGTACAACTCTCAGTATACACAGTCTACTCCACCTCTAAGAAATACACCTGATGTTGAGGGGGATTCCTATTTGGAAAAAGAGAGTGTGTCACCCTCACATGAATTATACAGTGAAGACAAATCAGTTGTAGCTGAAATTAAAAACAGATCACCAGTGATTGCAGTCCATTCACCTTTATACACCTCACCTTTCTTAGCTGTGGAAAAGGTAGACAGTTCACTGACACAACAAAGCACAGAGAGAGAAGCAACACCAAAGGAAGCAAACCTTCAGGATAACTCAAATTTAACCTCCTCCTCTGGGGAAAAACAAGCTATTGGGCCTACCTTTTTTCAGAAAGAAGATACTTATAATAACCCCCCTTTTGAAATCAAGTCTCCTTCCCCTAATCTACCAGTCTCTAAGGACAGGAATCAAAACCTTTCACTTGTCCACAGTACTTCATCCAACTCACCTGTGCAGAGATTGGACAACCCACAGCCTCACTTCACTTATTCCCTAACTTCTGAAAGTAGCAGCTTATTAAAATCAGGTTGTACACCTGAGCACGTGAGAAGACAGCTGTCAACCAGTGTTAGACGTGAAAGCAAAGAGAGATTCACAGAGGACATGGCCCACCATGTAAACAGAAGGCGGACTCCCTCTCCGCCACTCACCAGGTTTACACCTGTTCACATCCTAGCCCCTGAGAAACCATACAGACAGTGGCAGAACAGAAGCCGCAGCCCCTCTCAGGTTGTAGCATCCTCACAGAGTGGTAATTTAAAAACAGTAGTGACAAATAGGGAAAGCCCCAATGTTGCCCCCGTTGACAATAATAGCCAGAGCCACTGGGTCAGCCTAGGAACGCAACTGGAGATGGAGAGTGAAATGCAGCTGGAGGTGGATAGAGAGCTAGGTAGAGTGAGGCATAGGGATAGGGAGATAGACAGAGAGAGAAAGAGGGAGGAGCGGGTTCTGGAAAAGGGGAAGGGGTGGCAGGGGGATGCCAGTTACAGAGGGGAACAGGTTGAGCTGTCATTCAATGCCAGGAATAGAAAAGGGCCTGCGAGTCGCAGAACAGCTCCCACAAGCAGAGAGACCCGTCAGGGACTGCCAACAGTGCATTCCTATTCAGAGAGCTTGCTTGCCGCCAGACAGCTACAGCAACAACATAGTCTGCTTAGACTTGCTTCCCAACAAGACACCAGTGGTGGTGTTCCTAGCAGACGGCTTCAACCTCCTGCACCCCGGAACAAGAAAAGTGCTCCTGGACGTGTGGCTGTAAACAGGCCCTGCCGGAGTTCCAGCTCCAGCATGGGAAGTGAGCTTGATGAAGCAGATGATGAGGTGAAGTGGTTTACAGACTTGGCTTTCCGCAGCCTGTCAAGCCCTGAGGTAGATTACCTTGATATGTACAACTCCAGCCACCGTTCATCTACCAACATTTCTCAACCATCTACCCAGGAGAGCCCAGGTGGGGCCAATGCCGCCTGGCTGGCCTATGCTGACTTCAGAGGTTCTGCACCAAAGCTGGACAATGATGAACTCTCCTTCCAGCAACCATCTGCATACTACTCAGATGGCCTAGATTCATCAAGGCGCCATGAGATGGGCAGCTTTGAGTGTGTAGATGTGGCTGTAGAAAGAGAGGACTTCAGAAAGGTAAGAAGAGGAGTGCCAAAGAGACAGATCCAGCTGAAGAGAAAGAATAATACTGAAGGGAAGCAGGGTGAAAGCAGTGAAAATAGTAGTCCTGGGGTACCAGGGATGGTGGAAAGCCCATCTCTAGACCGTCACTTCAGAGAGACATTTGTGAGACAACACAGTACACCAGCAACAATGCAAGAATGCTACCCTTCTGAGTGCAGCCCTGAGGCCAATCAACCAAATAAGAGAAAATCCAAACTCCAAAAATCTGCTTCTCTGGATGAAGCATGCACTAAAACCAAGATGGCTACTTGTCTCATCAAGAGTGTGTTGTCCAAGAAGATGCAAAGTGTTGATAAACAACCTGACCAGGCAGGAGAAGAAGTGAGCCCCACGTTTGAAGTAAACAGCCCACCGACAGAGAATGCAGTGGCAGCACTTAAAGAGTCTGACACGCATAATCTGAGCTCCAGTTTTCAATCAGATTATAGTCTTTCTTCTGAAGGTCTTCCTATGAGAGGAGAACCTAGCACAAAGGATGAAGCCAAATCACCAAAAATCTTTGGAGTGAGATCTAGTAATAGGCCAAGTTCATCCAGCAGCAGCAGAAGTGTTAACTTTTCACAGACTGAGAGTGAAGAGGCTGATTCTCAAAGCAGGAATGCAACTTCATTAAGATCTGAGATGAGATCAGAATTGAAAGTGCCATTTGAAAGTAACCAGTTACGAACTGGAGCACAACAAGCAGATGACAGTAAAGCATGGGAGGAAAGGGAGGGTGGTAACTCTGCAAATGCCTCTGCCGGGAAGCCAAGGGCTCCTTCTCCCACTGGAGCCAGCAGCATGCAGGCCAGGATGACAAATAGAGACCAGGAATGTGAAAACAAAGAGGACCCTAAACAACTGCAACAGGGTGACAAGGGTGCCTATATGTCAAGAACACAGGAGATTTCGCTCAAAGTCATGGAGAAAAAGAAAGCCTCCCTAAATGTCCGTCTCACACCTGAAGCAGAAAACAAACCTGATTCTTCTTCACCAGATATGTCTTTCAGAGAAAAGGAGGAAAGTGTAGAGACCGATGTAGATGAGAAAGCAGAGAAAGAAGAAGGAAATGGGAATAATCAAGTTAAGGTTCCCATTCACAAAGTTAGAGATGTGAGGCGGCTTGTAAAAAATACATATAATCTGTCCTTCAAGGCAACTGGTGCTGTAATGCCATCAAATGTGAATGAAGAAAGGATGGGAAATTATAATGAGGAAGGGAGGGAAGAAATAAAAGAGGAACGGAGGGAAGAGTTCATAGCAGGAGAGGTAAGGGAAGAAATTAGGAGGGAAGAGATGAGGGAAGAAAGGGAAGAGGAGTTCAGAGTGGAGAGGAATGAGGAGGTAAAAGATTCAAAGCTGTTAACTTTATCTCCACCTCTTCAGAGCGTAGGAAATCCTCTGTCTCGTCCACAACCAATGCAAATAGAATACAAGGCTGTTTGCTGGAAAGAAAACAAAAATAAAACATGCAGCAAGAAAGACTCAGAGAACCCAGGTGACAAATCCCAGGCTTCTCCGATGCTTGTAACTGAGTCCTCAAAGGCAAACACACAGAATTACAGAATAGAGGACACAGCAATTGCCAAGACATGTCAACATGCTGTAAACATGGCAACAGAAACACAAGAGATGAAGACAGAAATGCATAAAGTGCCAGGCAATGAGGACAAACCGGTGGTGGTTAGATCAGACAGAAAACCTCCGATGTTAGGAAGCCTCCCCAAACTGCCTAGTAAGGAAAGAGAGGTGTCCACTGCTGTAGTGTTAATAAGGGATGGATCCAGCAAGACTATGGCATCTTCAGCCCAAGAAGAGATTCCCACCCCACTCCAAGCCCCAGCTTCACCTGGGCCCACTACCTCTGGCAGTGGCCACTCAGTTTCTATGTTATTAAAGGAGAAAGGCTACCAAGCTGACATTGGAGCAGTGGTGGGTGACAACCAGAATGCAGGTGTAGGTAAAGGGGTTCCCTGCAAGCATGTGAACTGCCTGGAGATCCCCCTTCAGACCACCACTCCTTCAGATGGAGGTCGCATTGAGTCTCATAGAGAGAGGACATCCTCCTCTTCATCCACCACGTCTGGCCCTGCAGTAGTGTCTGACAACACAGACACCATTACAAAGAACAGAGAAGACAGCATTAAGCCTTCCGTAAAAGATACGGCAAAGCCAAAAAGTGCTTCTCCACTAAGGACTCCACTAGAGCAAACACCACCTCCCACCAAACAGAAGGAACTAGGAGATTTTGATGCAGTGAAAAGACTTGATCCTGCTTTTCCCCCAAGGTCCCCAGCAATAAGGAGATTCAGACCACAGCCAATTGAGGTTAAGTCACTGTCTAAAGAAACACAGAAACAAGAGATGCCCATAAACTCTATAGGAAACAACAGGCCTCAAACCATTGAAGTTAAATCTATAGCTAAAAATTCTCAAAAGCCAGCTGTGCCTCCAAAACCAAGCTGCAAATTTAAACCTGCAGATTTAGGAGCAATGCCAAATGAAACACAGAGACCATCAGCAACAACATTAACTGTAAAACCACAAGGTGAGGAGAGGCCTCAAACAATTGTTGTGTCCTCACCGACAATCTATAGAAAGATCCCCAGTGAGTCCACATCCACATCGAATTATACAAGAAAACTAGCTGTGTCTGCAGTATCCAGCCTCAAACCTCCACCATGCAAAACAACAGCAACCACAATCTCCAATCTCTCAAACCAGTCAACGGCACCACCAGAGACAGAGGTATCTAATGATAAAGGTCAGCAGCAAAAGCCAGGGGCCTTGTCTCAGATCTCTAGTTATACGCAAAGACCTACAAACTTAGTTACAACTCCAACATCAGCCACTGGCCCAGGTTTAACCTCAGCTGCCTCAGCTGGAGCCAACCAGTCAAGCCAGACAGCTGTTATGGATCCAGACAGCCAACCACAGTATACCAGGATGGCATACCCTCATGAACAAGCTATGCCGGTAACTTCAAACAATACAAAACCACCCGCTGCCGTTTCCATAACACAAGTGCCAGGATACACACAACAGCCTTGCTACAGATCACTCTCCAGTGAGCGCTCCCAAAGAACAGATGACCTGCGTTTTTATGCTTCAGATGACCCTCCAAGCTACGATGAAAGAGAGAGCTTCAGCCCACTCATGCTCCCAGATCTGACCCACAGGAGGTCAAATCGCTATCAACCCTCCTCCCGCCCTCCTCCCTGCTCTTGCACAGCTGGCTACCCTTCCCACCCTGGTCTCACCCCTCCTCACCATCACCGCAGCCCCCATAACCTCACTCCCCCTGCCCCTTCGCATTCTCCTGGACAGGCATTACCTTACCCAGTGGCTCAGCCTCCTCTTCGTACCCACCAGTGCAGACCTGACCCTCAGCTGATGAGCTACCAGCCTGGCTCTCCCAAATCAAGTCCTCTTGGTCAAAGTCAGCCACCGGCCATGTACCAGCCTCTTCACCAGCCTGCTCCCTGCCCTCCCCACCCCTCACACATTCAGGCCTGCCCTGCTGACCGCCCATTGCAGCCACCTCAACATATTGACCCTCGACGGCCCCCTGTCCACAGATCTCCCCAGCAACAGCCACCAGGCATGACTGGGGCTCCTTACAGCGACACTGGCCACAGCCACTCTCCTGGCCTTCCTCATATGGATCCCCAGTACCTGTGTGGCCCTCAAAGCCTGGGGCCATCCTATGGCTCTGAATACGGGGGTGACAGCTCCAGTTTGTACTCAGAGAGTAGCTTTGGACAGACACCTCGCAGAGTGCTCCTGGATCCTGAAACAGGGAAGTATTTTTATATCGAGGTGCCTGTACAGCCACTGAGGAAAATGTTATTTGATCCAGAGACTGGTCAATATGTGGAAGTGCTCATCCCACAGCAAGCAATGTCACATTCAGGACTCTATCCTCCTTCAGCGGCCCCTTACCCATCTCTCCACAATCCCAACGTGTACGCCCCTGCTCCGCAATACATGCCATATGCAGCTCCTCCTCCTCCAGCCCACCCCCAGGCTCAGCCCCAGCCACCCCGATATCCTGAGGCCTCTGCCACAGCAGCAATGCACCCAACCGGGCCTGGGGTCAGCTACAGGAATTCCTCTGGTCAGGGGTCCAAACCAGAGCCCCAGAACCATCCACAACTAGACCAGAGTTACCTGGAGGGTATGTATTATGTCCCTACAGGGATGAATGCAAGCCCCAATCCCACCCCACCAGACTATTATCACAAACACCCCCCCACCCTACCCCCATCAGGGGGGAAAAGGTCCTGAAATAGAGGATAGAGGCCGCCTTCCTGGAGCCTGTTGGGTTTTAAATACACAGTGTATAAAGGGGGTGTCTAATGTTAGCCTGTAATGTTATTTGAGTTTTCACATTTCTTTGGTTGTTGTTTATTTGCTGCTGCTTGTTCTGTGCTAGGCTGCTTTATTAAAATAAGATATATTATTCTTGAGTTAACAGTTTTGAAAGCACAAGTGAGGAAGCCTTTTTTATGAGGTGTTCTTAAGATTATCACCGAAATCTAAAATGATTTTTGATAAAGGGTAAGAACATTATACTTTAAGTCACCAGTAATGCACAGGCACTATAAATCAATAGCTTTACTCATTTACTGATGTGTGTACTTTAACAACAAATATCTCCAAAAACTTGAAAATACTGTTTAAAAGAACCTCATATTTATTTTATTATTGTGTCTCTACAATTGGATGAGTGAGTTTGTGCACATGATGTCTGGAACAACAATGTCAATAAAACATGTCACATATGCATCCCTCTTTTTTCATGACATCATCTATTTTTCTATCTATTCTTTCTATATTTAACTATCTCAGCATTTGTTTACCAGCCAGATCATGTAAGTAAGGTGGAAAAATACTGGGACTTTACAATCATGTCACCTTTGTGCTACTATAGTCTTGCAAGTCCTTCAGATGAAATAACATTTCTGAAGTTATTATTCTTCTAATGTGTTGTTTTCAGGAAAATATTTTATGTATCATCAGATATTATAAAGTCAATCTTTCAATCAAATGATGAACCAAGCAGTGAGAGATCTGGCTAGACAGGAATACATTTACTGAATGAGTTTAAAGAAGTGATTCTTTTGTCACATGGGGCATGTGAACACACAACACTGTCCCAACTCCTCATCTTGGTGTTGGCACACAACATCAATGCACTAAATTAATCAAAAGTACACTATTGAAAAGGCTACAATGTGGGGTTTATTAAACCAAATCCAAGTTTTAACAGCCCATTAAACATTCTCCAACAACAAAAGGTATAGGACTTTGGTGATCAGCATAGTAGATATAGCGAGATATTTCCACCTTAATGTTATGCTTTGAAACCAGCTTTTAACAAAGCATGAATTATTTAGCTTTACCCCTCAGCTCTGTCTCTCTTGGCCTTTAGAGGGCACTGTCACTATTAACACTACACAACAGCAAACAATAGTTTATAATACTGATATATCAGACAGTGGTTTTGGTGTTGATTTGGAGTCACTAGGTCACATGACGTGGAAGTTATTGCCGGGGGCCTAATCTCAGATCTAGTCATCGTCATGACTTTTGTAAGACAATGAAAGCATTAATATTAAGTATAAAGAGATGGCTCCGCTACTGTGATTTTGTAGCAGAAGATTGTGCTACTGTGACCACTGGATGGTGCCACAGACCACTACAGTAGCACTTCCAGTCTGAAGGTATGTCTAAATCTGCTAAGCTTTCATCAGATGACCCAGTCACTTGAGCGATTTCCTAATCAAACAATGATCCTGTTGACTAGACCAGAGCCTAATTTGTAAGTTCAGACTAATGGACTAAACTGGTACCCCTTTGTTTGAAGTGGATGGCAATAAAACTTATCTGACTAGTAGCTGGTAGGGACTTTAATGTGTTATGTGTGGCTGTGAGTGTGCATGTGCTTGATTGAACAAAATACTGTTTCATCTGAACTCCAAGCCTCAAAATATTCATGTTCATTCACATCTGGAGGGGATGTAACACCTGGCAAAACGTTCAGTCTCCATGTGTGGGTAATTTTCAGGTCTAGAAACCTGCTTCACCAGACCCTTTAAACAACCTCCAAAACTCTTCATTATTAGGAATGCCTACTAAACCAGAGGAGAATGCTGTGATGTTCTACTAATTATAAAGATACCGGCTTAATCCCTTCAACAGCCAGCGTGTTACTGAGGAAGATACTGAAGCTGTGTAATTAAATCAAGTCATACAAGTGAGAAGAAAGGTTCCCACCAAGTTAATCAGTTAGAAGGTAATCATTGCACAGCAACAGCACGTAACAACAAAACACTAGTGCCAGCACACAGGTCCATTTTCATCCACAGTGACATATTGGCTAAGCCAGTAATAATGTAAAATTCAAAATGATCCTGTATTTATTAATAGTTCACAGAAAATAAGCTTGGGCCCAATGTGTCTCCTTACAACTTCCTTCTCTGAACTGGTCAATGGGATGGAATGTTTAGCTATCTAAGTTTATCGCCATGGTCCTGTATTGTCACAACTTGGATAATGATTACAGACACACCTTAGGAACACACACTAATCTGTATAAACCTCCTGGCACACCTAATACAAAAGCACTTCCAGACAAACACACACACTTCCACACACCTTGGACCTGCTCCAAGAAGCAGCTTTATGGACTTATCTAACTTTTCTGAGTTAAACCCAGAACCTGTTCAAATCTGATGTCAAAAGACCTGTTCTGTAACATTTATTTTTACACTGTCCAGCAAACCTGCATCTTGAAACAGATCCCAGCACAGTGTGGCTTATTGTATTATTATACTTACTTGTGGTATAACAAGTGTTCTTGCTTTAAATTAGCCAAATATAAAATTACTATAATAAAGTAGCTTCTTTCTAATGATCAATAAGCATTAAACATTTTCCAGCCACATCCTCCCCATTGTGTATGAATTCCAATCGAACACACACACAAAACAGACACCATGACATCATTAGGAGGGCTCTGGGCTCTTTCCAGTGCGTCTGTTATTGTTATGGTTCTCTGACCACTTTTTTATCCCACAATGTGAGGACACACACATGGAGAACAAACACACACACAGACACACTGTAGGAGTCCCATCATCCGTGCCGCACCCAGGAGTGAGTGGGTGAGTTCGACTCTGAAGCCACGTTTGATGTGGCCCCACTGGGGTGCTGATTGGTCAACAGGAAAATCCACTCTGCATTGTCTTTCTGGTATCAGGAATGGAGAAAAGAGTGGGTGGCATGGGCCAGGCAGCTAGATAACAGGCAGAGTTTTATGTGATGATAAGCTAGTTGTTTGGAATAAAATGTGCAGTCTGCTTCCTGACATTTTCCAGTGAGTCTCCTCTGCCTGTGCAGCCAGATATTAGATGTCAATAGTTTATAAAAGTACAACTAATGATGACTGTATTGCAGACTCAGATTGAAATAGTGAGTGAGTGTTTTGTGTGTCAGTCAGTCTGTTCATGACTCTTTGAGTGTGGTGAATCTATGAAAGGGAGGAAACCAGATTACAAGGTGGATGTCTGTTCCCTGTCAGACAGATGTTAGTAACCTCTAGCTGACTGGCAACCTTTTTTGTGTGGTCAGTCTTAGCTGAGAAAGGCCAGCAACAACAATATGTCCACATTTTATGAACATCATGATTTCAAACACCTGTCCTGTAAACTCTTCTTGGTTTGTAACCCATCAAAATGAAGCAGTGCCTACTTGTGTCACAGGTTTTACGCATCTGGGGTGATGATGGAACAGTGGATGAAAAATGCTTTTGATGTGGGAGACCTGAGTTTAATTCTTGCTGCAACACACCAGTGTGTCCCTGAGAAAGACATTTAACCCCTAGGTGCTCCAGAGGCGTGCAACTTATGATATACGTGTCAATTTTAAGTTGCTTTGGATAAAAAGTGTCAGCAAAATGACAAAAAAAATTATTTTTTATTTTTATTCATCTATCAGTTGTGAGCTAAAAGACATTTTCCCCAAAAGATTGAAGAACCATCAGAAAGAATTAGGCTAATCTAAACTATTTGGTAAAATATTTTTGTCTTCTTTCCTAAGCCATTAATCTTGCACCCCTTCAGATTTATCTTGTCCCAGTCCCCAGGTTGAGAACCGGACATTATATACATGCTACCAAATGATCGCAGACTTTTGTTTTGAAAAAATAAGAGGTACCAAAATGTTGATTCTAAACACTTTAAATAAAAATACTGCATCCGAGTTATGAGTGTAATGTACAGCTTTCTTCTCTTTTGCCTATTTGATGTGTAGCCTACCAGTAACACCAATCTTCCTTCAGTTCTATAGGCCTACTGGGGGACCTTTATTGTCTCACACTGCCATATGCCACCCAAGACAAACTTTGCCTTTATTGATTGTGAAAAAACGGAGAAGATGCTTTGAAAAGTGCTGCATAACAAGACAGAGCAAAAATTCAACAAAATTCATTGCTGTTCATCTTCCCTCACCTGTACACTCAGATGAATGACCTTAAAAGGCTTTATTCGCGGAGGAAGCAGGCGGGGTTACAGCCAGTGTGAGCATGCGTGCGCGTGCGAGCGTGTGCTGATTGTGTAAGAGGCAAGAGAGAAGAGAAGCAAGAAGAGCGGAGATAAGAGAAAGGAGGACTATGTAAGACGCCAGGGAACACCTAAAATGTGCCTTCAATCACCTGGCAATCACCTTGTTGCCTAGCAGCAACAGAGCATAATAATGACTCCGTGTTGCAAGTTACCTGCGTGTGTGTGGGCCCTTGTGTGTCATACAGACCTCCCTAACCGCCAGGTGGTGTGCCTACCTGTCTGACTGTGCAGATTTCACGTCATCTCCTGTGATTGCTTCAGCCCAAACTCCTGTAATAATGTTCATCTGCTACAAATGACCAGTCTTTACATGACTCACCTGTACAGTAAGTACAATATATTTTTTTTGTAATTATTGATTTTGGCCAAGTGCTTAATCACACAGAGAAGCTCTAGATGGAGATTATTGTTACATTGGCTGAACAGCTACATTATAATTGACTGAAAAGGGCTCTGAAAGGAGATGTTTTCATTCATAGTGGGAATCATTAGTCTAGACTAGTCTAGTTCCTTTAGTGCCACAGGACCCCTCATGTCTAGGCAGGAAATTGTTACTTATAGTATGAGTCTCCTCTCCTATCCCTCCTCTCCAAGCCTAGGGCTCACTCACACACCATGCACATAAACATACTTGCATTATCTAGTGTTGAGGATGAGGTAGCCAACAAAGTGATGTCATAGCCCGATCACTTTACCCGTGGTCCTCTTCCTCCCATGACCTGGACGGCAGATCGATGAGGAATGGAAGGAATGAGACGAGAGCAAGACTGAGTGCATGTGTGTGTAAGTGGCTGATGAGAGAGAGAGCAAAACAGCCAGAGGGAGAGAGACATGAGTTATTGACAGGAAAACGCTCTTTGCTGCCTCCATCCTGAATCATTTAGAGCTGATGACATGTCTAAATTCTTACTGATACCATGCCATGTCAGCTGTTGGCTACACAACGCTCTTCAAAGCTCCACATATTGAGCTGGACAGCAATATTAGCCCACATGTGCTGCAGCCAACTGCACACAGGCCTGGCAGGTATTACCGAGAGGGAATCTCCTGGGAATCAGCCTTTGGTCTCGTTCAGTGGTCAGGTCCTTTACAGGGTGGTGTGTATGGGTCACTGGATTCCTCGAGCATGAGGTAAAAGTAATGAGTCATACAAGGGTGGCCCTGGCCTCACAGACCATAGACATCAGCTATTTAATACTAAAACTATTAGATATTAGAGCAGAAACCAATACCAGTAATGCATCAGTCTTCCCATTTTCTGAAGAAACAGTAATATTTATGTTTCCCTCCTCTCACTAAAGAATATACATCACGGGCTTTAGCGTCAAGTAGAATGTGTGGAATCTCAAACATGGTCAGGAAATTCTATGTTATGCTATGAATAACTTGAGATCCTGCAGCACGTCAATATACTGTCAGCCATAAAGCGTCACCACAGGTCAACACCTGGGCGGTGCCAAAGAGAGTGCAGCAATAGAAAGTGACAAATTACCAGACAAGGAAAGGCAGAGAGGTGGACATCACTCTTGTACTTTGTACTGTTCATCAAGTTTAATATTCACTGATTAAGTAGGTCAAAGTTAACAAGTAGCAGTACTTCAAGAATGCCATGTTGTGAAATCTCTGTGTTTCAGATAAAGACAGGGGAAAACACAACCAGCTGGAAGTCAGGAACTAATTTATACTCATGATCCCACAGTTTTACTAGAATAATGTGAATAAAGGATCAGTGGAGCCTCTTTGCTGAAATTCTGGGAAGAATTAACCCATTTTTGAAACAACTATGAATTTAAGCTCTATTATTGTAGAGGACACTCAGTTAAACATACATTCAGTCATCAGTCATGCTCCTGTCATTGGTGTCTTTCCCAGCAAATGATGATGCAACTAAGAACTGTAAAAACAAAATGAACAAATCAAAATCACCTTGTCACAGACATAAAAAGATTGATTTTTGGCCACTTGGCAGGGCACAGATCCAAGCTGTAGTAGTATGAACGCAGCAAAAATGGACCAATGTAAGTCCAATATTCACTATTAGCTTAGTTTCCACCAACTCCTGAGAAAATCTTCTAGACTATCTGGCTTTTTTGCCGCTAATTGCTTGACTATGTTCACCAGCTAGCTTAGTTTTGCTAACTTTGTCTGCCATTAGTGCTGATCAGGAGGTGTAAAGTGGGTTTATCAGAGCTTTTTTGACAAAAACAGCTGCCTGATGTATCTGGAAACGATAAAAGCAGTGACACGGAACCAAAACGGAAAAGTTGGAGGCCCTAAGAACCAAAATATTAAGCTGAAAAACAGTAGAACGGTCTATACAGCTGAGAGGAAATGCATAGTTCTGTGATAATTCTCTTTTTGTTCATCCTTTCCACAAAAACCCGTTTCAAATAAACACAGTCACTTAATCAATTGTTAAAGGGTAACTTGGATTTTATTCAACCTGGACCCTATTTTCCATGTATCCATGTGACTAATTGGGACAACATTTTTTGAAATTGGTCCAGTATTGAGCGAGCCAGCTGCAGTCAGCAGCAGTGAAACAGGGCTGCATCGTAATCCTTGCGGGCAATTGCACCCCGTTAAAGGACATCCACTAAAGTCCTTGTTTTTGCCACTGACACACTTATGTGTCAGCATTATGGAAAGGATCCCTACAGAGATAGACCATTTTTAAGTCGTAAGATCATTTTTGTGTTAACCGGAAACACTTGCTAAATCGCTTTTGTTAAAACCACCAGACTCAAAAACTGTAATTTTATCTCTCTGGTCTACTTCTGCCTCAGTCATTTAGTTTGTGTTATTGTGTTTGTGTTTTTAACCCTTTAAAACACCAAAGTAACAATAACAATGTTTTTATCAAAGGAATGGCTTTATCTCTGCTAAGGAAGTAAACATTCAATTTTAAAATCTGTGATGAGTTGTTCCAGTAATTGTAAGTAAGTTGCATAGATTTGTTTTTCGCAAATATTTGAGACCCAGATTCCACACTAATATGTGTGATGCAATTATCTTACACCGCATCAATCACTGACATGATTTTCTACATTCCAATTTAAAGTGACTACTGCACATAAATTGCAGGAGTGATCCTTGATGACTGGATCTAATAGCCAGTCTGATCCCAGTGATCTGAGTAACTATGGCACTGACAAGACAAAACAAGCAGGAACAATGGCAAACAAACAATACGTGCAGGAAACTCAGCTTAATAGTTTTGTTGACTGTATAATTTGTCATGCAAGTCTTTGCCCCCGGATTGTTTGTATCAAATAGGTGTTACAGTATTTGTGATTTTCCAAGTGTTTTTTTTCCATCCCTGAGCCAAGGTGAGGTTTTTTTTAACACATCAGTGGCATAAAGTAAACCAAAAGCACGATTTATTAATGTTTTTATTCTCATAATATCCCATTTGAGATTAACAGTGAATTTCCCCAGAAACCATAAAATATACTCATATCAGGGTTTGTAGACAGGCTCATGTTAAGTTTGTAATTGTGTTGATGGGTGGAGGTACAGTGTGATAACAGATTAATGAGCTCTCTGTCATACCTTCCCTTCAGCACTAAGCGGCACTGCTAAGGCTTCGCATTTTTTCGATTTGACAGAGACAGGACATCCAGTACCAACCAAGAAAAATCAACAACATCAGAAGTCACAAAGGTATTTTTTGGAAAATGTTCTGCAGGTTGTTGTGCACTCAGTATAGGACAAAATATGGCTTAGTGACAACGAATAAGCCCTTCTTACATCAGACATTTTGACATGTCCCAGTAGGAAAAGCCCAAGTATAGATAATGAAATTAATGAATTCCAATTAGAGGCTCAGAGGCCTGGTCTAGTGCATGCTTACATTCTGTTACACTGTCATGGTTTACTGCGACACTTGAATAGAACAGACAGACATCAATAATGTTATTACACCCAACACAGTATTTGAGTTTGTATTTTTCAGCACTACAAGGAGTTTCTCCTACATTCCATACATGTGCATGGGGAATGAATCACTCTAGACATATCTATACACAAAAGATACTATACCCTAATGTTTAATTTTCTATTGTGGCAATAAGTATGCCATATATGAGTCTATGTTTATTAGCAGGAATTATGGAAAGGCTGTGCTATAATTTTGTTGTTGTTGTTCTGAGCTGTCACCAGATTTGTGGTGCCGTCATCACCATGAAAACCATGTTAATTTTTATTGAATATGCAAAGAGCTCCTCCTGCTGTGTGTTTCTCATTACACTCAAGTGAGCATCTACAGCACACCAAAAGGTTCGGTGAAAAAAGTTTGCATTTTGAAAATTCTACAAATACTTAAAGAAACCCTGTGGAGCTTTTGACCACTTGTGGCGCTGTGGAGCAATGTTTTTGCGAGTGGGAATTCCCGTTTTGTTTGTATCATGCACGCCTACAGCGATGCACATGTGAGAGCTTGTAGGCACCATGACACACATTCCTGATGCCTGTTTCATTTTGGCAGCTGTAACACATAAAATAACAAGAAGTGCAGCAATGTGCCAAGAAAGGAAGTGAAGAAGAAGACGACTAGCGTGTAAACATGGAAGTAAACAATGTAGGATTTAACTCTTTTTTTTTTTTTTAAATGTCTTTTAGAAAATGTTTTATATCTTGTTTCAGTGCATGTTAGTTAGACCTCAAGGATACATACAGTGCTTTTTGGTGAGCAACACTAACTGTAAGCATAACTTTTGTTTGTTTACAAGAAATCTTTAAGATGCCAATTTTCCAATGTGTCATGCTCAAAGATAGAATTAGTATACAGTAATGAGCTACTGGGACACAGGGAATGATTGCAGCCTGGTGAGATCAGCTTATTTTCCATGTTGTGCATGAAACTTGTATTCACAGATGCATCAATTTAGAGTCATTTTCTCTATAACAGGTGTGCATACAATCAATGTTCAGGAAAACCTTTGTAAAATGCTGGCAAGTCTATACTTTCCCATGCATTTATCTTCATAAGTGATGATATAAGTGTAAGTCAAAAGAGCAGCCGAGGGGAAAAGCCAGAGACATGTTTGGGGGATTGCAGTGCTGCAAGTCAGATGGGTGAAAGCAGGCGGAGAAGGCCTTCTATTGTTGTGGAGAGAATAAACTCTCACTCAGTCAGATTCCATCCTACCAGTGCGGTCACGGTGGCAGCACCCTGATAAGCTTCTTCTGAAGCATTCTCAAAGAGTCTGTTGTTCTGTTCTGCCAGATCAAAATTATTTCCCCCTTTTGAATACCTCTGTGGCCTATTTTCAGACAACAACTTACAGATTTGATGCTGGCACAGTGTTCTGGGCTTATGAATTCATACATTGATGCCTGTTTGATCTGATACAGCATCTGTGTTGACAGGTCACGTGTGGGAAGCGGCATAGTTTCTCTGTCTGTATCGACTGCATGAAGCAGGTGTGGTTTTTCACCGCCGCTTAGTACAATCATACCTGAATGAAAGCTTAAGTGCCACACTAACATCATAGACTCTCTAGTTGCGTCACTCACTGCGGTCACCGCTGGCTAGCTCTCTCCATTTCTCCACCCACAGCATCCATTCCACAGTATCAGTGCATTTAAACACAAAATCAGAGTTTGGTTGGAAACCATGGCAATGACTTGCAGTGACTTGCCACTGCAGTCACCACAGCACTGGGCAGAACATCTATAGACAGTTGTAGAACCACATTGTTTTCCTCCACTGGTCTCTAAAAAATTTATCACTGTAGGGTTTCTAAGCTTTTCGATTCTGCAAAGTTTGAATGCTTAAAGTTTGCTTAATTATAAAATGTTTTCTCTGTGAGATGTATGCTACAGCCTGTCTAAGCAACAGTTGAGAAATGAATCTGGAAGCATTTATTTTGGATATATATTTAGCTCATGACCACCGGCCTGGATCATGCAATGCATGCTAACTAGCTGGGGCAGGGCTATATTTACAGAGGGCAGGGCATCCATCATCGCAGCGCAACAGCACAGAACGAGGAAGGGAAAGTGTTGCCCATCCATCACCACAGTCCAATCCCAGGGCTTGCCTATTTAAAACACCTCACAATTTGACCACAACAGTGCCACAGGTCACGCTGTACTTCTGGATCTACAGCACAGCATTAAACATTTGCATCCTTACACGGTGCCATCTAATGTGCACAAGTGCACATGCTCATATTGCATGTTTTTTAGCATGCACATGTGCATGAATCCCCCAGACTGGAAGGTGTCTGGTGAAGAAAGCTGATGGTGACGCCTTTCTGCCCTGGCACACTGCACCTGAATGACATCACTCAGACACACAGACAAAATAACACATCAACTGTCAAATACAAATGGGATTGACTGTCTGATACTGCAAATAGATGGCCAGACACATATGCAGGCACACAGCCTGCAATGACAGATAGTGTTAAAGCAGACAGACAGACAGACAGACAGACAGACAGACAGACAGAAAGAAGGACAGGCACAAGGTCAGAGATTGACATACAGACATGCTGTGTCACTGCTCGAGATAGAGGGGTATTATTTTACGTTATCATTTGAACACTTTACAGTGAAGAGTACAGA
Organism: Micropterus salmoides; assembly: GCF_014851395.1. Taxonomy (NCBI): domain Eukaryota; kingdom Metazoa; phylum Chordata; class Actinopteri; order Centrarchiformes; family Centrarchidae; genus Micropterus; species Micropterus salmoides. Next base: position 13,642,851 of record NW_024044237.1, read on the forward strand.
GTATGACTGGTGAAAAAGAAAAATGGGAAGAAATGCCAAGTAATAAACATTAATAACTAAAAACTACAACACAGAGAAAGAAGGTAAATGTATTTTAAATACAGCAATATTAGTTTTTGTGTATATATCTGATGGTGTGGTTGTTTTGCTTTTATGTAGTCAAAGAAAGCTGACTGTGCATACATGCTCTTTGTATAAGTTCATCTCTGGGAGCTTCCCAGTACAGCCACAGTCTTCTGCTGCCAACCACTGAACAGTCCCAGCGGGGCAGTTGGGGCTTAAGTACCTTGTTTACTGTGATAACCATTGTTGAGGTAGATGACAGTGGTTGTCATCCATCCCACACAGATTTTCCCAGGCTCTCAGGGGATTTGAATCACATTCACATTCAATGCAGCGGCCAGTTTGCATCCCACTTCTGTTCTAATGTGTGGACGTGCATGTGTGCTGGCTCAGGCAGCAGATCGTATAGGTTGCACCAATACACTGCAGCATGGGGTCTGTTGGGTTGGCATTTTCAGCAAGGGGCCAAGTCGTTAGCACGTTGGAGTGGAGAATATACCTGCCATATAGGGACATTTGTCTGTGAGCTCAGAAACGCTGAAACCCAAGAAGCCTCTCAAATCCCCCCAACTGACTACCTCAAGGGTATTAATAACACACACCCATATACACACTCCCATCCAACTACTGATTAACGATAACCCCAAGCAAAGTTTTTATTCTGATGAGTGCTGGAAAAAGGTGCACGCCGAATCCTTGGATTGTGAAAGTCAGAAAATTGCCTTTTATACCCTTTCCCTGCTGCGTTGCATATTTTACTTATAGGGAATAACACACTTTGAACAGTGCACTGGGTTCGTGGTGATGTTGGGGTCATGTCTGGGCTGTGATAAGGGTGTGTGTTTGTGTCCAGTTTAATGACATCATGTAAATGAACACCCCTGCTACCCGCCGTCCCCTGACCATGTGAATGCACAAGCCTCCTGGATGGTGAGGTCATGATGGTCTGTAGGTCCTTGTCATGGGCGGCTGCTAAATACAGAGTAAGGGTGGGGGGAATGCCTGCTATGCACACCCAATATACTAAGTTTGGTTCTCCCACCATCACATTTTTACTCACTGCACCCGCTTACAACACCTACTGTGTGTGCATTATTCTTAAGCAGTTGGTTGCTAAATTGCACTGCATGTTCTGTATCATTTTAGATGCACTAGGGGTAAAAAATTGTGAATGTAACATGAAAAGCCAAGATTGTCTTGCCAATAAACTTGAGCCACAGCTGCTCGACTGTGTTTTATGGCCTCTGGGCTATGAACAGGGACTGCACAAACAGTGGCTCAGATACCCAGGTGCTATAAATTGTGTATGTGTTGATAGCTGTAGTCTGTGACGTGTGTGTTTGTGTGGTACTGGTTGTGTCACAGGCTCAAGAAACAAAACTACAGGGCAAAGGAAATATGCGAGGCGAAGAGCAAAGGTGTGCGCAGTTATCGGCAAGCAAAGGTTATTGTTAAATCAGTTACTATGCCTCTTGTATGGCTTTCTCAAGCTGTACTTTGGAAAAGTACAAAATACAAGCTCCTGGAAGTCGGGGAAGCCTGTGCTGCATTCTTGAGTCGTGAGCTGGGTACTCACTCAGTGTGATGTCATGACAGGTTCATAGGTTGTGCTCACATGCATGTCCAGGCAGAGCACCGATGTCAACACTTCACTGCACACCTTCCCCATACAATTTATTTTCCCCACAGTAAGTAGTCTGATAAGAACATTGTTTTTCAAGATACATTCCAGCAACAGATATAGAGATTATATTTTTTTTATTTAATAAATATATAACAAATATCAGTAACTCTTTCTGACTTTCAGATTTTCCTAATTAGCTTTTTCCACATTAGCAGTGTGGTTGAATGGCAATGTCTGTTGGTCCACCACTTTTGCTGTGACCAAGAAGTTTGTAACCAGCATTCATGGTCCCCAGAAGGTGAATCCTAATGACTTTGACGATCCTGTGACTTTTTGTTTGAGGTTGACATTTGTGGTTTTGAATAAAATATTTACTATTGGATGGATTACCATGAGGATATTTGCACTCTGCTCATTGCACTGTTGTCTCAATCTGTCTGTTTTTGTTTTATAGTGTGTATATATGTGTGCTCTATATTGTAGCCTGTGTTTGATTTTTTTTTATTGTATTATTGTTTAAGTAAGCACATCGTGAGCATTGTACAATCAAGAGTCATTTTCCTCGTATGTGTACACATACCTGGCAAAAAAGCTGATTCTGATTCTGATATTCATGTTCCCCTCATAATGACTTAGAATAACTTTGGTGATCACTTGACCTGTGCTCCAGCACTATCATCAAACAATCCAATCAATCGGTGGTACTATGTGTTTAGTGCTTCAAATGCTGCAAATGTGGTGAACATGCTAACATTGTCATTGTTAGCATGCTGCTAGAAGCACCAAATGACTGATGTGCTACAGCCTCACAGAACCGGAAGCATGACTTTAGGATTTTTGTCATGTTAAGTCTATGGGTGCATTTCCATCTACCTATCTGCAGTACAGCTGCAGACATCCTCACAGAGCTGTAGCATGGCAGTAGATTCTTACCAAAAACCGGTCTGGTTGGAGAGCTGCTCGTCTATATAGAGAATTGCTGCAGGTGTTCAAAGTTATCAAACATGTAAAAGTGGCTTAGATGGGTGTGGACTTGTAATAACACTGGCACGGTAACACAGGTGTACTGTGTGATATCAGTGAACCAAAATGTTGCATTATCTAAAATGTCAAACCCATGAAATGTGCACTCATGTCTGGAGTGACAAATACAAGCGCTGACGCTGTGATGCGGGTGTCAGGTGAACTTTATCACAGCGTCATCACAGTGGTCAGCTCCTGTGTGTCAGCTAAGTCATCAGACTGTCTGTCTGCTTGGAGTGGTTTTTATTTCCAGTATCATTCACGTCAAACAGAATAAGTCTGTCTCCCACACATCTTCTGCATATTTCACATAATCCATGAGACGCAGCTGAGACCGCCGGCATATTCCCTCCCTGCAGGATGTGAGTGTGGCCCGTGATAGAATAATAAACCGAGCTTTTCATCATGGGAGGCATAACTCAGTCAAGGAATCCCGGGCAGAGAGCTATGTCTCACTTGTGACATATGGTTTTTCTCCCTTTTTTCTCCAAATCAACCCACTTCTGTTCCATATATCCATTTTATGCTGGCTTGTGAAAGAGTAAAAGAAACCACGTTATCCAAAAAAAGAGTCTGGAAAGCCTAGAAAGCACGCTTATGTTGGCAAAATACACCATTTAATTGCTGGGCTTGTAAAAAAAAACACTTTTTGTCTCAGGGATTCCCCCTCTCATACTACACATGCACGCGTGCGCGCACACACACACACACACACACACACAGTTACTCCCTTTCTTGTGTGCGGAGACATTTAGTCTTTCAAAAGCAGCATTGTGTGAAGGTCAGGAGAGTCTGTGGAATGGCGATCTATCGTTGTGACATTCTCTGTTCTGTGAGAAAGGCCAGCTCCTGTTACATAGGCACCAGAGGAGAGCTGGATAAAAGGCAGGGAGTGTATTAGAATTGTTGCGTGTGTGTGTGTGTGTGTGTGTGTGCGTGTGTGCACGCACATGTGTGCATGTGTGCGTGCTGAAACCAAGCATTAGAGAGACAGTGACTTCTGAGATCCTGATCTTATTATGACTGTCTGCAGTTCAGACAGATCAGTGAAGAGTGAGTAAGACACAGGGGTATCAGCAATATACTTACACACACTCCAGAAACAAAAACTTGTATGCTGATACCAGTTCTATTAAATATTAACTGAAGGTGGAGTAAGTTATGGTTTCTCAGGCTTGTAACTGAACTTTGAGGCGCAGAAACTTTAAGCATCTTTGACGGATATGTCAGAACTCACAAAACTATCTGCATGGCTAGATACAACAAGGGATAAGTGAAAATCTGGCTAAAACAAAATAAATCTATTGAAAGAAGTGCTTCACCTTTTCTTTTCTCAAGAAATGAAACCACAGGGAGGGCAGTGATTTACAAATGGGTCGCAAAGAAAAACAAAAAACAACCAAAACCGGCCCTTTTCACTTTTATTTCCTCTTCCTCTTTTTTGTCTCTTTGCCCCTGTACTCCTGTCCACTCTCAGGTCAGGTCTGTCGTTACACTGTATTATCTAGTAAATGACCCACTGTATCTTTCCAGGTTGGAAAACATTTGTGGAGGACTGCCTCAGGAATAAGTCACATGAATGGCGTGTGCAACAGAAAACTGACAAGCCACCAGTATTGATCTCTGTGAGTGAGCTGCAGACAGCTGCAGTTACACTTTGCTTTTTTAGATATATCTGATGTCACCATTAGTACACCACTTTATATACGCAATTTATCATTCAAACAAAAGGCTGATATTATTTGTAATACCACATCCATAACTGGTTTTGAAGATGATGCTCCATATCCTATTTAAAATATGTGTAACAACAGCCAGGGAATCTGGTGGAGACACAGGCATGGCCAGCGGTGCTTCCTGTGGGTGTGTCTCAATCCATTCAAATTACCTGAATCACTGGATCATCCTGCTCAGCTTTACCCAACCCAAAACTGTAAACTGACAGGATGTGGAGTGAAGATGTTTTTTTTGTTTGCCAACTGTTAGACCCCAGACCAGTTTTTTGGTAGTTCAAATGAATAGTCCCTTTTCATAACTGAGTTATGAATATGTGAAATAGCTACACATGTACCAGATTATGTTGGATAAAGAAATGCTAGAAATGTTCAACAGGGCTGTTCAACAGTTAAAGTCTAGCTCGCTTTCTGCAGTGTTAGGTGACTGGTAGGTGGAGCAAGTCCAAAGCTTGGATGAGAATGAAACTTCCCCAGTTGAATCATCATTACAAAAAATGAGGAACTGCATTACAAAATATCCTATTTGTTTTTTGTTTTGGGGTAAAAACTCATGTACCTGTCAACTAGAGCTGCAATACTCACTGTTAAATATTTGTGAGACATATCCAGTCACCACATGTAAAATGAACAACGGTTGAAAGCAATCCCAAAAGTATTCAAGTTTTCTCAGGTTGCTTAAGCTCTGATTCACGTTCTTTTCCATAGTAATTAGTGGCTGAAGCTTCTGGGCATTGTCGTAGTTAGAGCCATTTGTCTACTAATACTAATCTCACAGAAATACATTATTTCTATGAAACAAAGGGGAAATGACCATGATATGCATCTCATTCTTATTTTCTCTGCCATACTACATGCCCTGCTGCCTCTGTATCTCACCCATGTAATATCTGTCGGAAATGTGACATGTCACTTTCTCAATTGTTCACTGCATTGCATCACATCCCCCTCCTGATGTGATGCAATGACAGTGAGTCACTAGCTGTTTGCCAGCTCCACCAGGAACCTGGTTCAAGTTTATCAGGTGTCCCATGTCAGTTTCAGTGAAGTTGTTTTAGAAAATGTCAAACATACCTGATATCCATTTGCAAGGCCTGAGACAAACATGTGTTATGGAAACACTGTACACAATGGTAAATGGTCTGTACTTGCATTTACATTACATCACATTCACCCCGTTCACACACATTCATACACTGAGGCAGAGGCTAAGGTGCCATCAGAAACAGAAATATACATTCATACACATTCACAATTTGGGGTTCAAGGATACTTTAATTCAATAATAGTTTAGGCAAACTGGGGTAGCTGGGGATGTGGATGTCCGCTCTACCCCTTGAGCTTTTTAAAATATACTTCATAAAAAAATTTCCCCTGAGGCACTGCCGCCCATAATCCATGGACTGTTCTGCTAAGTATTTAGAGGATTGCTGTAAGCTTCCAAAATAGTCCTTCCTGTTAAGACGACACAAGTGTGCTGCTTTTTGAACACTGTAAATGCACGTGAACATCTTGTTCATGCCATATTGTTCTTCCTCTACATTCACCTGGTGCTTCAGAGCCAGATCAAACTTCAATAATGCCCTACATGAACAGAGCAGGCTCTTCACCTGGCCTTTGCCACCCTGGAGAGACAGAACACACAGAGGTGTGTTAACAGTGATCAAAAGAGTCACCGCTGATTCTCTTTCATGTCAAACAAAAGTGAATGAACACAGCCTCTGACTGAAAGCGTTTCTGCGGCAGTGGAACATTCCAGGAGAGAAACGGGATATGTTTGTTGGAAAAATAGCTTTTTGAAGTTACCTGAGTCCTGCTGTAGGTTTCCTCAGGTTACTACACTTGAAAGCCTGAAATTACTGGACCAAGAGAGAGACAAGACAACAGCTGTGTAAAACAGCATCATCATCAGCGTGACTCAGTCCTTCTTGTGTAAATTATGTTCCATTCAGGTCTTATCTGTACAGAGGAAGAAGAAGGTGGCCCCAGGCTACACTTATGACACTTTACCTGGTGCTCTTGCCTCCACGCCTTATTTACCACATTCTGATGTTTTCCAGTCACAGCCTACATTTGAACTGAAAGAGTGATGTGGGTGCAGTATCATAGAGATGAGCTGTCATTACACTAAAAGGACAAATCTTTTGCACCTATAAATCCTACTAGTGCTATTTGAAATCAGAAACACTAGGTTATTGAGGTGCATTACTGACTCTCAAGAGTGGCCAATGTTTATGAAAAACTACTGTTCATTACAACCTGTGTATTATATATTTTATTGCTCTCCACATCTATAATCTATAATAATAATCTTTATTTATAGAGCACTCAAGCTCAAAACCATGTTACAAAGTGCTTTCACAAGAGCATAATTGCTGAGATCTCATTACATGGCGACACTGATAAAAGAAAAGTCAGACGGGACAAGAAACAGGCTGTAAACAAACCATCACGTTAGTCAGACTTGTTTATTAGAAAAAAATAAGGCAAATGGTAAAATAATTTCCCAAACTGTCTTTCTCTAAACATCCAGCTGTTTACAGATAGATCCTAGATAGATAGATACAGATAGATGTCCTGGATCTACTTTGGCCTACGATACTTGCCCTTGTGCTCACTCACAGCTTTATTGTGCACTGAGGGATTATTAGTGAGACAGGGTATGCTCACTTTCAATTTAAGTTTCAAATAATAGAGGTTTAGATAATCTGGCTAAACCGCTGGCTTTGTTGCAACCTGTCTCATCGTCTAAGCATCATCTTGCGTGCGTTGCTCCATTGCAGCAATGCTGTCACGTTTCAAAATCTCAGCAATTACTTTGGTGAGTATAACCTTATCATAACTGATAGAAATAATAGCCAGAGCTATTTTATACCTAACCCAAACTTTATACTAGCGGTTAACTGTGTTCAAGTTTATCCTTAAATCTAACCCTAACCTTTCAAATTAAAATTTGTAACCTAACCAACAGCCAACTCATATTAATTTGAGTAAGTGAACTTGAAATTATACTTAGATGACATCAAAGTTTGGTCATATCTCCACTTGTCAACTATCAAAATAAAGTGATAAACTAAAGTCATGAAACAAATATCAGTTCTACACTGACCATGCTTAATGTCTTCCATTAAACTTCCATTGGTCTTTGATGTGCTCTTATCTCAGAGTGTAAATGCACCACACATTTACCATAGCTGCATTATATATCTAGGTTTAAAAGCCCTGGTGCCTGGCCGTCTGCTAACATAACAATGTTACTTAGTAATGTTGCTTAGTAATGCTTGGCATGCCAGCAGTGCGTTGGCTGTGGTAGGAGCATACTTTACAATATAGTATGGGGATTTTACACACATTCCATAGAAACAAAGCAAAAGCTCATAAAGCAAACTCTCTTTAAAGGGAAGCTCAGCTCTTAAATCTTAAGAAACGAGACGCCATTTGCTTTGGAGACTAAGAATGCTAAAAACAACCAGGAAGTGTGTTTTTGACTCCAAATACACAAGGGGATTATGGGAAAGTGGTACCTCCATGCAGATGGCTCCCAATTGTGGCATTGTGTTTATATCTGTGTGTATTGTGTCTGCCTTCAAATGCCCAATTTTTCTATTTATTCATTCGAAGTTCTGCAGTAAAACACACATAGATTTCTTGGTAGAGGCTAGCAGACAAAACGCTGGTTGAACCCCCCCTCCCCTCCCTCCCTTTTATCCTCACAACAATCACACTTCCTCACTTCAAACACTGTTATTTCAGCTTCTTTGTGTTTACGGAGTGTTGACTGAAGATCCACTGCTATATGGGGAGCTAGTGAGGCCATATCCTCTTAAATTGTACTCTGCTATTAGCTCAAACAATCTATAAACATCAGCCATGTTATGTTTATATGTTTTTAGCTCAAAATTATCATGCAGCGCCTGCATCGAGGCCACCAGCATTTCCTTGGCATCACAGCAGTGATCTCACTGGGCCACCCTCTCTTGACGTCTCTCCGTTTGTCATTGCTACTAGTTTCGGCCCACCACTCTGTTCTTCTTCTCTTTCCTTCTGCCTTTGTCAGCACTGTTTTGAGACGGAACTGGTCAGGGAGGAATGCAGAGGCACTGCAGCATGACACAGACGCAGCACCCACACGGACAGTAATTCAAGAGAAGGAGGGGGGAAAGAGTGAGAAAAAGAGGTGTTATTGGGGGTGACATGTGTCAATGAGGTGCTGGGACTTTCTGGCTAGGATAATCTTGCGCATTAAAGAGGAAAAACACATTTGTAGTTGGTGCTGTCATTGTACGACGGAAGTACTAATGTAACCACAATGGTTCAAATAAAGCAAGGACGTGGTTACTGTGTTGCCTGCTTTGCCAGTTATCATTTTTCTGAAGAACAAAAAGCTGTGACACATTCAGTCAGTGAATCATGATGGCATTTCATCTGCATGTGCTTTTACATATACGTATATATATATACGTATGCATATACGTTGATTTATTTGCATCATTTTATACAGGGTTATATCATGAGATCATGTTGTAGTTCCCTTTATGCTACTCACAAAAACAAACGGTACATGCAAAAATTATATACAATAGATTGGTGTATGATGATAAGTCATAGAAATAAAACTATTCTAAATGGTGGCTTGCTGATATGACTGGAATATATGATGTACTATATGCGTACTATACAAGTATTTGTTATTGTGAAGAGGATTATCATATGTGTTAATGCATTATTAGATTTCTTGTGATGTGGACTGATGCGGCAGGTGGGGGCATGTCTTTCGGGCGCTAGTGTCCTACTGAATAACCTGTAACACCTGAATTTCAAATTAAAGCAAAAACCATGATCCTGAACCCTGACTGACTTGTTTGTGCTGTTGTTATCTTCACAGTTTCTCGGGATCCCATATACGGTTTGAGGACAGATAAAGAACCAAACTAACAAAAAATTTTTGTATGATCAGTGCTTTGATTTTGCTTGTGGTTGCCTCCGGTAGGTAGGCATCGCAGAGTTGCTCAGGAGTACTGACGTCCCATGTATGTGTGACATAGTAACTGTTGTGTCATGTGGTAAGAATGTAGCCTACTGACCACCACGTGTCTTTCACTTTATCATCTCGTCACACCAGAATGCATAATTGGTACATGCCTGAATATTTATAAATGGATTTCGGTCACATTGTGATCTCATGACCCAGTGGGGTAAAACAAAAAGTGGTACATGTAGAGGACACTGGAGTTTTTTGCTCTGTCCGTAAACAATGTGAAGGCCACAAACTGCAACAAACCAAGGGTTTTAGTGCCATTACTAGCAACTGATTAACTAGAAACTAGAAATTATGACTTTTCCCCTACATCTACTTTGCCTACCCTGCGGAGGTGTAGAAACCATCAACAACAATAAAAACTAGACAACCAACCATTTCTCAATCTCCAAACACACTATAAGGCTTGGCCAACGTTATGTAAAGCCATTCTAAGGCAGCTACTCCACATTTCTAAAAGGTAGAGCATGCAAATCCATTCTAGGGCAGGATCAAAATGAAAGAAGCAGAATCTGCAGCATATTACATGTCAGGTAATAACTAAGCTAACTGCCACTAGCTAGTTAGCTCAATTAGCCATGCAGCTAACTTGCTGTCTTAGCTGACTGAGTCCTGAATGAGCACCACAACTATGGACAGATGAGTGGACAACAGAACCGGGATTAGAAACTTCCCTGTGATTACAGCTGGAATGGGGCCGAACACGGCCTCTGAGACGGAGACAGAGGCGAGTTTCATAAAAGGTAATACAGTAGCCTACTGATTTGATTTACAGCAAAGTGATCAGGACTCTGACGCTGGGGACAACAAAGACGGGTTCAGGTGGAAGCAGAAGAGGTGTCAAGCAGGAGAGGACGTGAGGGAGATTAAAATGTAACTCAGTGAAGGGTTTTTATTTATTAATTTTATTAGGGACCTATACATCTAACATAGATAAACTGAAAACAGCAGTCCAGTGTGTGTACCATAGTGTTTTTAGCACTTGCTAATTTGCTACACCCGTAGAAGGGCTTTTGAAGAAATAAAACATTAACAGTGATGAAGTAAAGGAAAAACTAAAATACAATACAATACCTTACAGTATAACACTAAAAGTTTGAAAGTGAGTTAACAAGGCAGTTGTGGCCAGATCTTACACATTGTACATTTAAAGCACTCGGCACACTCCATGCAAAAACCTGCATCTGCAGCTGTGTACGCACTGTTAATGACAAATGAGTACATACTCGAACGAGTTGTTCTCTCGTCTGAGCAGGAGTTGCCATTGACCTCAAAATTTGTAGTGGTGCAGTGGACACTTCTACAGCAAGCACTCAGAAAAGAAGTGTAGAAAAAGAAATCAGGAAAAGGCGCATGTGACGGATTTCTGTTGAAACTTACAGTAGCTGGCCATTCGCCCCAGTAAAAAAAGGGGTTATCTAATTGCAGGTGTGTTTTGGAAGTAGGCGGAAAAGGAAGTGATAGAGTCAAGGCTTGATCATTGGATCAACAAGCCAGTCACAATTAACAGGGAGTTGCGCAGAGAAACCATGACCACAGACCCCAATGTTTCAAATTCTGAGACCAGTCCCAATTACGTAATTAGTGTGCATTGGAGCGTGCATTTGCAACGCCTGGCGCGAGAAACATGCGACAGGCCTTGCAGTGTGCATGAATATCAATAATGTTTTGAACTTGTGAAGAAATAAAACTTTTAACAACACCAAAAAGGTTCATATGGTAGGATAAAATCTGTCAGTGTTGGAGTGGGAATCTACTAAAGCCTCAAATAAAATCTTAAAATGTGAAAAAAGACACTGTCCAATGCAGAGATGAATCAGCTGGATGCACCAAATAGACTGCACTGATACTAAATGTCTCATTCTTCAACAAACAAAAACCTGTGGCATCAGATTCATTTGACAGATGCTATACAAATTCTACACATCATAGGTTTAACGCATGTATTTCTTGACATAGTGTTCTGGTTGTAAAAAAAACAGCCGAGTACTTGCTATTACTACAGCGTGAGCAACACAGCAACAGTTTATCCTGAGTTCTACCCTGGAAGAGAGAATAAATTTAAACCAGCGACAGTAAGTCCACTATAAAAGGAGATCTGAAAGAAGTCGTCAGCAAAAGTAGTCGTTGTCTGTTGACCTCTACAACAGTGACTTTTAGAGAAGTGTGTGTCACCGAAAATGTAATCTGGTTTTATTCATTTGTGAATTCCCCAACCAGTAAGCCTACCAACAACTACTAACTAACTGTGTGTGTGTGTGTGTGTGTGTGTGTGTGTGTGTGTTTTGGTACATATAAAGGCAGCTGTGACACTAAGCGTAAACACAAACTAAATGTTCAGACATTAGTTTACATCAGTCCACATCCTCTTCTCCCCCTTGTTCCCTCTTTTGTTTATTTTTAGGTCATTTAGAATTTAGTATTTTTAGTGTGTTTGCTGTTACTTTAGGCCACTAACACCCACTTTAAGGAAAGCCTCTTGAAATAGCACTACTGACAGACAGATGGAAGAAAACACAGCTATGTTGGTAAGGAACAGGGTACTGGGGAGGAAAAAAGGAAAACAAAGAAAAATCTTTGTGTTTATGCAAGACGGGCCTTTTCTTGGGTGTGTAGGGTCAGCAGTGTGTCGTCTATGTGTGTGTGTGGTGGATGTGTGTCTGTGTCTGCGTTTGTGGCGCTTATGACTGTGCAGTAATCAGCCAGAAGGAAGAGCCCTGTCCAAGTGCAGACAGCGTATCTCCCCTAGCCTGAGGAGCCACCCGTTTTCTCGCACAATAAACACACATGCATGCATCGCCCCGTTTGACAGACCATAGACAACAATGTGTAGGGATTAGCTTACAAAAGCATAAAAATTACCAGGACAAACCGATGAACATTTCAACCACATGGAATGGGCAAGTGAGACAACAGAGCAGCACCCTTTACTATGACATAAATAGACACAATGGTCTTGACAGCAGGGTTATTTTTACCAACTGTGAAGCAAACTCGATATCCAGATAAGAGAATGGAAAACTCTGTCAGAGAGGACAAAACGGAGAAATGTGGGAGGGGAGATAAAACAAAAACAAAAATAAGTTTCCTGCTTAGGCTTTAATGCCAAGTTGTACCAGGGGTTATGCGTTGACAGTCATTGGGTGTTTGCTGTAAAGTATCAACCAAACGTTTTGACCACATATGTTTGAGGTAGGCTCACATTAATAAGTTAGAATTACACATGCAGAATCTAACTTTTGTCTACACTTTTTTTACTTTGAGATCATGTATATTGCCTTTAAGTTTCACAGTTTTCGTTTTTTGGGCCTCTCGGGGGCAGATATTCACAACGAGCCAAAAATCACATACGTATGACACCCTATGGCCTTGAAGAGAAAATAACTTAGCAAACATTTACCCATTTGCCCATCCAGCAGCCATGGGGCAGTATTAGCATTAATTTTGAGTCGTGGTTCTGGCCACCTTACAAATGTCTCCTTGTAGCTCTGTTTTCACCTCCTCCAATTCCTGTAAGAAATATCTGGCTCTTTAGCCGCTAAATGCTCCAATGCATTATACCACCAACTACTAGCCGCTAACTTTGTCTGTATGCTGTTTGTTTGGCGCTGCACCGGTAGCGTACCGTGGGTTTCATCAGAGCGTTTTTGTCATAAAACAACTAAGGTTGATGAGAGCACCGAGAATAAACTACTAAAGTTGCAGGCGGAAATATTAAAATAGTGAGATAAAATATCGAAGATCACAATAATCACAATAATCAAAATAAACTCTCCAAACAGCTGGGGGAAACTGCGGAGTTTGGTAATAATGTTTTTTACATTACATGAAGGCATTTGGTCCATCAATCATATAAAAAAATGATTGGAGCAGCTTTAATATCATTTGAATTAAAATTGTAATAATTTAACTAGTCATATAATTTAATATAAAATCTGGTTCCTGCGAAGATAAAACATTTACAAAGTTAATAATTTACTAAGTCTGCTCTGGAGGGCATTATATCATGGGGAATTTTGCTGTTTTGTAAATTTAGACTGATAAAGGGAGACAAAGAAAATATTATCTCTTAGCTTTGAAAATAAAAAACGATAAGAGACTTTTGGAAATAGGGTGTAGGAACTCCTGCAGATGGCTGACTAACCTTGACCAGAAAAACTCCTCATCCTAACTGTCTACTGTAAGCCTACTGTGACACACAAGCACGCATAACATTTTCTTTTCGGCCTCACAGAGAGAGAAACATCTGCAATCAATTACTCGTACCCACCCAGCTATAGAATCCAATAATGACTGTCAAACGCAACAGCAATTTTCTTTTATGATGTTGTTTTCCCTACTAGGCATTGCTTTTGGTAACTATAGAGATGGACGGCAAAGGCTGGCACTGACCCTAGAGGATTCAGGGTTCATATTAGGGGGGAAAAAAACTTCCTTCATTACTAAGGTACTACCCATGGTTTACCCTCCCTGTTTTCTCTATATAAGGTGCTATAATAACATCCTACTCACACCCTCACACACAGGAGTGACAGGAATGTCAGTCCTGGACTGTAGCCATAGACCAACTCACTCTGCAGACCACTCTTCAGACCTAGGGCCCAGAAGGGAATGAAGTCCATGGTGAACCAAGTCTCTCAAGCACAGGTTGTGGTTGGGTAATGCACTTCCTGGCACTTCCTGTAACCGTGTTTGATGTGGAGTTTCGTATTGGTGGATGAGGGGGTGAGGTAATACCCAACTTGGATGGATGTAGGTTGCAAGAGGAGAGAAAGAAAGCTGTTAATGAGCACAGAAGCAGGAGGATGTTGTGGTCAGTCTCACTGCAGCTGCTTGGTTTGCCATACTCATTTCCTTTCTCAGGCTTCTGCAGAGCTGAGATGTGTGCGTTCGCTCTGCTGACCTTAATGTTAGGTCAAAAAGACAAAAAGCAATACAGAGATATGGAGGGCGTGTTTGAGGAGGGACAGAATTCAGAGACAATAAAGATGTCAGTGAAGAGTCTGTAATTAGTGTGAAAGAACTCCCACTGTTGCAAACACACCTGCAGTCTCGAACAATCACACCACTGTCTTAGAAAAGAGAAGCGAGGAGAGTGGGGAGGCAGCTTCTGTGTGCGTTGTGTGAGAGAGAGAGAGACAGAGAGAGAGAGAGAGACATAAAGAGAAAATGAAAACAGGTGGGGAAGACTGTGATTGAATTCCAGAGTTGACAGTTCTGAAAGTTAAGATACAAAAATAGCACAATCTCCGTGGTTTCAAGGGCAACCTGAAAGTCCCGATCTGTTTTAGTGACCTCAAACAGGCCTGTTGGTTACACAGCCTTTGTAAAAGAACTAAAAGAAGTATTCAATGCAATTCAAAGACCATTAACTTTGCTGAACCACTGACATGTTAATCTCATCCAAGCCTTCAATGAGGCTTCACGAGTTAAATTTCACTCAGAGCCCTGACACACAAGCCAACCACAAAGAACCAACAGAACAAAGGTTGGCCTATCAAATGTTGTCTTTTGGAAGAAGAGGTAGCCGTAGAGCAAAGAATCCCACAAAACTGCCTCCGTCACTTCTTGCTTGGTGCTGTGACTGTGTAAACACAAGTGTGAGGAAACATTGTATGAATAAGCAACGTACCTGTAATTTGTGTTTATTGTTAATTAGCTAACATTAACATGCTAATGTCCTAAACTAAGATGGTGAACATTATGCTGCGTTCCATTTACCTCGGAAGTCGGAGGTCGGAGCTGGGAATGACGTCACACCCGAGTTGACGGCGTACCAGTTAACAAGTCGGAAAACCTCGCTCGGCCAGCTGTTTGTTTACAACTAGCCAGGTTAGCTATTGATATGACGGTTGATTAAAAAAACGCATTGTGCGGTATTTACTCTCACTAAACACTGTAGCAACACGTCCACAGACAGCTGTTGGACAGCACTTTGTGTACGAACATTTATGAGTCACAAGTACACAGAAGTGCTAATAAATAGTATAAACTACAGCTTTCACTAACTGTTGATACCCCGACAGCCATCTTGGATCACGAAGTTGGGGTAGTGCGGTTCTCCCGACTTCCCGAGTCGGAAATCCGACTTCAGGGGGGCGTTCCAGTTGAAAGTTCTAACTGGGAACTCGGAAATGACTTCCCATGTCAAATTATACCTACTATACCTCAGGATGTTAGCGTTGTCATGGTGAGCCTGTTAGCATTTAGCTCAAAGCAGTGCTTTTCCTTACTAAAGCCTCACAGAACAGCAAGCATGGTTATAGGCTTCTTAAAGCTGCGCTGAGAAGCAATTCAGTTGCATCCCATGGAAAATGAACTCCACAGCTCTTGAATCGTCACCTGGAGAACTCCATCAGCTGCCAGTTTGACATGCTCAATCAGACAAACAGCAGCCAATAATAGACGGGGAAACAGTGCCAAAACTGTGGGCCATGGTCAGCCACAGACACTCAACAACAGCCCAACATCACCTCACAATCCACTGTTAACTTGATGTGTCAGGGCTCTTAGATTTTTGACACTAGTGTCAAAGATGGTGCTCGGTGATACTGCGGTCAACCTTTAAGTTACACTGAGATTGTAACAGTTTGGTTTGGGTTGTAAGAGTGACTCCAACTAAACCAGCTCACAGGGAGAGAATCAGAGGACATAAAAACAACTGCTCCCACAGGGATGTGTCACATTCAGATGGGGGCCCTATTGTCCCCCGACAAAGCTTTGGTGCTATGTCACATTCCCGACATCCATACTGGGGAAGGGGCTCAGGGAAGGCGTGATATTTTTCACACTGAGGCACAAAGCCATAGAACGTCGGTCTCTGTGACTCACACATGGGGAGGAAAAGCGGCTGAGTAATCACAATAATAACCACCTTCATCCTGCCGTCTCGACAGTTGCTACTAACTGGGACTCCTCACCCAATCAGTACAGGAATACCAAATCAGATCATCACTCGTCGAGATGAGACAATATTGCTGTTGAATCAGCTGTGTCGGTACATATGTGTCTGCTGAGCATGCTAATTGTAGTGTGTTACTAATCACTTCCATCTCTCAGCTAGTAATAGGGCAGATTTTAGCAGGGCTTTTCACATGGCGGAATCCACTAAAGTGGCCCGCTGGGGCTTGATTTTACTGCCTTGTGCAAAGCTGGCAGTCGTGTGTGGTGTGTTGATAAAGACAGAACAATCTGAATTGGGAGATTAGCTGTAGTGTAATGGGCAGAGATGAAAACTAGATGTCATCTCTCTGCCAACCGAGTGCTTCCATGTGCTCAGCCCTTTCTCCCTGTGTGTGTGTGTGTGTGTGTGTGTGTGTGTGTGTGTGTGTGTGTGTGTGTGTGCTGGCAGAGGAAGGTCAGGGGCGCGTCTGCCACGAGCTCAGCTCTTACTCTGAGAGAAGCCATCATTTATGACCTCATCCAAGGAAAAATCCCCCTCTCCTGCCTTTCCTCTCCTCCCTCTTCTCTCCTCCAGCAGCTGAGCTCTGAGCGCTCCTTCTGCATTCCTGCTTTGTGAACAGCTCCCACACTGTCTGGAGGCTGCGGCGGGAGAGAGAGAACACACAGAGAAGCAGTGGGTGGACGGACAGACGGAGAGCAGCAGAGGGGAAAGTCTCACTGAGGTCACGGACCCCACTAATAGCCTGTGGGTTGCTTAGGCGGCCTCACGGGGGGGAATACATTTGTTGGGGAGTCAGAGGGATGAAGGCAGATGAATGAAGAAGTTCAAAAGAGGGAAAATAATTCCTTCATTTGCTTTTCTGGTTCTTCATCATGGGTGTTCCATCATACATTAAGCAGAAGGCAGGGTAACACCCTGGACACCTTGCCAATCTATCAAAGGCCTATGTATAAAGACAGTCCAATACATTCAAATGCTAGCAGTGTGGCTCGGTTCTCCACCACTTTGGTCTAGACTGAAATATATATGAATAGATTGGCATACATTGTGGTACAGACAGCCCTGGCTCCAAGTTGATGTATCTTTATGAATTTGGTAATTCCCCTGACTTTTCTACACCACTAGCAGTTGTCATTTTAGATTTTTAGTGAAATGTCCCAGCAACTATTGGATCTCCATAAAGTTTGGTACAGACATTCATGTCCCCCTCAGCACAAATTGCAACTATTTGGTGATTCCCCTGACATTTTCAACGCTGGTGTGGATGGAGATCAAAAACGTAGTAGTGTAGATGTGGCCTCAAATCAAACACGGCCTGAAATTATCATTGCAACATTTGACTGCTTCTTTTTGATGGCAAATTACAACCAGGTGGAGCATTATCGGCAACATTTGACCGCGACTGTCTGTCAGTTTGTTTGCTCACTTCAATTCAATTTTACTAAAAATGAATAAAAATAAACACGCTATTACTTTTACTTGCTTGTGTGTGCAATTGCATTTCGCCGAAGCTCCCTTGGTCATCCATCT